>NW_022631078.1:6071012-6096914 GCF_010015895.1 Lontra canadensis
TAGTAGGAGGTTTTGGTGGAAATTGGGAGAGAGACCAGGCTAGTTCTCAAAGTTTCTCCATTTTTACGGAAATTGATTATTCCTTTACAATATGACCTTCCTTGGGGTGCCTGGATGATGCATTTGGTTAAGTGTCTGACTCTGGTTTCAACTTAGGTCATAATCTCAGGGGTCCCAAGATCAAGCCTTCTTCTTCTTCTTCTTCTTCTTTTTTTTTTTATTAATTAATTAATTTATTTATTTGACAGACAAAGATCACAAGTAGGCAGAGAGAGGAAGCAGGCTCCCCACGGAGCAGAGAGCCCAATGCGGGGCTCGATCCCAGGACCCTGGGATTACGACCTGAGCCAAAGGCAGAGGCTTTAACCCACTGAGCCACCCAGGCGCCCCCAAGATCAAGCCTTCTATTAGGCTCTGGGCTTAGCATGGAGTCAGCTTGGGATTCTCTCTCTCTCTCTCCCTGCCCCTCCTGTTGTGTGCTCTCTCTCAAATAAATAAATCTTTTAAAAATAATAAAAAATAAAATAACATATGACCTTTTTCTGGATCCATTGTACTTGGGCCTCACAGAACACAACTGGCTTGAATGGGCCACCTGCCTCCAAATTTGAACTCTCCCGGTTCACTCTTCTGACTTACTCATCTTCCTCTTAGAAGTGCTAATTTCTGTCAGCTTCCACTTCGGGTCGCCTCTGCACCCTGTTCCTCCCCGGCTCACTGCTATATCTGGTGGACTCAGGAGCTTTGGGCCTCATTTACATGTGAGTTGGGGTTTATGGGTTTTCTGTGCCCTTAGTGTCCCTAAAGCTGAAGCTTGTGGTTTATTTTCTGTTTCCTGTGCTTTGTATGACATCAGCAGAGGAGGAATGATTCAGAACCAAGAATCTGCCCTGTTCCTTTTGGAAAAACAAGTCTCTACCTCCCTCATTTTGTTGGTAACCTTGCCCAAAGAGCAAGCCACTGTGGACCCGATTCTGGCTTTAGAACATCTTACGGGCTTCAGAGAAGAAACACTGTATAAGTTCTGCTCAGAAAACAGCTGTTTTATAAAAATCACCTTCTAGTAACTGTAACTCCTACTTCTTATTTTTTTTAAAGATTTTATTTATTTATTTGACAGACAGAGATCACAAGTAGGCAGAGAGGCAGGCAGAGAGAGAGAGGAGGACGCAGGCTCCCTACTGAGCAGAGATCCCGATGTGGGGCTCGATCCCAGGACCCTGGGATCATGACCTGAGCTGAAGGCAGAGGCTTTAACCCACTGAGCCACCCAGGCGCCCCTAACTCCTACTTCTTAAGTAGAAATATTTACTTATGACTCAAAGGATGGGAGAAGGGTACAGGGCCAGGACTGCGAACTCTTCAAGCAGGATTTTCAAGATCTAAGTTTTGATTCTTCCCACCAAGGAGGGTCTGAGTTCCTGATCCTGTCCTGTCTCCAAAAGTATCCCTACTTTCAGCTTGGTAGACTTTTCCTTCATCTCTTTCTTTCTTTTTCCCCTGTGTGTGTGTGTGTGTGTGTTGGTTGGTTGATGTAACAGGAAGTCTAGGATGTACCAGCTTCAGGCATAGCAGCATCCAGGTATAATGATGACATCATCACGCATCTCTTTCTCTCCATTTCTTATCTCTGCCGGCCTCTGGGCCAGCTTCATTCTCTGGCAGGCAGGCAGGCTTGCCCTCCTGGCTCATGGCTCCATCTTAGCACCTCCATCAGAAAGCATGTGACTCTGTTTGGCCTGGATTGGGTTAACGTTTCCTCCCCGAGCTGCTCACTGTGGCCTGGAGAACATGGCACGGTCATTAGGCAGACTTGAATCGTGTGCCCACCCCAAGAACTAGAGAGTGAGGTTTGTGAGGTGGAGGGGGTTCCTCAAAAGAAATCAGGATACTGTTGTCAAAGTGGATGCTGGGCAGGCAAAGCCAGCTGACAGCCACCCCGTCTGCCCTGGGAATCACCAGCGCGGGTACCCCTTTTCTCTGGCCATGCAGCGAGGCCCACTTGGGGTCCAGAGGAGCTGCCATTCCAGTGATGTTCCAGGCAGTGTGTGACCAGAGGGTGGTTCTGAGACGCCAGGACAGGGGGGACATATAAAGTGGTGTTTTGGGATAAATAGTGGCCTGAGAGGAGATATGTCGTGTTCTACCCCCTGCGACATGTGACTGTGACCTCCTTTGGAAAAAAGGGTCTTTGCAGGTGTTAAGGATCTTGAGATGAGGAAACGATCCTGGCTTAGCCAAGTATGGGCCGTAGTCCAATGACAAGTGTCCTTGCAACAGACAGAGGAGGAGAACATACGTGGGAAAAGGCCGTGTGAGCGCAGGGGCAGAGGCTGGAGGAAGCAGCCCCAGGCCTGGGCAGGGGGCAGGAGCGGGGCACCAGAAACTGGAAGGGGCAAGGAACAGTTCTCCCCTAGAGCTCGAGAGGGAGTCGGGTCTGGCTGACACCGTGGTTTCAGACTTCTGCTCTCTGGAGCTGTGAAAAAAGTAGGCACCTGTTGTGGTCAGTGGTCTCAGCAGCTACAGTAAACCAATACAGGGAGCAGGTCAGAGTCGGGTCCCTCTTCTGTTTCCTTGGTTTTGTGGTTTGTGACTTCTGCTGGGCTCTCTGCCTCCTGAAGCATCTCCACGAAGACCTGGGGGTGGGGCAGTCCTTGCTGGGGGGGGTGGGCAGGAAGGGCTCCCTGAGGGCACCAGCTCCACCCTCCATGGCTGTGTGACCCTGGCAGAATCCCTGTCCCTCTCTGGACCTCTGGGAGCCAGTCAGCACCCTTCCCAGCAGCCCGCGGTTCGGCATGGACCGTGACTGCCTATCACCATGACTCTGTTCCGGTCATGGTCCACCAGCACCAGGCTGAGCTGGATGGACACGGGAGCCGAGGGAAGGTCAGAGGTGGGGTGGCCCCTACTGTGGGCCATGAAGGAGAGACAATTATCAGGCAGAGAAGCCATTTCTAGGCACTTGGACCTGGTCCCTGACACCGGTGCTCCTGACTGGGGCGGGGGGTCCACGAAGCTGGTGTTGAGGGCCCAGCGAGCAGGGAGTGGTCAGGCCTTTAGGCCTTTGACCTGCCAGCTGTGTGCATCTCACCCTCACTTCCTGCCCGAGCTGGATCACGGGGGTCCTGATGATGGGAAGCCACAGAGGAGCTCAGAGCAGGGTGGTGGCCACAGTCAGCAAGCTAACTGGAAACATCTCCCTAGGGCAGAGAGGCAGGAGGAGGCAGTGGCCACGTGCCAGGCTCTGCTGACAAGGGCCAGGACTTGGGCTGCAGCTGTGAGTCCCATCCCGGGGGGCCAGGAGCATGCTTTGGACCTGAGGTCACATGGGGATTGGGCTGTGGCCAACTTGGCCCTGTGCACAGTTTCTATTCCTGGGTCTTGGGCTCCGGGACCAAATAACGACACTGCTTGGGACTGGCACTCTCCACGGGGGCGGGCGCGGGCTCAGGGGGCACATCTGGCCTCCCCAACGGGCCCAGACCCCACCCCACCCCACAGAAGAGCCAGATCACCCCAATGCTGCGGGGCCCCTGGGAGGCCGGGGCCTCGATCTGTTCAACTCTCAGCCCACTCCTCAGTGTGGTTCACATGGGGTTAAAAATACTCAGAACCAAAATAGCCTCTCCTGGCAGTGGAACATGAGGTTCTTGATTTCTAGTGGCGCTGCTGCTCATGACCCGGCCGGGGATCCCAGGCCGCTCCCCGGCTCTCCAGCCCCCTTTCCTTGCTCACACGCTCCTGACTGCTTTTGTCATTTGCTGATTTGCTGACTCGCTGACCAGCCTATTCATTAATTCACTCATTCATTCATTCACTGATTGTTCATTGGTTCCTGCCCTCGTTGATTTGCTCCTTCCTTGACTCACTCACCCACCCACTTAGTCTTTGCTCGGTGACTGTGGACTGCATCCCTGGGGCCCATCTACCATCTAGATGCTGAGGAAAACCAAAAAAGACCCATCCCCGTGGGGTGACGTTCCACATCAGTAACCCACACAAATGAGAACGAAACGTCCCGTATGGCAGAGGAAGTACTGGGGACAGTAAACTCCAGAGGAGGCCGTGAAGGGACAGGGGAGGTGGAGTTTTGGGGCCTGGGAGGCCCCACAGGAAAAAGATGATTTTTTTTTTAAGATTTTATTTAGTGAGAGTGAGAGTGAGACTAAGAGTGAGAGTGAGAGTGAGAGAGAGAGCACAAGGGGGAGGAGGGAACAGGAGTAAGAGAGAGAAGCAGACTCTCTGCTAGCAGGGAGCCCCACGCGGGGCTCAATCCCAGGACCTCGGGATCATGACCTGAGCCGAAGGCAGACGCGTCACCAGCCGAGCCACCCAGGCGCCCCAGGAAGATGATTTCTGAGTGAGAACAAGAGGGAGGTAAGGGACCGAGCCAGGTGAACAGCTGTGAGAACAGGGTTCCAAACAGAGGGGACAGTGAACACACAGGCCCTGAGATGGCAATATGGGGGGCATGGGTTTGAGAAAGAGTGAGCAGGCCCGGTGTGGCTGGGAGAGAGCCGACAACCCGGAGAGACGCAGGGTGTGAGGCCGGGATGGGGGCCATGCAGGACCTGGTGGACCTGGGCCTCCCACATCACTGAGGATCTCAGCAGACAAATGACATGATCTGGCTAATGTCCTCGGAGTGTCCCTCTGGCCGCCGGGCGAGTGAGTCCGTGAGTGAGCAGATCAACGAGAGGGCGAGTCCGGCTGTGTGTGCCTACTGTGGGTCAGGCTCTGAGCCGGGCTCTGGCGGGGGAAAGGTGCACAGGACCCTGTGTCGCTTCTGGAGCCCACCTGGCTAAGGCCCTTCCATCAGTGTCACACTCCAGGAAGCCACCTTCCCCTGGCTCCACTGGACCCTTTGCTGCATTTCAGCGATCACCAGCCTTGTCCATGTCTGTTTCCAGATGGCCCCCCTGCCCGCTGAGAGCTCCCCAGAGGCAGAGCTGCACCTATCTCTTCCTTCCTCCCAAGCACCCTGTGGGGCCGAGAGAGATCACTGAGCCAGTGACCCTGTGTGGCTGGGGCGTGAGGCCTCCGTGAGCCCGCCGCCCTCCTCACTCTGTGTCTCGCCATCTTTTGCAGATGGATTTGTGGGTGCGGAGCATTTGTGGAAGGGCCGTGTTCCTGTCGGCAGAGGAGTGTGGCTGCTGAGCCAGGGCGTGTCCCCCGGAGAGCTGCCTAGCTGCCCGGATCCCTACCTCGCCGCCATGGGCCACCCAGGCTGGTCAGTTACCAGCCAGTGACGTCACCGCGGGTCCCAGCCTTCCACCAGGAGGGCAGGCCAGAGGCTCAAGTCCCAGCCTCCTGGCACTAGCCTCGGGCTAGGAGACCCTTCTGTCCTGGGGAGGGGCTGACTCCAGCCCCTGTTAACCCCCAGGCTGCGTGCCCAGTCCCTCCATCCCTCTGTGTGTCCACATTTCCTGGCCTCTAAAGGAGAAACAGCCCAACCACCCTTGGGGCTACGGAGAGCCAGAGGGGGTGCACACGGGCCCCAGGAATTTAGAAGGTGCTGGGTAAACGGTGGCCGGGGTTCCGTGAATAGCAGTAACAGCCTGGGTAAATGCGTACTGAGTCCCCGAAGTGCTAGGTGCATTACCACGCCCCCTGTGCCACTTCTCTCCCAGGCTGGACGGTGGCCTGGCTTCAAGCCCCCGCCCCACCACTTGCCTGCCCTGGGACCGTGTGTGAATCACCAGACTTCTCGGTGCCTCGTGGTGGTGGGGACAGTGATCCCCACTGCATAGAGCAGCTGGGAGGGTTTAGAACATTTCATGTGTGTGACTTCTTGAGCAGGCCACCTGGCACGTGTGTGGTGACAGTCAGCCCTTTAGTGGGTTCCGGTGTTCTTGCCTGCAGGTAGGAAGCGTGAGCTCAGTGAATTGCCCCACGTCTTAGCTGGTTCAGGCAGACTTAAGGTCCTGTGCCTCCCAGGTGTTTCCGTAGCCCTGCCCTTGGGGACAGAACCCAGGCCTGTTGCATTTCCCCCAGCCACTTGTAAGGCCCCCAGGATGTTCTCGGCTGCTGGCCAGGTGGACATCACCAGGAGAGGGGTGAGGGTCGAAGGGCAGCTGTCCTAGGCGGGGTTACTGGCTTGCAGCACAATCTCCCTGCCCCTCTCCCTCCAGACCTGTGTCTCTAGGAAGCATGGCCCAGGGTAGAGGCTGGGAAAGCCAGACACTTAAAGAGACTTCACTGTGTCTGAGACAAGGGCTTTAGGACCCAGCATGCATCCCTGGGTGCCTGGAGCCCACCAGCCCTCCAGGCTTCAGGTGCCAGTGCCCAGGCCTGCCCAGGCCCCAGGCTTTCCTGCTGAAAAGCCCAAAGGCTACTTGGCAGTGTGCCCTCTTGGAGCAGCTCCAGGCCTGGCTTGTGGAATTGAATGGGCCTGAGGGGTCCATGTGCTAGGCATCAGATCACGGGCTGCCAGTGGCCCAAGGGGCCCAGACCTCACCGGACAGAGGGGCCCGAGTGCCACGTGGCAGAGGCATCGCTTCTGACAACCCTCGTCTGTGCCAGACCCTGGCCTGGGGCGTGATGGCCGTGTGTTGTAGGTAGCACTGGCTCAGTTCCCGGGAAGCTCCCAGGTGTGTCACAGAGAGCAAAAGGGACTCTTCCCAGCCTTCCGCCTCTGGCCTGCCATTCTGCTTTGCAGGTGAGGAAGGAGGTGGCATTCGGAGCCAGCAGGTCCGTGGGCTTTTGGAAGCTAGCACTGGCCATCACTGGTGCTTGTGGGAAGTGTTCTTGGGGCCGGGGATGCCCGCAGTCTGCCCGAATGTGACACTCGTCTCTTACAGACCGGCCAGTTCCTGCCTCGGGCGCTCGGCGTCATCTGGGGAGAACATGCCCGGGGCCCCTGAGTGCCTGCTGCGGCTGCTTCGGGGCGCCCCGAGACAGCGGGTCTGCACCCTGTTTATCATCAGCTTCAAGTTCACGTTTTTCGTCTCCGTCATGATCTACTGGCACATCGTGGGAGAGCCCAGAGGCCAGAGAGAGTTCTCTCACTTGCCTGCCGAGGTCCCCTGCCCCCAACTGGTGCTCCCTACGCTGCTGTCCAGCACCCCGCCCCCGGGCAACATCTTCTTCCTGGAGACCTCAGACCGGACCAACCCCAACTTCCTGTTCATGTGCTCGGTGGAGTCGGCTGCCAGGACCCACCCCGAGTCCCGGGTGATGGTCCTGATGAAGGGGCTGCCCGGCGGGAACGCCTCCCTGCCCCGGCACCTGGGCCTCTCGCTCCTGGGCTGCTTCCCCAACGTGCACCTGCTGCCGCTGGACCTGGAGGAGCTGTTCCGGGACACGCCCCTGGCGGACTGGTACGCGGCCCGGCGGCACCGCTGGGAGCCCTACGCGCTGCCGGTGCTCTCCGACGCCTCCCGCATCGCGCTCATGTGGAAGTTCGGCGGCATCTACCTGGACACGGACTTCATCGTCCTCAGGAACCTGCAGAATCTGACCAACACGCTGGGCACTCAGTCCCGCTACGTCCTCAACGGTGCCTTCCTGGCCTTCGATCGCCACCACGAGTTCATGGCGCTGTGCATGCGCGACTTCGTGGCCCACTACAACGGCTGGATCTGGGGCCACCAGGGCCCGCAGCTGCTCACGCGGGTGTTCAAGAAGTGGTGCTCCATCCGCAGCCTGGACGACAGCCACGCCTGCCGCGGCGTCACCGCCCTGCCCAGCGAGGCCTTCTACCCCATCCCCTGGCAGGACTGGAGGAGGTACTTCCAGGAGGTCAGCCCCGAGGAGCTGCAGCGGCTGCTCAAGGCCACGTACGCCGTCCACGTGTGGAACAAGAAGAGCCAGGGCACGCGCTTGGAGGCCACGTCCCAGGCGCTGCTGGCCCAGCTGCAAGCCCGCTACTGCCCCACAACGCATGAGGCCATGAAGATGTACTTGTGACGGGCCTGCCCGGGGCACCCTCCCCACACCACTGGGGGTCCTGATGGAGGAGGGCTCCCGGCCACCTTTTCTGGCGGGGGGCGAGATGGGAGGGCCCAGGACAGAGAGGCCTGAGTGGCCACAGCCTAGGATTTGGGCGGGCTCAGGGGAGGGTGGGCAGCTGTCAGCCCCAGAGGTGTGCTTGGAGGACCCACTGCAGGCCCCCAGGTCCGCTCCCTCCCGGGCGAGGCCGGTGGGACACCCCCCCAGCCTGTGTGCTTTCTCAAGGGTGCAGGCAACGAGTGGGGGGTGGGGAGGGCCCCAGCCCAGAACCCGCTGTCGTGAGCGTCTGGGTCTTCTGGACGGCACACCAGAGCTGTGCGCATTAAAGCAGCTTCTGGGCATCTCGGGGCAGCCAGCCCAGTGGGGGCCAAGGTGCCCACAATGAGAGCATGGATAGAAAAACCCCAGAACAGGGGTAGGAAGGAGAGGGGGTGGGGGAGGCAGCAGGGGTGCACACCTGGCCTCATGAGCCCGGGTTGGGGGTTGGGGCTGGCAGGGGCATTGCTCTTTCCTGCCTTTGGTTTCTTTGTCAGAGGCGCTGAGTGGCTGAGCTGGCCTGGGGAGCCCTGCCTGCTCACCCCGTTCTCTTTCCAGAGATCTTGCAAGGGTGACGTGCACACGCTGGCTACTCCAGGGCGTGGGGGCGGGTTTTAAGAAAACCAACCCCCATCCTGCCTACAATAAACACAGGATAATAAACATAATATAAGCGGCTCCCGGACACCGAGTGCTTGGTGGTTGATAAAAGGAAGCCACTGCACAGGCCCACAGTAGCCCCATTCTGCAGATGAGAAGCAGCTTGGGCCAGAGGTGGTCATGATGTGCTTGAGGTCACTCAGCCCTGCCTGGAGAGCAGAGTTCTGGGACCCTGGGCGGGGGGGGGGGGGGGGGGGGCAACAAGACACCACAGGAGCCCATTACCCCAGTAGGTGCATGCTGTCCCCAGGCCTAGAGGGGGAAGGTGTTAGGGACTGTGGGGTCCCCCCTGCCTCACTTGGATGCCTGGCTCAGATCCTGGGAGAGACCAGAGCCTCCCTGCTGGCAGTGCCAGGCCTGGGCCAGAGGAGAATGCTCTCTGCCAGGTGCAGCCCTGGCCCCGGCTGGTTTGCACCGAGGAAGCCCTGTCTGAGAGCTGCGTGCTCCAACCAGGCTGGAGAAGCACTTCCGTGCGGGACCAGGGGTACTGCCAGGAACCCTGGGGCTTGGCAGGTTGCTCTTTGGCAGCCAAGAGGGAGATGTTGAGAGACCTCTGGATTCTGCCTATAGACTGTCTTGGGCAGCCTGGTTAGGAAGTGAACTCCCTGGCTCTAGCGGTATTCAAGAACAGGTGATATTTTAATGACAACAATGGATTGATTATATGTCCGTTATATCTCCAATCAGAGCATCATTCCCCTATTTTTTTTTTAAGATTTTATTCATTTACCCAACAGACAGAGATCACAAGTAGGCAGAGAGGCAGGCAGAGAGAGAGGAGGAAGCAGGCTCCCTCACTGAGCAGGGAGTCCGATGCCGGGCTCGACCCCAGGACCCCGGGACCATGACCCGAGCCGAAGGCAGAGGCTTCAACCCACTGAGCCACCCAGGCGCCCCTCCCCTATTCTTTTAAAAGATTTTACTAATTAGAGAGAGAGAGCATGTACACACAAGCAGGGGGAGGGGTAGAGGGAGAGGGAGACCCCATGCTCCATGCTGAGCAGGGAGCCCAACACAGGGCTTGATCCTAGGACCCTAGATCATAGATCATGACCTGAGCAGAAGGCAGACGGTTAACGAGCCCCACAGGCGACCCTAACTATATATACGTAAGCAAGACAGACAGACACCCTCTTAGGCTCGAGACTTGTGTAATCAGTCACTCGGCCATGGCATGTGAGTGCCTACTAGGCGCCAGCACGCAGAGATGAGGCCAACAGCGTCACCTGCTCACCCTCAGTGCCTCTGTGGGTGTCTGTTGCCCATGGAACAGAGCCTAGCTCGGGCCGCGTTACAGGCCCGCTGTGGTCCTGCTTCCCTCTCCAGCCTTGTGCACCGCCCTCCACGCATGCTGAACTGCATAGTCTTTTTTTTTTTTTTTAATTTATTTATTTGAGACAAACAGTTGGGGTAGGGGCAGAGTAAGAAGCAGACTTCCGCAGAGCAGACAGCCCAAAACATGACTTGATCCCAGGACCCCGAGATCATGATCCAAGCCGAAGGCAGACGCTCAGTGGATTGAGCCATCCAGGCGCCCTAAACTGCACATTCTTGACTCTTCTTCCTCGCCCAGTGGCCACATGTTGATCCTCTGTGCCTATGTGGCTGCTTGCAACGCCCTTCCCAACCATCTTCACCAACAAACTCCTCTTGTTCCTTCCCAAACGGCTGATGTCCCCTCCAGGGAGCCCTCTCTGACTACCCTCCCTCCAGCCCCACAGCCCCCAAGCACCTCCTTGACTGTGGGGTTCTGGCCTCTTCCCCCAAAGATCTTGAAGGGCAGAGCCATGCCAGAGCCCTCTCAGGGCTATTTCTGGGTTTGGTCTGAGGCTCCTGGCGGGGCACATCCATGTCATTGTTGGGGAGGGGGGTGCTCAAGGAGTTCGGAGCGGTCCATGCAGAGCTGAGGGACCAACTCTGGATCGCCTTTCTCCGGGAGCATCAGTAAGATCGCTGGGCCCTTGGCCATCCCTGACATCTAACCCAGGAGCCCCGGGCCAGTCGGGAGGAGCTGAAGCCAGTTCTGAAGGAACACAGCTTGGCCAAATGTTTACAGACCTCAGAGGGGGACCTCGTTCTGGAAATGGGCCCAGGAGGGAACCTTGGCCCCAGACTCTCCTCCCATCATGCCAGGCAGGGCCAAGAATGGGAGAACTCTCAGATGTTCCTGGCATCCTCTCTCCAAGGAAGCGGGCGGGCAGGGGAAGGCAGAGGGCACAGAGGTGATTTTTTTCCTCTCCCACGTTCCATGAAGGACTGTCCTTCCATCAACCTGACGGTTGGGTGGGGGGCTGTACCTCGCTGAGCCTGCCCCACACCCAGCCCTTACTGAAGCAGACAGAAACCAGTCAGGATCTCGCTGGCCAGAAATAACAGCCATGTCCTGGAGAAAAGAGACCAAGGGGATGGGTGTGGGCAGGCAGAGGGAAGGGGGAAAGGCTGAATCATCGCCCTGCTGTGAGGCCACAAGGTGCCACCCTCACCACCCAGCCCTACGGACCCCAGCCTGTGCCCATCCTGGTGGAGGGTTTGGGGCTGGGAGGAATCGTCTTAATGCACGGGGCAGAGCAGGGAGTGTGAGGATCCCCTTTCCTGTCTCCTGGCCTCTGGGCCCTGGCCAGGGCTGTGCCTTGTTCCCTCTTCTGCAGAAATGGATGGGACCAGCCTCCTTGCGTGATTGCGGCGATTGCATGGGCCAGCCACTGAGCCGTCCTGAGCCCCAGGCTCTAGGCAGGAAGGAGGCAGGCTCCGGGAGCTAGAGAGGCTTCTTCCTTTTTTTTTTTGAGAGGCCTTTTCCTGACCTCCCTGTGCAATATCCACAGACCAGGTGCCCCCCCCCCCCACACACAGCCATGCACACACCCCTTCTTGGCTCCTCTGCCTCTCCCCGATTCCCTGGAGACCCTGTGCTTGGTGCTGCCCCATCCTAAGCTTGCTTTGTTAGATGCTCTCTGGCAGCCTCGGGCTATCCCCCTTCGTGGTAGGAGCAGCAACATTTGCTGGGCAACTGAGTTCTCCATTTCTCGGAAAAGAGAAAGGAGGGGCCAGCTCCCACGGAAGCCTGCCCTAGGGACAGTCATCAGATCCTAGGAACCCTGCGGTTTGTTTCTGGCCGGTGGTGGGTGCGTTTGCAGATGTTCTTGCCTGGGAGTTGGGGAAGAAGATGAGGACCCATTCCTTCATGAGGGGTCAGCAAGGGGTCCCCCAGGGCCTGAGACAGGTGTGTTGTCAATAATTGAATGAACCTTCCCAGCTGACCAAGCACAGGCAAGGAGGCCGGTAGCCAGCCGCACTGGGGTGAGGGAATGCTTCCCTTGCCTCTGTAGCAATATTCAGCTTCTTGTTTAAATATTAAATTGCAATGCCCTCCATCTGAGGGCCTAACAGAGACGGAGGATGAGTGAGTAAGAAGTGTGTTCCTGAAAGTCTGGCTTCATGGTTCACTTACTCCTAAATCTCTTCTAGTCCTGAAAGGTCCCCCAGTAATGGGTCCGTGATTAAAGGAGCGAGACTGATAGAAAGCGAAGGTCAAGCAAAGCTTTATTTCGCGCCAAGCATCAAGAATCAAACCGACCGTTCGGGGCCGCGCCTCTTACAGAGAGCGCAACCCCTCCCTGCCTTACAGACTAGCTTTTAAGGGCAAAGGCCCTGTGGTTGGGCCTGGCCATGCACAGGTGGCCAATGAAATTGTAACAGATGGAGAAAGCTGCACAGTCATGCTAGGTCACACACGGGTGGCCAATTGAATTACAATTTACCCTAGTAGATACTTGAACCAGCCTATCACCTTGGTCAGAATTGGCACCCAAAAGGCGGGACCCACACTCTTTGGTAGCTAGGGAGACAGTATGTGCCCTCACTGATTGGATACCTCCACCTGGCCTGACCCACCCTTGTATTTGGGCTTTGTTACCTGGGACTGGTAAGTAAGTCCCTGGGGGGAGGGGCAGGGTCAGTTTAAGTTTTACTTCGTGAACAACAAAATCACTGTTTAACCCAAGATGGAATCCCTCTGGCTAAATAGGCCCTCACATTCCCAACAGGGGCCGGCCCAGTGCAAGGCATGCTGGGAATTCCACTGTACGGTCCGGGCTTGAGACTGGACACAGTTTCGGAACTGACAACCAGCCTTGGACTCAAGGGTGATCCGGGCTGTGGTGGAGGGAGCACGCACTTCCCTGGGCAAGGGGCCATAGTAGGAAGGAACCAAAGTCTTCACTTGAATTGTGGGGGGGAGGTCCCCAAACAGGAGGACATTTATCACAGCCTTGTGCCACCACCAACACAGATCAGAACCCAGGCCCCCCCCCACCAAGTTCCAAGGACAGAAACAGGACCAGAAAGGGGGCCACCAGCTGCTAGAAACAACTCAGGGTGATTGAAACAAGGCATTTATCGCCCCACGTGATGTATTGGTTAAGAAACCCAGGAAGCTGTTATAATGAAAAGATTCCAAAAGACAGTTGCCTAAAGAAGGCAGAAGATAGTTCCTGCCTCAGGTCACAGTCCCCAGGTGAGTACTCCGAGGCCCTGGGGCCACCCAGCCCCACCCCACCCCACTCCACCCCACCCACCGCCCCAACCTGGGGCATCTAAAGGGTCCAGCTGCTGCCATTTTCCGGGCCAGCTGAAAGGAGGGAAGACAATGCCCAAGGCAACCGGCTCTAATCCCAAAATTTGCATACATCACTCCTGCTCATATCCCATTGGCCGGGACTTAATCACTTGGCCACACCCAGCTGCCAAGGCTGGTCTGAAGCCCCGGAACACACACCCCACTAAAACTCAGCGTGTCCTACTCCTAAACAGATTGGGGTGGGTAGGGACAAAGAGGGACAGTCAGCAGTGTCTGTCACACACAACAAGCAGGCTGGTGGCAGAGTGCTTCAAGGGTTAGTTAAGTCAGCTCATCAATATCTTCGTATCTTCAAGGATCTCGTGAGTTGATTTTTGGTCTCGAGCTTGTCCCCTCATGGCTTCAAGATTGTTGCCACTGCTCCAAGCCTCACACCCTTATGCGCTAACCCAAAAAGGCAGAGAAGAGAATGTTCCTCTCTTGTGTCTGTGAAAACTTTCTCAGAACCCCTCTCCTCCAGCGGACTTCCCCAATTCTCATTGGCTACATAAGCAGTGTCCAATGCCCATTCCTACCCCAGTTACTAGCAAACGGAGTCTAAAGGCTCAGGACAGAGCAGGGGAGCATGAAGATCCCTCTTCCCTGCCTCCTGGCCTCTGCCCTGGCCGGGGCTGCGCCTTGTCACCTTTTTTGCAGAAATGAATGGGACCAAGGACTGGCTTAGACCCACTGACATTTACCCCCAAGGCCTGGGAAGGGTGCCCTACTTCCCTTCTAACACAAGGCCACCTGAGGGCCGAACAAAATCAGCGTTCCCTTTGCAAAAGAAGAGGGGGAGGTATGGCTGTAGGGAAGGAGCCTCTGCGGGAACTGGTACTTCCTGCCCACCCGCTCTGCCCCAAGCCCCACGGTAGACACCTTCCTGCACCCAATTTCATTCACCTCACCCCTGGGAGGAGGACACCAGCTGCAATTTATATATGAGGGAATGGAGACTCGGAGAGGTTACAGGACCTGCCTCAGGGCACACAGCCAAGATGTGGCAGAGCTGCAGTTCCAGCCCCAGTGGGAGGATGAGCCAACCAGAGAAGCTCAGAGGAGACTTGAACAGGTCGATCTAGAGATCCAGGCCCCTCCCAATGCCCATAGCCCAGCAGAAGTCAGATGACAGGGCCTTCTTAGTTCCATGACCAGTAAAATTAGATCTCCCGAAATATTTTGTGATGATGTAAACCAGGGGAGACTCCGGGTTTAATTCTACATTGTAACTGAATGAATGCACACTTTACAGTATCCTAAGGCTCTTTGCAAAATCGTTTTTTTATATCTGTTTTATTAGGTGCCATGCACAGTTTTACTCTTGGTGTCTCACTCATTCCATGGCTGGTTGAGACCATTGGAAGATTCATTAATCATAAAGGAAATTAATCTGTTAGGGTTTATTTCCACAGTAAACAGCGACAACAAAGTAAATGTGGCTTAAATGAGTTAGAGGTTACTTTCTCGCTTGCAAAGAAACCCAAGGTGGGCAGTGCAGGGCTGGTGTGGCCAGCACCATGAGCCAGGCAGGTTCCAGTCAGCTTGAGGTTCTACTACCCACAGCACATGGGTTCTGCCTTACAGCCCAAGATGGCTGCTCAAGCACCAGCATCACATATGAATTCCAGCTGGAAGGAATAAGGAAGATGGAAACGAGACACACTCTGCCCATTAGAAGGCAGGAAGCCTCGCAGGAATCCCAGGCAGAGGAGGTGCTGGCGGAGATGCTGGAGACTTGGCCGGGTCCCTGCCTGCCCAGCCCATGCTCTCAGAGCAGAGGACAGGCAGGGAGCCAAGGTGGGCCTGGCCAGTTGCAGCCCAGGCTTCGTGGTATGGAGGACGGAGCTGGGCAGAGGGGCAGTGGTGGGCTAGGCGTCCAGATCAGCCAGGAGCGGAAGGACTAGGCTGGCCCCTGGGATTTGGGGCCTTGGGGATATTCACCCCAAATAGTACCTTAAGAAGTTGAAAGAGTCCGTCGGGGGTGTGCAAATCATAGTGCATAGAGACCCCTTGGAAGGCTGCTTTGCAGGACAGTGGAAACAATTATGTTCCTGGGCTGCAAACCTCCTATAGGACTTGAGAAAATCACATCCTCTCCAAGCCTCAGGTTCTTCATCTGCAAAGTGGGGGCCGGAAACCAAGGAGCCTTTAAGCAGCTTCTGGCTCTAAAATCCCCAAACAGGGCGCCTGGGTGGCTCAGTGGGTTAAGCTGCTGCCTTCGGCTCAGGTCATGATCTCAGGGTCCTGGGATCGAGTCCCGCATCGGGCTCTCTGCTCAGCAGGGAGCCTGCTTCCTCCTCTCTCTCTGCCTGCCTCTCTGTCTACTTGTGATCTCTCTCTGTCAAATAAATAAATAAAATCTTTAAAAAAAAAAAAAAAAAAAAAAAAAAAAAGCTTTAAAATCCCCAAACAGATGAGAAACTTCAAGGGGTCTCAGGGGCTAGAGCTGGGATGTGGCCACAGGCCCCTGGTGAGACCTCGATGGGACGGGGGCTCTGACCCAGCTGCCTGGGTGTGGGGGTGGGGTTGCCTGTATCAGTGCCTGGGAGGAAGTTTCTGGATCCAGCCTACAGAATCATTATAGAGCTTCCATGCCAGGAGACAACATGCCTCAAAGCCTAGAGGCAGTGAAGGCCTGAGAGCTGTCCCCAGATGGCAGGCAGAGTGCAGGGGAGTGTACTGAACGCTGCCCCACCCAGCTCTCAGGGATAGGATTGTGACTGTGATCTTGCCAAAGAGCAGACAGGTGCCCAAGAGGGCTGCTGTATTCCCAGTCACACAGCTGGCTCCTGCCCGCCCCAGAACAGCTCAATCTTTTTAAAAAAGATTTTATTTATATTTGCAAGAGAGAGAGCATGAGCAGGGCAGAGGGACCGAGGGAGAAGCAGATTCCTTGCAGAGTGGGGAGCCAGATGTGGGATTTGATCTCAGGACCCTGGGATCATGACCTGAGTCAAAAGCAGATACTTAACCAACTGAGCCACCCAGGAGCCTCTGGAACAGCTCAATCTTGAGTACAGCCTCCAGCCTGGCCCCATGCTCCCTCTCTGTCCCCCGTCCACCCCAGCCCTTCATGCACAGAGCACTTTCATCTCCCCTCCAGGCTATGAGAGCATCAAGGACAAAATCTTGTCCTTTTCATGGGTGCAGGATCTTACGTTTCACAAAGTGTCCCCTCTTCCTGTCAGGCAAGGATTATCCCCACTCTTCCGAGGGGACACTCATGCCCTGAGAAGGCCTTGCCCAGAGTCCACAGCTAGTAGGAGGCAGGGCCAGGACCTGGTCCGGGTCTGTCCGATCCCGAGCCCGGGAATCATGCGGTTCTGACGTCCTCCAGGGAAACCCAAGAAGTTCCAACTCATTAATAGGGGGATTGCAGAAAGGGTTACAGGACCTGCAGATACAGCCCACTGTCAGGTCAATCCCATCGGGTAAACCACAGAGCTTTCAGAGCCAAGGGATGACCCTCTAAGGGGGAATGTAGGCGGACCTTGAAGCTCCCTCCCCTGCTGGCAAACATTGCCAGCCCCCCCACACCCGTTTGGCTTGAGCAGGATGCCTCGACAGCCCCCAGGGCACTGCAGGTGGGTTGTTGCACCTGCCATCTGTCCCTACTCCTCCAGCAGCTCCCAGGGGTGCAGAGCCTCTGAGTCTCCCACAGCCAGACTGGGAGGAGGCAGGAAGCACGAAAGTCACTTCTCCAAAGAACATACACAAACGACCCACTAAGCACATGAAAAGATGCTCAACACCATTAATCAGGAAGGAAAGGTGAAAGCCATAGCAAGACCCCACGTCGCATGCACTAGGATGGCCATCGTCAAAAAGACAAGTGTCGGGAAAGGAGTTAGAAATTGGACATCACTGGGGGCATCTAAGATGGTGCAGCCGCTTCAGAAAACAGAAAGTTCCTCCAAAAGTTAAACACGGAGTTATCACGTGACCCAGAAGTTGCCTTCAGACGTGTATACCCGAGAGAACTGGAAACGTGCAGCCACACGAAACCATGAACGTGAACGATCAGAGCGCGTCTGTTCATCACAGCCGAAAGCGGGGGACGACCCAAATGTCCATTAACTCATGATTGCTTTTTTAAAAAATTTTATTTATTTATTTGACAGACAGAGAGATCACAAGTAGGCAGAGAGGCAGGCAGAGAGAGGGGGAAGCAGGCTCCCCGCCAAGCAGAGAGCCCGATGTGGGACTCGATCCCAGGACCCTGAGATCATGACCTGAACCGAAGGCAGAGGCCTAACCCACTGAGCCACCCAGGTGCCCCCTTATGGCTGCTTTTATCCATACTACAGCTTCTTTCTCAGGAACTGGGCACATCCTGTAGTGCCCATGAGCCTTGCAAACACGCTCCCTAAAAGAAGCCAGACACATACCACCTGATTCCATTGATAGGAAATGTCCAGGATAGGCAAACCCATGGAAACAGAAAACTGATGAGTGGCTGCCAGGGACTGGGGGGCGGGGGGGAAGCGGGATGAGGGGAAAGGACTGCTCACAGGGTACAGTTTCTTTCTGGAATGACAAAAATGTTCAAAAATGGGTGAGGGACGCCCAGCTCTGTGCATATGCTAAAACAAAGCCACTGGGCAGATGTTACAGTATCTCAATAATGTTGTTGTTGTTTTAAATATGTAATACATACTTTTTTGGGGGGGTTCAGAGGGTAGGGAGCCCGACTTGGCAGTCTGCCCTTCCAAAGTCAGTGGAAACACTGTTCTGCCCCACCCCCACCACCGTGGAAAAAATTCCCCGTTCCAGGGTTCGGGGATGGGAAACAAAAATTCCATGAGCGATGATTGGGTGTGGTCGTGATGTCTGGTCATAATCATGGCACATGTCGGCCTGGGGGTCAGCACATACGCTGTATCCACCAAGACAGGTCCCTAACTTCTAAGTGTTACCTCCCATGGGCAGACAGAACTTGGCTCTTCAGCTGGCCTTGCCCCATTCTGCTGGACCAGCTGTTTCTGGGTGGCAGGGCATCTCAGAGGCAACGGCTTCATGAAGACCTACCCCACCTTTGGAGCGTCTCCCCACCCCCCGCCCCCATCCCGGTTGTGGATGGAGTCCACGCAGCCTTGCTCTCCAGGATGGCAGAGCAGGGCTGAGGCAGGCAGAGGCAGTTTTGACCCCAGCTTGATCTAAAGGCCCAACCGAGGTGGGATTCCCCCTCCAAGCCAGAAGACTCAAGTCGGATCCCCTTCTAAGCTAAGAGACTGGGGAAGAGGGCATCTTCCTGGAACCTCAGAGCCTGGGGAAACAACAGGGATGAACTTGTAGCCCCAGGATGGGGCAAGATGGTATTCAAAATAAAATTAAAATGATGATGAGCCAAAACTGTGTGGGTATGCCTGGCACAACTGAACGTGACACTTACCCAAAGTGTGAGAGGATAAGCCTTGGGCATGTTTTATCGCAGTTAATTTTTTGCAGTGATAACCAACAGGAGATGGGAAGTGCACAATGAGATCAGGAAGCCCTATGGCAAAGCCTTGAACTTGAACCCCATCCAACAGACGTGTGTCAATGCTGACTGTGCTTAAGAGACAGAAACCCCAAACCTAAAATTCTTCAAATCACAGCGAAATTGCAGTGCCTTTCTTACTTCGCCACCCACTGTTTTAATAGCAACACGAAACTTTCTTAACGACAGACTTTCTTAATCACAAAAGACCGCTGCTGGCTCTGGCGAGTAACTATTTAAGAGGGAAAATCATGACGATGATGGCAGTGGCCACTCACATTTTCCGAGCCCTTGTTCTCAACCTCGTTATCCTCACACTCACCCTTGGCAGAAGGGGCTTTTCTTTTCAGGCCGCTGGCACAGGGCCTGAACTCATGACACCAAGACTGAGACCAAAGTTGAGATCAAGAGTCAGATACTCAACCGACTGAGCCGCCCAGGGACTCCTAAAGAAGGAGCGATATTGACTCCACTTTGCAAGATCTCCAAGCACCGGTCCAACTCAAGATATGCCATGAGGGTCAATGTCATTTGGTTGTTGGCCTTTAATCAATTTTCTGTTTCCATGTTTGGCCAGTCTGACTCCTGACTCCTCTGGCAAGACATGTCAGGCATAGCGCCTTGGATAGGGACACCCCATCCGAGAGAGGCCCCGGTCATGGGGGCTGTCCCCCTGGAACCAGCTACAGGGCTCCCTGCTCTGAGACCTGTGGTCCTTGACGAAGCTGCCCTGTCACCCTCTCCTCCTTCTGGGTTCTCCCTGAGCCTTGCCATGGCTGGGGCTCCAGACCCTCCTGCCTGGCAATGCTTCCTTCCTCTCAGTTCTGTTTTTGTCTCCCCCAACTCCTGAGTCTCCCCATCCTGATCCCTGTCCCAGGGAAGTCCCCACATGCCCCAAGAGGCTCAATCAACTGAATATCTTTTCACCAGGAAACTCCACATCCTAACCCTGATGGGGAAACAAAGCTTTTTTTGTTTTAATCAAAGTAAAAGGAAACACACACACATGCACACACACAAAACCCCAAATGACTCCATGATGTTTTGTAGAGCAAAGAGCACACACACACACACACACACACACACAGCACTTCACAAAATGATTTCTGGCTATTGGAAAATGATCATAAACTGTACCAGCTTCCCAAAGAGACCGAAAGGAAAACTCATCTCAAACAGCTTCTTACTTTCCACTGGGCTTTCAATGTAGTCCAACTCCGCATTCAAATTGCAGAAGACCAAAGTAAGATTGAGGGAAAATCGTTCACATGATGAAAAAAAGGAAAAGATCAGCATCCAGTCCAGAGCCTAGAAACTACTGGAAGTCCTCAACCCAACCAACAACCTCCCATCACAAAGCCACAGAATTTCAGGACCCTGAGGTACCACAGACCACAGGCCAGCTGCTTCATACCCACACAAATACTCACCTTTCCTTCTGAAGACAGCCGGTGAGTTACGATACAATTCCAAATGCAGAAACAAACACTGAAATTAACAATGGCTTAAAGAAGGTAGAATTTTATTTCTCTCTCAGGCAAGAAGCCAAAGGTGGGCAGTCAGGGCTCAAGGATTTAGCTGTCCCTCAAAGTCATCCAAACCCCCAGGCTCCTGCTACCTGCTCTGTCCCTGTCCCTCCACACTCAGCTTTCATCTCATGGTCCAAAGCAACTGCTCCAGCTCCTGCCATTGCACCCACACTCTGCCAGCAGACTCAACCCAGGGATGGTGGCCATCCCTTCCGCTCTTATCCCACTGGCTAGACTCACTCCCCCTAGTTGCAAGGGGAGCTGGAGAAAACAGTTGTTAGGTGGGGTGCCAGGTGCCCAACTAAAAAGTCTATTGCTATTTAAGACAAAAGAATAGTTATTTGGGAGAAACTGGCCATTTCTGCCACAGAGGGTTCCTGTGGGAAAATACAAACCATTCTATGGCACAGTTTTCCAGAATGCACCATGCTAAAGCATTAAGAATGTCGAAGTTTGTTTTATTTGGAACTTGCTAACATCTTGGGCATAGTTCCACTTTATTGTTAATGCCAAATCCATGTCCCGGGATAAAAATATAATGGTTTTTGGGCTTTGCTGCTGGTTCTAAGGCTGGGCTCTGGAGTTTGACTCTGGTTTGATTGCTCAGGTGTGACTCTGGACCCTCTTCCTGTAAGCCACACGGCTTTGGGCAAATTACTTACCTTCTTGTGATTCAACTTCCTATCTGTAAAATGGGATTATAATTGTTCCTGCCTCATAAGATCGTTGTGGCATTGCACACAGGGGTACCCGCCACAGTACTGGGCACATAGGAAAAGCTCAAGAAATGCTGTGATTTCCTTTTCTTCTTTTTTCTTTTTTTAAAATAATTTATTTCAGGGAGAGAGAGAGAGAGCGCACAAGTATGAGCAGGGCTGGGGGGAGGTACAGAGGGAGAAGCAGTTTCCCCGATGAGTAGGGAGCCCCACACGGGGTTCAATCCCAGAACCCTGGGATCACGACCCGAGCCAAAGGCAGACGCTTAACTGACTGAGCAACCAGGTGCCCCTAGCTGGGGCCTTATTCATCCACGGGAGCAGAGTTGGGGGTAGGGGGACTTGTCATTAGGCTATTTGAGGGTCTTCTGATTTCACCAGAAGTTAACTCGGTACCCGATATTGGCTTTAATTTTAGTCTTTATGCCACAACGCTTAGACCAGTTATTGCATGGGGTGATGGAGAACCTAGAAAAGGTGTGTAAGGAAGGTGCAGATCCAGTTGAAGGCTGTCCAGGCAGAATGTTGAAAATGCCAGCTGTCTTCTTTTAGCTGCCTGTCATGAAATAGGAGAGGACCTAGGACCTAAAAATGCAACTGTTCAGGTTTTGAGCAGAATGAAGAGGAAATTCACCAGAGGCAGGGCTTGTTAGTTTCAAACATTTAAGCTATTATGTAATTTCTTCTTTTTTTTTTTTTTAGCCACAGGGTTGATTTCTTTTGTTATAAAATTAATCTCAGAATGAAAGTTAAAGAAACAAGACAGAACAAAACCTTGGCTCTCTTTGTGCCCAGGACAAACCTTGGGACGGTGCTTATCTGAATTAATCTTTGAATAAATGCAGTTCAGGGCCTCTGTCCTGCCACCCTCCTGCCCCAGATTCGACAAGTTCTTTACCTGCAAACGATCTGTCTCCACGAAGAGCTTCATTAAGCAAATCAAGTGACCCCTGTGCCAAGCAGGGTGGGTTCCCCGGGAAGCTGCGAAGAAGTAAAGCTGCTAAGAAGGTATTTTCCAGGCAAGTTAATTTTTTCCTGGTCCTACCTCAACAACCACAGCATGGTTCCCCGGAGAAACTGCACTGCGCCATGGTTCCTGCTCACTTTGTAGGATTTCTCGCCCAGTTTTCTTGTTTAATTCACAGAACGCCCTTACTACGTTGTAACAAAGATTCTCTTATTTATTTATTTATTTATTTATTTATTTGACACAGAGAGAGAGCAAGAGAGCACAAGCATGGGGAGCAGAAGGGGGAGAAGCAGGTTCCCTGCCAAGCAGGGAGTCCCACGCCTGGCTCAATCCCAGGACTCTGAGATCATGACCTGAGCCGAAGGCAGACGCTTAACCAACTGAGCCACCCAGGTGCCCCAAAATTCCCATTTTAGAGATGAGACTACTGAGGCCTCACATAGGTGGTCAAACAGAGAAGATCTGAACTATCTCTCTGAGGATAGAGCTCATGCTCCTTCAACCACACCAAGGGGTCCTGAGCTTTCTCCCAAAGACCCTGCCCCGTAACTACCCAGGGGACCCATACAATCCCAGATCTCAGTCGGGGATGAAACTACGTGGCAAATCCCATCCTTTGCTTGTTACAGTGCAGAAACCTGCAGTGCTCATCCGTTGTCAGTGAGCAGGCTGCCGTGTAGACCCCGGGCCCCAGGCTGACTTAGGTGTGCCAGACGCTCTGTCCGAAGGGGACTTCTGCAGTGTCCACTCAACCACTGTTTATCGTGGGCTACCATACAGCAGCCTCTGCTGCTCCAGAGAGGGGCCTGCCAGGCAGGAATGCCCTGTTCGGATCACACTCAGTGGCCTGATGCCGGGGAGGGAGACAGTGGCCTGTTTTCTCATCTGTAGAATGGTGGTAATACAACCTGTCTACCTCCGGACTGGTTGGGAGGAATGGGAGGTGTGCACACAGTGCCACAGAGAGCATCTAACAAGCACTCTCCTTCCGTTATTGTTTGATGAATGGGTGGATGGATTTAATTGCAAAACTGTAAGGCAGACAGGAAAGGCTATAATTAGTTCCATTTTACAGATGAGAAAGTTGATGCTCGGAGGCATTAAAAAGTTTGCCAGAGACCAAATGGGTATAATTATTCTCATTTTATAGACTAGGAAACTGAGGCTCAGGGAGTTAAGTAATGGGCTCAAGGTCGAAGTCGGTGTCAAAGTCAGGTCAGGGGCCCGCCTCTGCGTTCAGTAACATCCCCTGTCTTTGGAATTCTGCAGGATTTCACAGAGGGCCCCGGTGGCCCCCCTCACCACTGCCCAGTTGGTCCTGGAGTCGTCTCAGTCTCCGGCTGAATCCGCCCAGCGCAGGCTGTGCAGGAAGTCCCCTGGGAAATGCTGGCGCAGGAACACCCCTCCCCGCTCTCCAACTGGGCTCAGCACCAGTGCCCTATCAGATGGAAGGAGATGGGGTGTGCCGGGAAGAAGCAGAGTCTGTTTTGGAAGGAGATAGGTGGAAAGGGACAGAACTTTCCAGAATGTGAAATTGGAGAAGTTAACTGGCACCTATGGGAGGTCTGCGGGGAGACAGCTATTACAAAGGACGAGCATTTATTAAGCACCTTCTTTGTGCCAGGCTCTGTCCTCAGCACTGAGCGCATGACCTCCTTGAACTCGTCCAGTGGGGACGTCTAAGGGATGGGCCCTGCGCCCGCGGCCCCGCAGGTGCCTGTAGGCCTTCGTTCTAGCGCTTCGTCCCACCCATGCCAGAAGCCCTGGGGCGCGGGAGAACTAGGTGCTGAGTGCAGCGGGGAGTAAGCCGCAGGCGGAGATGGCCTGGGGAGGGGCTGGGGCGGGAGGGAAGGGAATTTGTGGGGAGCGAAGGAGACCGGCGGTTACCGCCTCCACGCTGCGTGGCCTCCCGGGGAGTCTGAGGGCGCCCTGATCCGGAGCGCGGGGCTGGGGGTGCAGCTCTCCGCAGGGCGACCCCGGCCCCTCACCGGGGCCCTGACCGGTCTCCCCAGCCCCGCCAGCTCTCCACCTCGCGGCCTTTGTTGGAGCCGCGCCTTCTCCACCCTCTGAGCCCCTGCTCGTCCTTCGGGCAGCCTCTCTGGGCCCGTCCACCCCTCCCCTGGGCAGAGTTTCTGCTTCGTCCTCCGGCTTCCCCGGCGCCCCACAGCGCGAGGGTCCTGCACCGCCCTCGGGGGGGGGGGGGCGGCGGCCTCTCCTCTCGGTCGAGGAGTCTGTAGGGGGGGACAGACGTCGAATGACCAGGAACATCTGGAGCGGTGGACACGCGCACATGCACACAGCGGAGATTCACGGACATGCAGTGGAGATGCGCGCACGGACCCGCAGACAAGCACGCCCACCCCCCGCGGGTGGCTCTTTGGGGTGGAAGAGACCGCAGGCGGGCAAAACGGCGCCCCGAGCCTTTTCCTGGCCCGGGGCGCCCCCTGGTGGCCGGGGTCTGCCAGCAGGTGTGCACCACGGCTTTGCCCCCCGCCCCCCCCCGCCCCCCCCGCCCCAGCCGACCTCAGGCGGGGCGGCCTCCCCAAACCGCCTGCCGGGGTGTCCCCTGCTCTGCCCTTCCCCCACCTCTCCCCAGATTCCTCGGGGGCTGGGAGGATCTGTGGGGAGTCTGTGAAGAGTGCGCGCCTCTTCCAGGAACACCCGGGGCAAAGGGAGGGAGAGGTGGGGGGGAGCCTACAACCGGCAGGTACTGAATCCACCACCAAGCAGATCTTTCCGTCCCAGATATCCCCGCCCCCACACTGGATGGCACGCACGCACATGCCGGGGCGCGTACTCGCCCATCGCAAGCCTGCAAGCACGCACTGACAGGTGCGCACGACAGTCGTGCGCTCACACAGTTGCACGTGCACACGCAGACACACTGCCCTTTCCGTGTGCTGCACCCTTTGCTCACTCCGCCCGGTTCATCACCAGGCTTGCTGGCGCCCACCCCCATCATCCAAGAAGGCGGTGCCCACCTTCTGGGCCAGGCCCCTCAACTGCCAACTCACACAGCCCCCTGGAGCGACAAGCCCTAGGGTAGCCCAGATGGGATAAGCACGCACTGCGGGAAGAGTAAGGTTGAATAAGTCTGGTGTGGCCACACCGGAACCCAGCGTGAGTGGCTATGATGCTGGAATTTTAGGTCCAGTGACAAGCTGGGGAGGGGGGTCTCCGCAGGCTCTCCCCACTCCACTTACTGAGTAATTCATCTCTCCCTTCCTAATTTGAGTGCTACCTTTGTACCCGACTCTCGAATGTTCCATTGATGTCTGTTCTGCACTGGACAGACCCAGTTTTCCCCATATGGGAACAATAATAGGATTTTCTGTGGGGTTGGGAGCCCCTCCCCAGCTCCCTTTCTGTTCCCCTGCATAGGGGAAATTTGCTACCTACCTTGAGGACTCTCATGGCTCTGGGGCTGGCCTGAGAATTAGCTGACACAAGACGGTTAACAGGAGAGAAGCATACTGATTTATGGCCTGTTTCTACGTGTACATAGGAATCTTCAGGAGAAAAGTGACCCAGAGAAGCCACTGGGTCCAAAAGCTTATATATCTTTTTGCATAAAGAATGAGGTACCAGGTACCTGGGTGGCTCAGTCCTGAAGCATCTGCCTTAGGCTCAGGTCATGGTCCCAGAGTCCTGGGATCCAGCCCCACCTGGGGTTCCCTGCTCAGCAGGGAGTCTGAGCAGGGAACCCCAGGTGGGGCTGTCTCTCAAATAAATACATTAAAAAAAAAAAAATCTAAGAATGAGGTACCTTGTAAGGACATGACCAAAGGAAGGGTTTTGGCTGGGGCAGGAAGTCGTGGGACAGGGACTGGGGAGTTTACAGGGAAACTCTGGGAAGAGATGGCTTGTTTTAGCAGGTTTGTTCCTACACCTCGGATTTGGCATTGGCGCCCTTCCCCCGCCCCCCCCCCCCCCCCCCCCCCCCCCCC
>NW_022631078.1:6097014-6333897 GCF_010015895.1 Lontra canadensis
CCCCCCCCCCCCCCACTTGATAAGAATGTTCTCTTCTTGGCGCAGGGAGAGCGCCTTCCTCTCGGGAAACGTGATGACCAGCTTTTAGGTAGAAAGGGGGAGGGTGGAGAACACTGGATGCCACCGCAGCTTCTCAAGTGCCTTCAACTCAAAATAACCAATGCGCCGGAGCGGCAGAGTCTGGGGTAGCACGTTCTGAACCCCCTCACCCAGAAGGGATTTTCCCCAACACTTAGATCGCTGGCTCGGGAGAAGGAGCGAGGCCCACGGGATCGGTGAGTTAGGGCGAGGACCGAGATACACCGCCAGTACCCACCCCCATCCCCCCACTCCCCCACCCCCCGCCACCGGGTCCCCAGAGAGGCTCCTCCCACTCCCCTGTGGGGGAGGAGGGTCCGTGCTGACTGAGTTCCCAGCGGCTTGTGCTGGATGGGGAAAGTCTGTCCCTCTCTGGGTTGGTTTTCCTTTCCTTTTCTTTTTTTTTTCTTCTTGGTTTTCCTTTTCTTTCTTTTTTCTTTTCTTTTCTTTTTTTTTTTTTTTAAGATTTTCTTTATTTATTTGACAAAGAGAGAGCACAAGGCAGGGAAAGGGGCAGAGGGAGCGGGAGAAGCAGGTTCACCACAGAGCAAAGAGCCTGATGGGGTACTCTATCCCGGGACCCTGAGCTCATGACCTGAGTCGAAGCCAGATGCCCCTTCTCTTTCTTTTTTAATTAATAAGCTTTATTTTTTTGGAGCAGCCTTAGATTTACAGAAAATTGAGTAGACCGTACAGAGTTCCCATATACCCGCCTTCCTTGCCCACGACTCCCCTATTAGTAACTTTCAGTGACTATTAGTAGAACCGATACCAGTACACCGCTATTAACTTAAAGTCCGTAGTTCACGTTAGGGTCCGCTGTTTGTGGTGCACAGTTTTGTGGGTTTGGAAAAATGCGTGATGTGTGTCCACAATTATGGTATGGATACGAACTGTCCCGTATGACACTGGATACCAGTCTCACTGCCCTAAAGACCTACCGCACTCCACCTGTTCATCTTCCTTCCCACTCCCCCAGACCCCGGGCAACCACCGTGCTCTGTGGTTTATCTCTATAGTTTTGCCTTTGCCAGAATGCCCTGTAGTTGGCATCATCACTGTGTAGCCTTCTCAGACCGGCCTCTGACTAAGCAATATGCATTTGAAGTTAGTCCATGCCTTTCCACGGCTTCATAGCAAAAAAAATTTCTTTAGCACAGAATACTATTCCATTGTATGGTGATGCATTGCAACGTCTCTTTATCTCCTGAAGGACGTCTTAGTTGCTTCCAGTTTGGGGCAATTAGGAATGACTCTGCTTCAAACATTGATGTGCAGGGTTTTGTGTGGACAATAAGTTTTCGAGTCAGTCAGTTGAATGCCAAGGCCCGTGGGTGCCAGATCAAATGATGAGGCCGTGTTTTGCTTTGTAAGAAACTACCCACCCGTCTCCCAAAGTGGGCTGTGCCATCGTGCATTCCCACCAGCCCTGAGGGAAGAGCTTCTCTTGCTATACTGTTCACCAGCGTCTGAGCTCGTTTATTTGAGCTTGTTGGATCTGGGCCATTTTGATTTTAATAGCTGTGTGCGGTATCTCATTGTTGTTTTAATTTGCAATTGACTAATACGTATGATCTTGGCCATCTTTTCTGATGCTTTTTTGCCAGTCTGTTTATCTTCTTCTGGGAGGTGTCTGTTTTGATCTTTTGCCCATTTTTAAATGGGGTTGTTCATTTGCTTTCTCACTGTTGAGTGATAAGGTTCTTGGCCTATTTTGGATACAAGTTCTTTATCAGATATGCATTTTACAAATAGGTTTTCCCAGTCTCTGACTTATCTTTTCAATCTCTTGATGGCGTTCTGCTTTAAGAAGCTCATCGTTGGGGCACCTGGCTGGCTCTTGGTGGAGCATGTGACCCTCCGTCTGGGGGTTGTGAGTTCAAGCCCCACACCGGGCATAGAACTTACTTAAAAAAATAAAATAAAATAAAAATACAAACAAGCTCATTGTTGCCACCGCCTCTGCCTCACCCCCTGATCCAGCTTCTGTCAGGAAGAAGGATATGTCCTGACTTCTCTGTCTTTCTCTCAGTGGGCTTGAACTTGGGCACGGGGAAAAGGGTACATGTATTGAGCCCCTAAAGCCCTAATACCTACGACCTCAAGTGTTGGAATGAAGATCAAATGGTTTGGTCTTTACAAAGCCTTTGGAACAGAGCCAGAAGCATATTAAGTGCTCAGTTAACTTAGATAATTATAATAACAAGTATTCCATCTTTTAATAGCTAATGGAGTGAGTCCTTCCTCATTACGCCTCCTTTACAGAATTTTTCCTAGCTATTTTCACACATTTACTCTTCTAGAAGAATCATTTAATTAATTTTTAAAATATCCTGTTTGGATTTCATTAGATGCATAAGTAATTTAGGGAAAAAAAAAGACGTTTTAATGATGCTGGGTTTCTCAGGGTGCCTGGGTGGCACAGTCAGTTAAGCCTCACTCGAGACCGGCTCAGGGCATGATCTCAGGGTCATGGGATCAAGCCTCACATTGGGCTCCACGCTCAGCATGGAGTCTGCTTGCGATTCTCTCCCTATCCCTCTGTTCCTCCTGTAAATGGATGCATCTTTACATCCAGTAAATGGATGAATCTTTAAAATAAAAAGATGTTGGGTTTCTCCAAGAATAAAGCTTGTCTTTTGATTCAGATCTTCCCTTTACGCCCCTTTTCTTCACATAGAAATTAACACAATCCTTGCTAAATTTATTTTCTGGTATTTTAGTGGTGGTTTTTGTTTGTTTGTTTGTTTGTTTGTTTTGGTAAATGCTATTGTGAATCAGGTCTTTTCTACAGATATCTATATCTATATCTAGGCTATATATAGGTCATTGATTTTTTTGATAGCCTTTATTTTTTGGAGTAGTTTTAGGTTCACAGGAAAATTGAACAGGAGATACAGAGATTTCCCATACATTGCCACCACCTCAACATACACAGACTCCCCATTATCAACTTTCCCCACCAGAGTGGGACATTCTTTACAATTGATGAACCTGCATTGACATGTCATTCTCACCCAGAGGCCATCAGGGTTCCCTCTGGGTGTCGAACATTCTATGGGTTTGGACAAAATGCATAATCATGTATATCCACCATTATGGTATCACACAGACCGGTTGCTCTTGGTTTTTAAATAGTAATTTTTTCAATGGACTCTCTTAGTTTTTCCAAGTAATAATCTAAAAGTAGTGGAAGTTGACCTCTGCATTTCTAACAGCTATCCCTCTTACTTATGTGTCCTGTCTAATTGCATGTCTTACCCCCCCACCCAGAGCAGCGGTAAAGTGCAGTGACAGGAAGTCCTTGCCTTGTTCCAGAAGTTAATGGGAATGCATCTCGTGTTTCACTAGAGAATAGAATGCTGGCGTTTGGTGTCATGTATTTATACATATTTTATCATGATGAAGCATAAAACGCATTCCTATTTTATTTTTTTTTCCCATTCCTATTTTAATAAAGTATTTCTCTAAATTTCGGAATGGATATTGGATTTTATGAAGTCGGACCTCCTCGGCATCTATGGAGATGCTTGTTTGGGGTTTCTCCTACAGTCAGTTCATTTGGTGAAAGATAGGATTCTCTACAATTCAGCAAACAAGGCTCAGAGAGGGGAAGTCGCTTGCCCAGGGTCACAGAGTGGGCAAGTGGCAGAGCTGGTGTCTCCTCTTTGAGCCCGTGCCCTTTATCCCTGTCCCTCACTGCTGCCTGTTCTGAATCCTTGTGACCTTGTAGCTCCTGGGACACCACCCTGCACCCCTGGTTCCTTGGTCTGTGTAGCCTCTGTGGTCCCCACATCCCCGATCTCCTGCAGGAGATGCAGGCCTGGGTCAACAGCTGCCCACGTCTCACCCGTGAACCCAGGTTCAACCCATGGGAGACAGGCCTAGGCTGAGCAGAGGTATGGAGCAGCCCCAGGGTCACAGAAGGTAGAAGAAAAAGGGTTTTCCACCAGGCTTAATAGAAGAGGAAGGAGTATGTGGCTGCCTCCTGGAGGAGGCATGGCTTGGCCGAGGTGGGTTTAAAGCAGGCACACTGGGACGCCTGGGTGGCTCGGGTCGTGATCCCAGGGCCCTGGCATCGAATCCCACACTAGGGTCCTTGCTCAACCGGGAGCAGGCTTCTCCCTCCCCCCAACCAAACGTGTGTTCTCTCTCGCTAGCTTTGCTCTCTCTCTTTCAAATAAATAAATAAATAATCTTTTAAAAAATTAGCTTACTGTAATTAAATCCTCTGAGTCACCCTACCTGGAAGAAGATAGTGTCTTCTCAGTGCTGAGCGCTTTACAGACCATTCACCCCATTTTACAGATGAGGAAATTGAGGCTGAGGGAGGGAAAGCAGCTTACCCAGGGTTGCTTGGGGGGGGTGGTGTGGCAGAGAGGTCAAGCCGCCGCAGCGTGTGTATTTCAGCATCCTGCAGATTTTCTGAGACCTGCAGAGGGACCCTGCTACCTTGGCCTCAGCAGAGCAAACAAATGGCGTGGGGGTGGGGAGGAACCTGCAAGTAGCCGAGGGTCTCCTGGGACTGAACTCCGTTTTACATACGATACAACTGAGAATTCAGGGCCTGCCTGAGGTCCCGGAGCAAGGGAGCGGTGGGGGCTGCTCGAGGACGCTGCTTCTTGTGGCGCCTTGTGCCGTCTGGGAATGAAGGGCAACACCAGTCTTCTCTCTCCTTCAGTGTTGCGGGCCACTCTCAAATTGTCCACCAGGGGGCGCTGGACAGCAAAGCTGGGACCTGAGCTTCTCCCAGATCCCTTCCCCAGCTGCCCAGGACACCTCCCTGGGGGCCCCAGGATTCCCTCCTGCTGCCTGCTCACCTGCAGCTCCTCCCCACCCACCCACGAGCCTGGACAGACCTCCAGGTGTCATCTTTGGCTCACCATCCCCCGTCCCGAGTGTGCGAGGCCACACCTGTGTTAATCAAGGTGGCATTTCTGGACCTGGGCATTATGGCTCTCCCACCTCACTGGCCTCCCAGCTGGGCCCTTGGCCGTGCTCCTGCACCTCTTCCATTTCCAGAATTCCTCCTTTTCCTTCTTTGCTCTAAAACTAGGGCCCAGAAAGGGCGAGGGGGCTGGGGACTCACCCTCACTCAGAGGATCACAAGAGATGCTCGGCCTTCCCTCCTCCCTGGTGCTCCCCCCATCTCTGACTCTGTAACCCCCTGTTTCTGGACCCAAGACCCCCAGACCTTCAGTTCCTTGAGCACAGCCCAGGGAGGCCTCCGTACAGTGTGCTGAGTGCACGAATGGCACAAGTTCTCCTTGTGGGTCGTGGTGTGGTCCAGACAGGACAGGGCCTCTGGGGGATGGGACCCCAGGGGACCTGTGGTTGGGTCCTCTGCCCCTGCCATTCCCAGGGGGACTGGAAGTGGACTGTGGGATTTGGCTTTCTGCTAACCAGACTCCAAAAAAGCTGACCAAGAACCCAGAGAAGCCAGTTCCTAATTCACACAGAGCGTTACCCATGTGGTCTGACCAGCCCAGGGGGGCCGCTGTGGGGTGTGGGGGGCCTTCGGCCACAAGCCCAACACTACTGTGTGCAAGGCAGTTGTGGGTTCACCAAGGAGGTCCTTTGCCACTCCCCTAAGTGCCCACGCGTCCCACTGGGGCTGGGGGGCCTGGGGCCATTTGGTGCTATGTGAACATGGCAGTGAACCAAACGGGACTCCCATGGAGAGAAAGTTCCTGCCTTTTCAAGTCTCTTCCCAGCCTTCTGATTAGGAGGATGGCCTTTCCTGGGGGAGCACCCTTTTCAGGGAAGACCAGGAACCCCGGTCCCACCGCAGGCCTCGGGGCAACACTATCCAGCTAGAACTTAATCACATTATTTCCATGTGCTTATCTTCATGGTTACTTACTATTTTTGATAAATGATACTTATTGTCTACTTGGGATGACAGAGTCTTTTTTAAAGGAAAACAGTGAGTCAATTCAAGGATATGACAGAAAATGGAGCTCAGATCAAACAGACCTCTCAGAAGGCTTTGGAAAGCATCGAGTTCAGGGAATGGAGAAGGCACTCCTCTGGCCCTCCCAGCCACCCAGACGATAGCCGGGGATATCGTCCCCTTTGCACAGCTAAGGAGACACAGGTCCCGAGAGGGGAAGTGATCACGACAGAGAAAGGCCCTTGACTGGATGGGACTCTGCCACTCCCCGCCATCCCCACCCCCCATGCCCACGCCTTGCTTCCTGGAGCCTGAGCTCCTTCGCTGGGGCCAGGAAATCATGCCTCGGCTGACAGTGTGGTCCTTGAGAGCCAGCCAGGGTGGCAAAGTCCTTGAGTGTCAGGGGTCTGGCCGCAGCTCTCTCTCCCAACCCTTCACCACTGGTCCACGTGTTCCTTAACCCTGCAAGGTGCTCCCTCACAGAAGAGGGAGTGTGGCCCCACAGACGGGCTGCAGGGCGCATCGTCAAGTCTACACTGCAGGTGGGGAAACAGACTCCAGCCAACGAATGTGCCTGAGGTCACAGAGCCGGCGGGTGGGTAGGGGGTCTGGGCCTTGAACCCAACTCCATCCGAGCCTGGAATCTGTGTCCTTTCCTTTGCCTGCTTCCAGCTGTGTCGAGAATCCTAATCCTCCTGGGGCGCCTGAGTGGCTCAGTGGGTTAAAGCCTCTGCTTTGGCTCAGGTCATGATCCCAGGGTCCTGGGATCGAGCCCTGCATCCAGGGCTCACTGGGGAGCCTGCTTCCTCCTCTCTCTCTGCCTGCCTCTCTGCCTACTTGTGATCTCTCTCTGTCAAGTAAATAAATAAAATCTTAAAAAAAAAAAAAAAAAAAGGAATCCGAATCCTCTTGAATCCTAGAGGCCAACTTCTTGGGAACGTCCCAAGATGAACTTTCCTCCTCTCCACGCGGGGGCTGTGTCTCCCCACGCCATACCTGGAGCCCGGGACGCCGTCACATAGCTGAGCTCTCGTGACCTCCACAAGTAGGACCGTGGACGGTCAGTTACTGAGGATGTTCTCTGTATTAGAGCGCCGCGAGTAACAAGGGGCACATGTGCCTTCGACATTTCACTTGAGCAAGTGCAAGCCAGCGGACATCCCCTCCCGAGGACCTGGACCCTTCTGGAAGCTGGGGCGGCTGCTGGAGATGGGACCATGCTTCCTGTCTGACCCACGCCCGCCGGGCAGCACCTGCAACTTCCAGGCATGGCCCCCCCAAAGCAGAGCGCGACCCCCCAGAGACCCCACGAGCCACGTGCACACAGACTTCCTCCCTGAATGCAGCAGCCCAGCCCACTCCTTCACCTCCTTTTTTTAAGCCACTGGCTTATGTCACACTTTCCTGTGGGGTTCAAGTTTATTCTCACGGAAACCACAGCCCTTGTTCTGCTTCACCCGCCAGTTGCAACAGCTTGCATAACACTTAATTCCATTAGGACTTACAATCTCAAGGATAAACAGCCACAATCTGGTCTGGGGACGAACACCGTGGCTCTCGCTCTGGTCGGGGTAGCCTTGAGAGAGGCCGAGGGGGGCAGGGAGAGATGGGGTGCCACGGCCGGGAGCAGGCTCTGCCTCTGTTTTGTGTCAGCTGTGGGGACTCTGGGAGCATCTTCATAGATGGAGTGGGACGGAACCTTCCCCTGCTTCCTCCAGGGTCTGTGCATAAAGAGGTACCCCTGGCGGTCCTCTCTGCTGGTGTCCAGTGCTGGCCCCTCCCCTTCATACACAGGACACCCGCCCACCCAGACTTAGGGCCCCTTAGGCTTCAGCCCCATTTTGTTTTGTTTTGTTTTTAGATTTTATTTATTTATTTGACATACAGAGATCACAAGCATGTGATCTCTGAGAGGCAGGCAGAGAGAGAGGAGGAAGCAGGCTCCCGGCTGAGCAGAGAGCCCGGTGCGGGGCTCCATCCCAGGACCCTGGGATCATGACCTGAGCCGAAGACAGAGGCTTTAACCCACTGAGCCACCCAGCCCCGTTTTCATCCTGCACCCGGTCACCAAACACCTCTGGGGATGCACGAGATGCCCCATTACGGAACTTCATGGAGCCCCATTCTTTTCTTTCAGTCAAGGCTGGGCTTTGGGCGATGTGAGAGAGACACACTCCTCCAGCCCCTCATTGAGAGGGTGCCCAAAAGCAGGAATCAGGCAAACCACCCAATTAAGAGTGGGCACAGCGTCTGAATAGACATTTCTTTGAAGAAGAGACACAAATGGCCAACAAGCACAAGAAAAGATGCTCAACGTCGTTAATCATGGGGCGGGAGCGCCCGGTGGCTCAGTCGTGAAGCATCCCTTGATCCCAGGGTCCTGAGATCAAGCCCTGTTTTGGGCTCCCTGCTCTGCGGGAAGCCTGCTTCTTCCTGTCCCACCCCCCCTGCTTATGTTCCCCCTCTTGCTATCTCTCTCCCTCTGTCAAATAAATAAATAAAATCTTGTAAAAAATAAAAAATCATGAGGCAAATGCAAATCAAAACCACGCCAAGATACCACCTCCCAGCTACTGGATGGCCGCCCGAAAGACAAGCGATGACAAGTGCTGGCAAGCACATGGGGAGATTTGAGCCCTCCAACGTTGCTGGTCAGAGTGGGAGAAGGGGTAGCCACCTTGAAAAATAGTTTGGCAGTTCCTCAGTAAGGTAAACATAGAACTACACCACGGCCCAGCAATTCCGCCTCTAGGTCTATCCCCAAGAGAAATGAAAACATATACATACAAAAATCTGCACACAGATGTGCGAAGCAGCATTACTTTAAGAAAAAAAAAAGATTTTATTTATTTATTTGAGAGAGAGTGAGAGGGAACATGAGTGAGGCGGAGGGGCAGAGGGAGAGGGACAAGCAGACTCCCTGCTGAGCGGGGAGCCTGATGCGGGACTCGATCCCAGGACCCCGAGAGCACGACCTGAGCCGAAGGCAGATGCCCAACTGACTAAGCCACCCAGATGCCCCACAGCATTATTCATAATAGCCCAAAAGGGCAAACAACCTAAGTGTCCATAAACAGAAGAATGGATAAAAAAGTGTATATCCATGCACTGGAATGTCGCTCAGCCAGACCTTGGTTTCTAATGCCACACTCCAGTCAAAGGAACGGTGGCTCCTTGGAGAAACGGCTGATTCTGGGATTAGGGTGGGATCTCTACAGGGTGAGCCCGGAGCACCTTGTCCACGAACCGGGGATGTGCTTAAACATACACATGCTGTGTGTTAACGGGACACGGGCCAACGAAAAGTTACTGATGGCCAAAGATGAAACAATCCAAGTGAAAGAAAGAAAGAGGGAGAGGATGATAACCTCAAGTAGGAAAATCTCTTTAAAAATACAGCCATGAGGGGCGCCTAGGTGCCTCAGTGGGTTAGGTCTCTGCCTTCAGCTCAGGTCATGGTCTCAGGGTCCTGGGATCGAGCCCCGCTTTGGGCTCTCTGCTCAGCGGGGAGCCTGCTTCCACCCCCTCTGCCTGCCTCTCTGCCTACTTGTGATCTCTCTCTCTTTGTCAAATAAATAAATTTAAAATATAGCCATGAGTCATTATTGATACAAATAAACGACTGACTACATAAATGAACAGGGGAGAGAGGACAAATCTCCCAGGCAGGATAACTTCTTTTTTTTTTTTTTTTTAAGATTTTATTTATTTATTTGACAGAGATCACAAGTAGGCAGAGAGGCAGGCAGAGAGAGAGGGGGAAGCAGGGTCCCTGTTGAGCAGAGAGCCTCATGCGGGACTTGATCCCAGGACCCTGAGACCATGACCTGAGCCGAAGGCAGCAGCTTAACCCACTGAGCCACCCAGGCACCCTAGGCAGGATAATTTCAAATACATTATGTAGATGCCCCACATTCAGGGAGGTGAGCAGAACTCCCGCTCAAGCTAGGCGGTGCCCAGAAGCCTCCTCCCACAGTATAGCTGATCTGATTGAATCTTCCCAAGAACTCCCTTAGGTGCACCCCATATTGTCTCCATTTTTTTTTTTAAGATTTTATTTATTCATTTGACAGAGAGAGAGAGATCACAAGTAGGCAGAGAGGCAGGCAGAGAGAAAGAAGAAGCAGGCTCCCTGCAGAGAGCCCAATGCAGGGCTCGATCCCAGGACCCTGAGACCATGACCAGAGCTGAAGGCAGAGGATTAACCCACTGAGCCACCCAGGCGCCCCTATTGTCTCCATTTTACAGCTGAGGAAACTGAGCCTCAGAGAGGCCAAGTTCTGATCACATGGCTAGTCAAGGGGAAGCTTCAGCTCCCCAGGGGAGTCTTGGCCTGTTCCCCATCTGGCCTGTTCCCTGCTATGTGGCCTTGGACCTCACAGGGAATGAGGGGCATAACAGGCACTCAGTAAAATTGTCAAAAGGGGGAAAGAGGGAGAGGACGGAAGTAGACGCTGACCGATCGCATTAGTGACTGGGTGGCATTAGCCACTGCCATGGGGCTGTGTGACTCTGGGCAGCCCCGGGACCTCTCTGAGTCTGTTTCCAGGGTCCCCAGCTGTGAGATGAAGATAGGCTTTCCTGCCTCATCGGTTGATGTGAGGATAAGGTGAGGTCCCTGGTGTGCGGTGGATATGAACCTCACGCCACACACCTGGGGGTACAAGAAACATTGATTTCTGTTTTCTAAAAGGCAGTGTCAGTGCCTAACACAAAGCTGGCGGAAAACACAAGCTTGGCTCTAAGAAGTCTCAGGAGTTTCGGGCAGGGGGGACTGGGAGGGGCTGGCCCACAGGTTTTTGCCGGGACGCCCATCTTCACAAATCAGCATGGGCTGGCTGAAATTGGGCAGCTCCCAGCAGCCTCCTCCACCCTTTGGGGCCCGGGGACTTTTCTAGAGAGACTGCCTGGGTCTGGCTCTGGCAGTGTGGCCCACTCAGGAAGCAGATGCAGTTAGAATCGTCTTGGCCTGTCGTGCAAGAACCAAGCAGACCGGGGAGTGGAAACCCAGCTTGACACCCGGCGTGGGTGCCCACTAAGCCCTGGATTCCAGTGTGGGACAGAGCAGGGGCATCTCCCAGAGGAAGCTCCTGTCTCTAACTCACACAAGGCATCCCTATGGGCCTAGCAGGAGTACAGAGGGTGGGGGGAGGACAGGCCTCTTGGCTCCAGGATCTCCACACCTCTCTTAGCATCCGGCCACTTGCCCAGCCCTCAGTCCACCTCTTTGATCAGGGCTGGAAACCTTTATCCCTCTGTGTGTTCTCAAGGAGCTCTGTCTGTGCTGGGAGTCCTCTCTCTGCTCCAGACAGGTTGCTGGAAGCAGAAGCCCTGCCTAGCCCTTCCTCAGGGGCAGCGAGAACAGGGAAAAGGAAGGAGGAAAATACAGGGGAAAACAGAGAGAACAGAGCCCAGATCAAGATCTCTGATCCTATCTCTCCACCAAGGCAAAGCGCCTGGCACCCCGGGGCTCCCTTCCTCCTCGGTCTGCCTCCAACCACATACTCTTCCAGGTTTTCGGAGCACTTTCCCATCTTCTCCTTGCCCAGGTCACACACAGCAAGTCGGGAATGGAGACTTTTCCAGCTCTGGGACCCAGGGGTGCCCCGCCCCCCCATCGGGTGGCAGGCAGCTCAGTTCAACTGCCCAGTGGTCAGAGGCACTTGGACTGACCCCTCATCTGGGGACCCTCCTGTGAGCACCTCTCTCCTGTCCTGTGATTGCAGGGGGAGTTACCAAACCCACCCCTCCCCGCTTGACTCCACCCCCTCTTGACTCCACCTCCCGCTTGACTCCACTTCCCTCCCTAGAATGATTGGCTAAGCGGAGGCGCCTGACCCAAATTGAGCCAATCAGAGAGTGCCATCTCCCAAAGATGGACTTTCGACAAAACGGACCAATCAGGGTCCTTCCCTGGGATTTCTCTCCTCAAACCAGCCGGGTGTGGGTGCTGGAGGTGCATCTGTGTGGGAAGGTGCCCCGCGGTACCGGAGAGATGAGGCTTCCTGGAAGGGAGAGACAAAGATGTGCAGGAGAGAAGCCCTGGCCTTGGTCCTCCCCAGCCTTTCCCCAGGCTGTCCCTCCTATGCTCTGGCGACCTGCTGCTTTAGTGAATCCCTTCTGTCCAGCGGGTTTGAATCCCGCTTCCGCCCAGCGGCCCATCACAGGGGCTAGAACCCGGACTCCGAAGCCAGGCCCCACCCGCTGGCTCTGTCACCTTTGGTGCGTCGATGAATAGCGCAGGACCTCAGTTTCCCCATCTGAGCCCGCTCTGGCTTACCATGCGGGCTGAGTTGTAATAGCAGCCGGCACCCAGGAGGAGCTCAGAAACTCCAGCTTTTCCATCAGGAACGCTCTGGGCTCTACCCACCAAGACCCTCGGAGTCTCTCCCGGGGGTGTCTGTCTGGTGTGTCCCTCAGGGCAGCCGCGGTATGGTTGACGTCTTCCTTGGGGAAGGCAGGACACTGATTCTCCTTAGTGATCAGGGCTGCCGTAGTCAGCGCTCCCCCGCGGGGGCTCGGTGTTTTAACACGCCTATTACAGCAAGATGGCCCAGTGCTTAAATCTGGCCTTCCCTAGCAGGCAGTCCAGGGCCCAGGGGTGGCTCAGATAGACTCAGAATTGTCTCTTCTCTTAGTGGCTAGCTTTGTTTCTGGGTGCAGCTCACCCCATTTGCACCCGGAGCCGTGCCTGAACCATGCTGGAAAGTGCTCAGGAAGGACGGGCACAGCTCCTCTTCCCAAGGGTAGCCCCCCCCCCCAAGAGCTCTCACCTCTCACGCAAACAGCTGTCAGCCAGACCTGTGCCATTGGGGTCAGACAGATCTGCCCAGATTAGCCTGACCTCCCCCCCCCCCCCGCCCACCCCAGGTGCCCACAGCTTGGACTGGAGCTGGGAATATCCTGTTTATCTTCAACAACTGGGCTGTGCCAAGGAGACAGTAAGGAACAGCTGTATGGTGGATTGGTTGAAACATGTCCTCTAAAAAGATAGGTTTCCCCCACAACCCGGAACCTCAGACTGTGACCTTATTTGGAAATGGGTCTTTGCAAATGTAATTGTTGAAAGATTTCAAGGTACAATCACCCCGGATTTTGGGTGGGGCCTAAATTGAATGGCTGGGGTCCTTATGAGAAGAGGAGAAGATGCAGACACAGAGAAAGGCCGTGGAAGGTGGAGGCAGGGACCAGAGTGATGTTACCACAAGCCAAGAAACGCCAAGGATTGCAGGCCCGGAGAGAGGGGGAGGGAACTTTCTTTCTCAGGGCCCCCAGAGAGAGCCACACCTGATTTCCAACTCCTGGCCCCCCGAACTCTGAAGAGAATATCCTTCTGTTTAGGGAAGGCAGCCATCCTGCCGTCATGTGTGACAACTGCCCTAGAAAAGGCCGACCGGCTCACACAGCATGCCCACCAGCCATTTGGCTGCGTTCCTAGGAAGATTTGAACTTTGCTCTGTCTTTGCCCGGGCTATTGCGTGTCAAGCACGTCTCTTTTAGGAAATAACTGGGACAACACAAGGATATATACGCGAGGGTGTTCCCCCACAGTTTTGTCCAAAGTGGTGAAAAATTAGGAAAGAGCTAGATAGCCGTGAACGGAGCCCGGTCAAATAAATGACCGTCCTCCCTAGCTCCCAGGCAGCTACATGTGGTCCCATGTTCAACAACCAAAGAGAGGTCATGTAGTCATAGATGGGGGAAAATATTTCGAAACAGTCTATCTGCACAAAACAGATTCAATGTAGGAAAAGATCGCTATATTGGACTTCGTTAAAATTAAGAAGTGCTGGTCATCAGAATACAACATTAAGAGGCTTATTTCTAAGGCCAGGAGTCTCACGGATGGCTAGGAGACCTTGGGTGAACTGGTTCCGCCTTCCTTGCCCGAGCTTCTCATGTGTAGAATGGGGAGACTGTCTTCATGAGGTTCGTTCCAGGGAACTCTTAGTGTGTAACCAGCCCCTCTAAAACGTCGTGGTATAAAACAGCAAGATTTGTCACTGGCTCACATGTGTGCAATTAGAACACAGCTTGCAGGCGGCGTCTCAGCTCTGCTCAATAGGGGGCAAGAGGATCTGCTTCCAAGATGGTGTGCTCCCATGGCTGGCATGTTGGCGTACTTGGGGAGGATCTTTGAATCAGCTTCCCCAGAGGCTGCAAATCCAGTAACTAAAGGGCCCCCACACCAGAAGCTGATCCGATGAGAGCCGTGGATTTGTCGCAAGAAGCCAGAGATCTTCTGTTGGCAATTAATTCAAATGATGCCAAAACCCAGAACAGATTCTTCCATGGGCTGGATGCCATCCTTGGCCAGCAGTTTGCAACCTTTGTTCCATCAAGATTCTGTCTAGATTCTAGAGGATCCTGTATTTTATAGGTGAGGAAACAGGCCCAGAGAAGGGAGTGATTTGCCCGGGGTCACATGGCAAGAGCCAGGTTTTGTAAATCTCTGGTCTAAAGGAAGCAGTATTCTAGGGGGATTGACCCAGAGTCCTCCCCGGACCGGATTCAGTCCCTGCCCTTCACTGCAAGGCAGCCTGGGCCGACAAGGAAGAGGAAAAAACAGATGCCTGATTCCTGGCCCAGGCAGTCATGGGGAGAGCTGAGTTTCAGAAGCAAATAGCCCCGGGTTCAAACTCCAGCCCAAACCCCCATCAGCTGTGTGGCAGGTGATCTCTGACAAAGTTCTTCCCTTTCCGAGCCACGCCTCTCCTCTGTAAGATGGGGACGGGATGCCTGGGGTAAGGGATGACTTGCTCTCAAGCTTGGGTGGCCCCTCAGCCCACCCCACTCCACTGGCTGCGTGGCTTTGGGGCTCCCCAGGCCGGGACTGTCTTTGAATACTCCTCACGGGCTTACCACACAGAGGACCAACCACACCAGTTCCTGTGTCATTATCCTTCCCGTTGCCTACATGAAGATTGTGCCAAAGCTGGCTGCTTGGCTTCTAGAACAGGCCTGGTGATCCTGGAGCTGACCTCCTGTCCCCGCAACCCCCTCTACTCCCCCCACCCCCCCGCCATTGGAGCACTGGAGCAGGTGCCTGGATTCCACCAATAAGGCTTCCGTCTCTGGTCGGGAAGTCGTCCCAGTCCCAGCTGCTACTCCCACTGTTCCAGAACCCCATAAGCTCTCTCTCCACATTGCAGATGCCCCAGGAGAGGAATACGTGAGCTCCCAACAAATCATTTCAGGGCCTCTTCAGACACTCAGCTAGGGGTGGGGGGAGGCAGGTGGTCTGGCAGCTTTGGGCTCCCCCAGACCCTTTCCAGGGCCCTGCAGTCCAGCTAGCTCCTCCAAGGCAGGAACGAGCTGGGGGACCTAATGTGGGCGGCGATGCCTCCCAGGCACTGCTGTGCAGCCCCCCAGCCCGCCCTAGTCCTGTGTCCCTCCTTCCCCGCCCCACGGTCACACTCTCCTCCTTGGGCCTGGCCCCTGCTGAACTACAGGTGCCCAACCCCATTACCTCTCAGGCCTTCCCTGCCCCCTCCCACAATGCCCCAAACTTACCCTCCCCCATGCCAGTCCAGAAGCCTCCTGCCACCTTCCTGAGCTGCTGGGCCTCAGGCCCCATAGGTCCTGCCTCCTGAATGTTCTTTTCATCCCCTGACCATTGGCCCGAACCTCCTGACATGTCACTGGCCACCGCAGCTGTCCCCGGATCAGTCCTTGACCTTTAGCCTTGCTCACCTCTGCCCAAGCTCCCAGTGCCCCATAGCCAGAGGGAAATTTTTCTTTCTTTCTTTCTTTTTTTAATCTTTAAGTAAGCTCTACGCCCAACATAGGGCTTGAACTCCCGACCGGGAGGTCAAGAATTGCATGCTCTACCAACTGAGCCACCCAGGCGTCCCAGGTGTCATATAACTTAATTGTCATATATCTTAATGTTTATTAATAATGTTATATATAATATATATAATATATTATATATAATATATTATATCAAATATATATTTAATATAATATATTAAATATTATAATGTTTATTGTCATATATCTTAATGTCTTAATGTTTGACAGTTCAAACATCCCAGACATCATGAGGGTTTAGTATTATTATTATTTTTTTTTAAATATTTTATTTATTTATTTGAGAGCGAGACAGTGAGAGAGAGCATGAGCGAGGAGAAGGTCAGAGGGAGAAGCAGACTCCCCATGGAGCTGGGAGCCCGATGTGGGACTTGATCCCGGGACCCCGGGATCATGACCTGAGCTGAAGGCAGTCGTCCAACCAACTGAGCCACCCAGGCGTCCCTTTAGTATTATTTTTAGTATGTGTTTTAAGTGCTTTATTGGGGATATTCTTGTACTCAAATCATTATTCATGGTTTAGCTGAAATTCACATTTATTCAGGCATCCTGTATTTTTATTTGCTAAATCTGGCAACCTAGGTCCTGTACAGGTCACAGGGACCAGGGGCACTGTCGGGGGTCAGAGAGCCCCAACCTGGACCCTGAAATTCTGCCCTGCAGTCAACCTGAAAGCCTCATTTCCAAACTCCTACCCTGGTCTGTGAAAGGCGCTGGAAACTGCTGCCCACTTCTCTCCTCATTCGGGGCCTCAGTTTCCTCTTCTATAAAATGAAACTAAAGGTTTCTCCACCTTATCTCTCAGCCCCTCCCCAGGATCAAACACCTGAGTGGGGTAGGGAATCCTCAGCGGACTGCATGTGCCCAGAAGGCAAACTGGGCTGTGGGGAGCTTCTGTTCTTCCGCTCCTTGGATCTTAAAGAATGATTAGGACAAAGGTCTTTTTTTTTTTTTTCCTTTCTTTCCCCAAAGCAACTAAGAAACCAGTTAAACCACCGTGATGATCCTTGATTCAGGCAAGGAGCTTTGGCAGATGAGAAAACCAAGGTGGGGGATGAGGACCTTCAGATAGCACGGAAGTTACCGGATTGTCAGCGGACCCCGCAACGCACACCAGGCGAACAGTCCATCCCCTGCCTTCTGACCCAAAGGAGACTAAGAGATTTGCCGAGTAAACGCCACCCTGAACCTGGGATTAGAGCCTGAGCCAGAAAAAAATAATAGCTGGAAAGGACATTATAGGGGCAGCTGGGGCAGTTGGACTGGGGACTGGGGACGACGAGGTCACAGTGTCGTGTCTGTGCTCAGTTTCCTGAATTGGATCATGTCACCGTGGTCTGTAAAAGAATGGCGTTGTTCTCAGGAGAAATGCGGTCAAGTGTTCAGAGGTGGAATGTCACCTATCAGCGACTATAATTCTCCAAGGTGCGGCAAAAGAAAACAGCTGGGAGGGGCGCTTGGGTGGCTCAGTGGGTTAAAGTCTCTGCTTTTCAGCTCAGGTCATGATCTCGGGGTCCTGGGATTGAGTCCTGTATCAGGCTCTCTGCTCATCAGGCAGCCTGCTTCCTCCTCTCTCTCTGCCTACTTGTGATCTCTCTGTCAAATAAATAAATAAAATCTTAAAAAAAAAAAAAAAAGAAAACAGCCTGGAAGGAAGGAGGGAGAGAGAGAGGTCAAATGATAACAGTTGGTGAATCTGCTAGTTCATCGCACTGTCCTTTTTTTGGTAAAGATTTTATTTATTTGTGTGCGTGTGTTTGTTTATTTAGAGAGCATGAGCAGGGGGTGGGGCAGAGGGAGAAGGAGAGAGAGAAAACCGCAGGCACACTCCCTGAAGAGCAGAGAGCCTGACGCAGGGCTCGATCTCATGACCCCCACATCAGGACCTGAGCCGAAATCAAGAGTAAGCCACCCAGGCATTCCCTCGTGGTACTATTCTTTTTTTTTTTTTTTAAGATTTTTATTTATTTATTTGACAGACAGAGATCACGAGCAGGCAGAGAGGCAGGCAGAGAGAGTGGGGGAAGCAGGCTCCCCGCTGAGCAGAGAGCCCGATGTGGGGCTCGATCCCAGGACTCTGGGATCATGACCTGAGCCGAAGGCAGATGCTTAACCCACTGAGCCACGCAGGCGCCCCAACTTATGGTACTATTCTTGCAATTTCTCTGAACATTGGGTATTTTTCCAAGTCTGAGGGCCCCCGAAAATAAAATAGCAGAAGTAGAAGTGGTTTTGAAGGCACCGTGCCCTCCCCAACACCTGCAGCCCAAGGTTTCTCAGAGGAGGACCCTGAAAGGGGAAGACCTGAGCCGGTCACACCGTGAACGGCAGTTAAACCTACCGTCTCAGTTTGAGTCTCAAGGGCAGGAGGGGGCCACCTAGTCAATGTCAACCCAGCTCTTTTCTGTGCGCCCCACATTCTCCCCAACACTATGGTCCCCCTTTAGACTTGCAGAGGTGAGCAGCTCCCACTGAGTCTATCCCTCTCTCTCCCAAGGAACAGAGCCACTGCTCCCTCAACCTGCATTGCCTTGAACGGACATCCCACCTCCCAAGATGCACGCAGGATCAGACAGGAGGGAGACGAGGGGAGCCCAGAGAAAAGGGGACAAGAGTCATAACGGTGGTCCCCTGGAAAGCAACAGGCACTCGGCCATTGTAAGCAGATCTAAAGGAAGGAACTCTTGGGAGTCGAGGCCCAGATTAATAACTGGGCAAGACAGGTGCACCCGCACCAGTCCCTTTTCAGGGCTGGGGGCAGCCGGAGGACAGGATTGCTAGGCCTGGGGCCCAAGCCAGCTGGATGGTGTGGCTGCAAGGGGTCTCTGGGGATATTGGAGTTGGCACTACCTAGGGCTCAAGCAAGTTTCCAGACCACATGGGTGTCCCAAGCAGACAAAATCTGCCCCTAGTTTTGGCTTCAGCTTCAATTTTTGTCCACTCATGTACCAGGTCTGGCCTCCCCAAACTCATGTGTAGCCACGGACTGTGGTCTCAACGGCAAGCTGGAGCCAACATCCGTGTGAGGCCTCGCCTGGCAGGTGGGTCGCTTTCTAGGGACGCTTACAGATGTAACTTGGAGTGGAAGCTCTTTTTGTGCTTTACATACTGACGTGTGTTATTGAGTTGAGGTGTAAACACAGACAGGATTTATTACAGTGAGAGCAAAACGATTCAACAATTTGTGTTAAGAACACTGTTAATTTCGGGCGCCTGGGTGGCTCAGTTGGTTAAGCAACTGCCTTCGGCTCAGGTCATGGTCCCAGAGCCCTGGGATCGAGTCCCACATCGGGCTCCCGGCTCCATGGGGAGTCTGCTTCTCCTCTGACCTCCCCTCTCATGCTCTCTCTCACTCTGTCTCTCTCTCTCTCAAAATAAACAAATAAAAAATATTAAAAAAAAAGAACACTGTTAATTTCATATACAGAAAAAATGAAGAGGTTCTGAGAGATAAAGAGAAGTGGATAGTTAATAAAATCCTACGAGAGGCAGTAATAACGTGACGACTTCAGGAGGAAGGCTATTTCCTTCCTGAGTTTACAAAGACATCTAATAATTTAAATAATACTACAAGACAGAAAAATAGATTCTGTCTTAATTCTGATTTTGTGGGACTGTTTGCTGGACTAGCATTTATAGCCTTAGTCTAAATGGTACTTAAGTTTTGTTTGTGTATTGAATGCCATTTAAGGGATGAATCTTTTGAGGAAAAGCCCTGTGTGGGAATTCTTCCTAGCTTGTGAGGATGGATGACCGAAAGGAGAAAGCCAAGTCAGTCACCTCCAGATTCCACAAGAAGAGCGAACTCCAACATCACATGTCCACATTCGTGATAATCATCGTCATTAAGGGATATGAAGAAAACCAGAAGTGACTGGGGAAAACGAGGAGGTCAGGGGTGATCTGCTCCCGGGCCTCAGTGGAAGGCATCTGTGGACAAGGGCGCTTATCCTAAGAAGGACCTACCAGTGGGAAGTTACTGGCTGCACACTCTGAAGGCAAGCTTTCTGATTTGATTACTTCCTTCATAACATTAAAATTGTGTTCAGTAAGGGGGAACCGGCCTGGCTCAGTCAGGGGAGTATGCAACTTTTGATCTCAGGGTCCTGAGTTTGAGCCCCATGCTGGGCATAGATTACCAAAAAAAAAGAAGGAGGAAGAGGAGGGGGAGGAGGAGAAGAAAATTGAGATCAGTAAGACTAAAATTATACCTGACTGATCTACTGTGACATTCACCCTTAGATCTCTTTCTCTGTCCCTCCCTCCATGCTGTCCTGTTGCCTTTCAAAACCAGCCCTTCCCTCCCCCACATGCCTAAGTCCTCCTCACATTTCCCCCCATCCCCGTGCCCTCCACCCAGGTCCCCACACTGCCTCATCCTGGCTTTACATAATCTCATTGTGCCCCCTGGTCCAGCTCGGGGCACAGTGAGCCTCTGGTGTTTGCGACCCTGTGTCTGTCCACCTTTCTTCTACCTCCAGGTTCTGTCCAGCTCCTTCTGCCTGGAAGGCCCAGTTCTTCTCTGCCTGGACAGCATCACACTGCAGGGACACGGGGCCGGCAGCCCGAGCAGTCAGACTACCAGAAGCTCACATCCGACAGAAGCTCACATCTGAGTCCAAGACGGTTCCAGGAGGCCAAGGCCAGAGAGCCTCCTTGGAGCCAGCATGGGCTTACACAGAAGCGGCGCCCTCTGTTCAGCTCACTCTTTCAACAAGTATTTACTGAGCAACCACGATACCCCTGGGGACTCCTGATTTTGGCTCAGGTCGTGATGGCAGGGTCCTGGGATTGAGCCCCATTAGGCTGTGCGCTCAGCGTAGGGCGGGGCAGGCCAGAGGATCCGGCTTGGGAATTCTCTCCCTCTCCCTAATAAATAAATCTTAAAAAAAAAAAAAAAAAGTCTTGCCCTCAGGGAGCCCACAGTCCCCTGGGATGCGGTGGGCCTGGGGACAGGCCACCCAGGAGGGAACACAGTGGGATGACTTCAGCGGCAGGAAGAGCTATTTGGCCTGCAGCCAAACAGTGAGCCGGGGCGGCCCTGAGGCAGCTGGGGACAGTGTCCCGTTGAGAGGGAACAGCGGGTTCAAAGGCCTGGAGGGGGACGCAGCTAAGCAGTGTCAGGACCGGGAAGGCCCGTGAGGCCCAGCGCCGCGCTAGGTGCCCCCGTCTGAGTTTAGGCCAGGCGTGGCCGGGCCGCTTCCGGATTTTCTGTTCCGGATCCTGTCGAGGAGGGGCGCCACCTTCCCTCTTTCTGGTGACAAAAGGGACCCAGAGAAGGCCGACGTGCGGCCCCAGGCCGCCCCGCGGGCCGGAGCCCTGCTGCGCGCTCGCATGGACAACCCAACTCCGCCGCCGGCCGCCGGCCACCTGCAGCGCGCGGGCAACTCCCCCGTCGCCCCTTCCCTGCCGCTGCGTGCGGGGCGCGGCCCCGCCCCTCCGCCGAGGTGACGCGACCGGGGGGCGGGGCCTGGGCGCGGCAGCCCGACTGTTTCGGCAGCGGCGGCGGAGCACCGTGCGGCGCCACGATGGGGGCCCAGCTGAGCACGGTAGGCGGGGAGGGGCGCGGGGGCCCGCGGGGACTGGGGCGCGGGGGGACGTGGGGACGGGGGGCACGGGGACCCCACCCGGCCCACCCCGCCCCGCGAGTGTCCCGCGGGAGCCGCGACTCACGCCCCGACCCTCCGTCCCCGGGACCCAGCTCTCCTGACCCGGGTGGGGGCGTGCGGGCGGCGGGCGGCGGGCTCCGGGGGCCGGGCACCCGGCTGACGGACACTGGGCGCCCCGCCCGCTCGCCCGCATCCCACCCCCCTCCATCCCGCCCGGTCCCGCCCGGTCCCGCCCGGTCCCGCCCGGTGGAGGGAGGAGCGGGCTGCGCCTGAGCCCTGCGAGCGCGGGTGGGAGAGGGTGTGGCTGGGAAAGTTGGAGTCTGACCGAGTGTGCCGGTGGGCGGGAATGAGTTGGAGAGCGCACGTGTGGCTGAGTGTGAATAAATGACACGACGGGGTGACGTGTGGGTGTGCACGAGGGTGAGCGTGAATGGGCATGCGTTCGAGAGTGCAGATGTGTGGCTGAGCGTGAGTCTGTGGGCCGGGCGTGGAGGGCAGTGTGCGTGTGGAGGTGTGAGGCGAGCAGCCTGTGCGGCCGAGTGAGCAGGCAGGAGTGAGTGTGTGTGAGAGCGTCTGAGAGCTCGTGGGTGTGGGAGTGCCGTGCGTGTGCACTCTGGCCTGGTGGCAGGGTCTGTGGCTTCTTGGGGCCACAGTGACTCCGCGGCACCCTAGTCTGGCTGGAAGGGGCCCTGCGGGGCTGCCCGGCTGGGCTCGCCTTGGGCTCTCCGGTGAGGGCTAGAAGCTGACTGATTTGTGAGCCGCATTTCACAAATGAAGAAATGCAGCTCACACTTGGTCACCTGCCGGTGTCTGGCAGGGCCTGGATTTGTGGGCTCTAAAGTCCACCATCCTGCTGTCCCTTTTGGGCTGGTGCAGGGCCTCCCCACCCCCCCGACACCTCCGCCCTTGGATTTCTCAAAAGCCCCCAGGGTGGGGCTGGGGCCGTGTGCCCCTTGAGAAGGCTGTAGCCAGAGGGCAGCTGCCCAGATGCCTACACACACTGTGGTCCCGGGTGCTGGCTGGACACGGGGAGCAGGCCACAGGGCTGGCACTAAGGTCGAGGCCCAGGGCTGCTTGCCTCCACCGCTGTCCCCACCCCAGGCACCGGGAGCTTGGAGGGCGCCTGTCTCCTCCCTCTGGCTCTGTGAGGTTCCTCCTCATGAGGCCAAAAGGCCTCTTGGCCTGGGTACTTGCTCATGAAGTTGTGGCCCAGCCCAGGACTCTGGGGGACATTCAGACCGAGCAGCAGCCTTGCCCAGGGCGAACCCGTGGGCATTACTCAGCTGCACAGGAACATCCTCCTCGACCCCTGACCGCACCCCAGCTGTTTTCCTGCGATGCTTCTCGCCTTCTGGCTGCTGGTGGTAGGATTTGTCACTGCGTCCCCAGCAAGTGGCTGCTCCATCCATTTTTGCTGAAGAGCCAAGGCTCCCTGGCAACCGCCTTGTGAGGGGCAGAGCCCTGTCCGGGGATCAGGAAACTCAGTAACTCCTCGGCCTCCTCTGCCCAAGGAGCCTGCTGAGCACTCAGCTGTGCTGGGGACAGGGGAGTCACCATCCCGGATGGCAGGCCAGTCCCCCTACTTGCCCCCCCTCCAGGTGGCTGGGCAGGAATTGCCCCTTCCTTGTGTGCCCTGCTGGGATTCCCGCTTAGCCGGAAATACCCACAGCAGACCCTAGCTAGGCCTCCTGGGCTCAGGCTCTACAGGGTCTGCAGGGGGCTGGCTCCAGCTCTGCGCACAAGACTGCTCTGGGGCGCCTTATCTGGGACATGCAGGTTCCGCAGGAGGCCTCCTCCCATGCTCCAGCGCCCCCCCCCCCCCCCGCCCCGCCGCAGTTGAGGGGTTGGCTCTGGAGCCTGTCAGCCACCTGGGGGGAACCCTGGGGGACTGGCCTGCCCTCTGGGACTGTGGCTCCCCTGTCCCCAGCTCAGCTGTTGAGTGCTCAGGGTGCCCTGACAGGCTGCCATCACAGGTAGAGCCCCAGGTTTTCCGCTGCCCCCGCCCCACCCTCCCCAGCTCTCTGCCTAGTCTGTGGCCTTCATCCCTGGCCCCAGGAGAGCAGGGCTGTGTCTCCTCTGCTGAGAGCCCCATTGCTGTCCTCCTGCGCCTCCTTCCGAGTTCCCTTCCCCCACAGCTGCGAGCCAGGAGCCCCCCCTGCCGAACTTCCTCCGCTCCCTCCCACTTCCTTCCACTTCCTGAGAAGGGGACCAGGAGGGAGGTGGACACTCAGGACAGCTGGTGGGCGACAAGGTAGGTAAGCCTGAGCACACGGGGCTGGCGCCTGGGGAGGGCTCACCCTGCCCCCTCAGACCTAACCCGGGTAGAGTGGATGGCCCGTCTGGTCCCAGTAGGGAATTCCAGGGGCTGAGCAGCAGGGTGGGCTGCCCTGGGGAGGTGGCGGGTGGGCGGGAGCTTCCCAGCCCCTCAGCAGTGGTGGGTGTGCTGGGCGCTCCCTGGAGACATCCTGGGACTTTGGCTGCTCCTTCCCCTCTCCCCCTCCTGGGTCAGCAGAGGTGAGGAAAGGCAGGTGGAGGGTTCCCTGAGGGGCAGAGCATGGCCTGGAGGGGCATCAGGTCAAGGTCTGGGAGGCAGGCACCGGTCTCCCAGACCCCCCCCCCGCCCACCCAGTGGCTGCGGTGACCTGGTTGTACGTGTGGGTACATGTGTGTGTCTGTGTATGAGCAGCTCGGCTGAGCAGGAGCGGGGTGGGGCCTCGGGCTCAGCCATCTGCCTTCTGTTTCCTCTGGCCACTGCCTGGAGGGGTGGCAGTGGTGCCCTGGGCTTGGTGGGGGGGGCGCGGTGCAGAGCTCATTCCACTTCCAAGTTTCGGGAACAGAGCATCCCTACCCCTTGTGAATCTGGCAAAGCCTTCCATTTTTGGGAGCTGAAGCCTTTACCTTTCCACTGTACCCTTTCCCCTGGCTGTGTCTGTCTTCCCACTGGCTTGCGTTCCTCAGGGGCAGGGTCCCGTGGCACAACCCTGGTGTGAGGTGTGCTTCCTGGGGTTTATGGCCGGAAGGACTGACAGCCCACAGCTGCCTCCCCGGCAGAAGGTGTAGGCTTGCAGAAGTCCACCCTGCTCTCTCAGGGGCCACACGGGGCCTGCGGGCACAGAGAGACTGTTGTACAGGGGCTCAGGGCGTGGACTTGAGTCAGATGCCTGGGTTCAAATGCTGGTCCTTGGGCCAGGTCTGTCGCCCGGGCCTCTGCTTCCTTGTCTGGGTTGGGAGTGGTAATAGCTCCCGTCTCTGGGCTTAGGGTTATGAGACCGTCTCAGGGTTATGAGAGATAATTATGTGCTCTATGTAGTGCAGTCACGGGGAGTGGGGACTAGAAGGAAGGCGGATGACATTTGTCAACTGCCCACGGGAGCAGCTCCTTCCGGGGCCAGGGCACTGATCCTTCCGGACCTCTGGAAGGCGGCTGTGCCCAGCAGGGTGGGAGCAAGGGTCCTAGCCACCTTGGCCTGTGCTCTGTGAAGGGCTGTGGGTTTTTCAAAGGGACAGAGTAAGCGGGTGCCCCGAGCTTGCCGGGGAGGGACCTGGCCTCTTGCCCTGGTTCCTGAAACTTCCAGACAAAATAAAGGGAGTCAGAGAAAGGCCTGGGGCAGGGGTGGGGCCTGGATTTTTCCACAAATATTTACCAAGTGTCTCTGAGGGGGGATGTGCCATGGTGAGGAGACACCCAGATGTCTACCTCCTGGGGTTCCTGCCCTGGGGTCTGCTGTGGTACGTCAGCTGTGACCACACACGGGCCGTTTGAGTGCAGGCTGGCGTCCGCGGTCCCTGAGGCTGGTACCTGGCCTCTGGAAGGGCTCTGTGAGGGCTGCAGCCCGTGTTCAGGACTTGCCTTCGGAGCTGTTGACCTGGGAATCTTTGTCACAGCCAGTGTTTGTGGGCTTGGGGCAGGTGAGAGATAAGTGACAGAAAATTGGGGACCCAAGCCCAGACTCCACCCTGGGCCTCGATGCCTCAGTTTCCTCATTTGTCAAATGAATGCAGTGGGCCTGACTCTTACTGCTGTGGGTCAGTGAGGAAATGCAAGGGAAGGCCTTTTGCCAGATTGCACAGCGAGCTGCAGGCCCAGGGGGTCTTATGTTACCAAACTTGGCCAAGGTCTGGGGAAAATAAAACTCCAGGGAGCACCAGACATAACTCCAGCTGGCCCTTACCATCATTTCAGTCCGTCTGCAGGGCTCCTTCCAATGGTGATTTCCTGCAAATGTAAGTTCACTCCACTCTCTCCCTAAACAGTGCTCCCAACGGATAGGGCTTTCCCGATTGACTGGGAGGGACCTGCGGATTCTCCTCACCCCCACCGAGTTTGCAGAGGGGAGCAGGGGCTGTGGAAGTCCACTGAGGGCCAGATTAGCTAGGGAGGGCCAGTCAAGGAAGATTTAATCTTTGACCTGGGCTCTGAAGGATGAATAGGAGTTTCCTGTCTAGATGAGGGAAGAAGAAGGGCGATTGGGGCAGAGGAAGACTGTGCAAAGGCCTGAGGCAAGAAGGGCTTTTGGCCAGAGCTATAGACATATAGTAGGGGCCTTGAGTGTAGGCAATGGGGAGCCATCGTGGGTGTTTGAGGAGGGAGTGGGGGCCCCATTGGCTTGGCAGTTGGGGTCTCATCGTGGGAGGCAGGATATGGGACAGTGGTGGGTGGGATTCGGGCCTCGGGCTCTGTGGCTGGGTCACCGAGAGGGCACCTATCCAGGGAGGTGGCTTGGGAAGAGCTAGACGGGCCTGGTGCTGAGTCCTGGCTTCTCCCCTGACTTGCTGTAGGACCGACCACAGGCAAGTCACTTGAGGAACAGGGATAGTAATATCCCTTGTGAGTGTGGTTCTGAGAATTGGCTTTGGTGCAGTTGGGGCAAGATACGGCCCTTCTCTGGGTTTGTTTCCTTATCTGTGACCTGGTGATGAACATGGTGCCTACGGCCTGAGGCTGAAAGGAGGATTACCTCAGGTTGCTCGTGTATCATTCACTGGGCAGTCCCAGCTTGGGATCGTTTGTCCTGCCCGCTCTGTGTGAGGCCTTTTCCATCATCCCCCCATCCCCACTACCTCCCACCTCCCGCAATTCTCCCTCCAGCCCTAGATGGGACGTCCACTTGCACTTGAGGAGGGCAGGGCCTAGAAAGGCTGAGGTTCTGACCTGGGGTTTCAGACTGGGCCTCCTGACCCCCGAGTCCAGGGCTGCCAGCCAGGTTCCTTAATGAGACCCAGGATGGGCGAAACACTGTGTGCTGTCTGGGATATGGTGGGGGCTGGGTAAATGGGCAGTGGCCATAGACCCCTGCTGGATGGCCCTAGCCCTTGCTGTGATGGGCAGGGTTGGAGAAGGGAGCCCTGGCTGGCTCCAGAGAGCCTTTCCTTCAGACCCATTAGTCACAGACCAGGGGCTCTGTGGGGTGGGGCCTAGGCTGTACCCAGCCTAGAGGCCCTGCCTGGGAGAGAGGCCCATTGTTCTAAGCCCAACAAAGGACCTGAAACCATAGCAGCCACAAGGTAACTTGAAGCTGCTGGGCCGGTTCGGGGAGCAGGGGCCATGGTGCTTCTGCCCTTCTTTCACCTGGGTATTCCATCTCCCCGCTGGCAGAGGCCCACTGAGGGCGGCAGGAAAAAGTTCCTGTGTGTGTACCCACATTCCTCTGTGACCTGGGCACCCCCATCTCAGCTCATATCCTGGCTCCCCCAGAAGGTGGGCAGAGCATTCAGTCTTCCTTCTACAGATGAGAACACTGAGGCTCCAAGAGGCCTCAGGTACTCAGCCAGAGCACCCTCCGTGGGTCGATAGAAAGTTGGAAAATCTTGGATAGAAAGTGGAGAATCCTGGCAAGGCGTCTAGGAAGCCAGGGAGCAGTGGGGTGGGCCTTGAGAGGCGAGGGTCCTCTCACCAGCCACTTCCAGGTCTACGCTCTGCAGAATATGCTACCTCAAGAAGCTGTGCAATCGAAGAACTTGGCTCTGAGCTTCCTGGCAGTCAAGGCAAAAAGGGGAACTTGTACGGTGATGATAAGGAGAACACATGGTCATTTGCTGAGAGAACTAACGTCAGGGAGGTGTGTCCGTGATAGCTAGAGAACAAAAATGTGAGCCGGCTTTCTGGAAAAGCAGTGTGCACTTTTGGATCTCAGCCTCACTGTTCAAACCACCAGTGTGGGCTCCTCCCCACCCCACACCCACTTTTTATTTTGAAATAATTTCAAACTTACAGTAAAGTTGCAATAATGTGTGAACTCCTGTATACTTTTTGCCCAGATGGATCTTGTTACTAATGTAGTTAACGTTTACTGTATTTGCGTTATTGTGAGTGTGTGTATGTTTCATTATTATTTAACTATTTAAGAGTAAGGTATAGGTACAAAGCCCCTTTGCCCCTAAATACTTGAGTGTGTATCTCCTAAGGACAAGGCCATTCTGTTGCCTGATTACAGGACAGTGATCGATTCAGGAAAGTGACATTGGATGCAGTGCTCTTTTATCTTTTTTTTTTTTTCTTAAGATTTTTATTTATTTATTTGACGGAAGAGAGAGAGAACATGAGCACAAGCAGGGGGAGCGGCAGGCAGAGGGAGAGGGAGAAGCAGGCTCCCCACCGAGACCCCATCGTAGGACTGGATCCCAGGACTCCGGGATCATGACCTGAGCTGAAGGCAGATGCTTAACTGACTGAACCACTTAGGCGCCCCTGCAATGCCCTTACCTAATCCATGGGCCTTAATTCATATTTCACCAGTTGTTTCAATATTGCCCTTTGTAGGGGCTCCTGGGTGGTTCAGTGTTCTAGCATCCGGATTCTTGATTTCAGCTCAGGTCATGGTCACGGAATGGGCCATGTCGGGCTCTGTGCTTTACAGGGAGCCTGCTTGAGATTCTCTCCCTCCCTCTCAGCCTCTCCCCTGCTTGTGTGCGCTCTCTCTCTCTTTCTCTCTTTGCCTCAAATAATAAATAAATCTTAAAAAAAATTGCCCTTTATAGCTATTTTATTTCTGGCCCAAGATTATAATCCAAAGCCACGCATCACGTTCCAGGGCTCTGTCTCTTTGGCCTCTGTCTCGGCTTCCTAGAACTGTAAGAGTCACTGAAAACTAGCGTAAGACAGCAGACATTATTCTCTCACACTTCCAGAGGCCAGAAGTCTGAATCAGTGTGCTGGCAGGGCCCCCCTCTCTGGAAGTCTAGGGGAGGGTCCTTCTTGTCTCTTCCTACTTCCAGTGGCTGTCAACAACGTTTAGCTTCCTTGGCTGTTGGCCACCTTCCTCCAGTCTTTGTCTCTGTCTTCGAGTTCACTCTGAGTCTTCTTTCTCTTATATGGACACTTGTCATGGGGTTGGGGACCCACCAGGATAATCCCAGATACTTACCCCAACATCCTTAGTTGGGTTGCATCAACAAAGGTCCATTATCAGTCAGGTCACGTTCCCAGGATCCGGGTGGGTATGTCTTTGGGGGCCTCTGTTCAACCCATGAGAGCTTCCTTTAATGAGGACCAGTTCTCTGACCTTTGTTTTTTTGTGCCATTTTTGAGTTATCCTGGGGAATGGCCCTTATTGTGTCCCTCATGGTTAGAGGCAGATGAAATGATCCCATTTCACAGTTGGAGAAACAGCTCTGAGAGGCTGAGTGATTTGCCCCGGGACAAAAACAGCTAGAAAGGATGGGTAACCAGTTGTCTGGCTTCTGCAAGGCTCTTCTCCCCAAGTAAACCGAAGTGTAGTGAGCTATCTGGCCAGGGAATTTGGGTTTTGTGTTTTTTAACTGGCGCTGGGTGGCACAGTCAGTTGAGTGTCTGACTCTTGGTTTTGGCTTGGGTCGTGATCTCAGGGTTGTGGGATCGAGCCCCGTGTCGGGCTCTGTGCTCAGCAGAGTCTGCTTGGGCCTTTCTCTCCCTCTCCCTCTGCTGCTCCACTGCATGTTCAAGTGCTCTCCCCACCATAAATAAATAAATCTTCAAAGTAAGTCTACTTAAAAGATAGATAAAAATCTAAGCATCTTTTAGGGTGTTTGTGGGGTTAAGTTGTGGGGGGTGGGGGGCTGGCAAGGGGGAGCCTCTCAAGGTCACGTAAGAGAGGGAGCATGGGCCAGATGTTTAAGAGTGTGACTGGGGAAGCCAGTGGACTCAGATTCACATTGCAGCTCCCCACCCGCCCGCTGTGTGACTCTGGGCAAGTTGGTTCCCTCTCTGAGCTGCTTGCTCATCTGTAAAGTGGTGCTGAATGACCATGTGGGGCTCATCACGGTTCTGGGCAGTAGACTCTCCGAGTTTCAGGGGTCCTTGCAAATCATCTGGTCCAATTCATTTCGGAGCGGGCAAGGGAATTAGCCAGGATCACACAGCCAACAAGGAGCAGAGCTCTCCATGCCCAGTTCAGTGCCAAGACCCAAGTCCCTCAAACCTGAAGGCAGAACGTCCAGGCTCAGGGTGAGGGAGCAGGAAAGTTGACTAAAGGAAGGGTAGGAGGGAGGGAGCATAGATACTCAGTGCCCAAGATTAAGCACAATTACTTGAGAACTTTATTGTGAGCTTCCTGGCAGCCAAAGTGAAAAGGGACACATGCTCTGTTATGTAGCTTTCTTTGTCCTGGTTCCTCTGGGAAATAGAGCTTTGCCAGTGACTTAGGAATACAGCAATAGGTTTCATGTGCTTGGGTTTTGTAACTTCTCCCAGCCGGCACCAAAGGGGATGCCGGGGTTCCCTGGATGAGGGTGGTGGGGAGAGGGTGCTCCTGGCAGAGGGGACAGCATGAGCCGAGGCCTGGAGGTGTGAACCAACTGTTGTGTTTGCGGGAAGGGCAGGTGGCAGGCCAGCTGACTTCGTGGCTCTCTCCCTGTCATTTCAGTTGGGCCACGTGGTCCTGTCCCCAGTCTGGTTCCTCTACAGCTGGCTCATGAAGCTGTTCCAGCGCTCGGCCCCGGCCATCACCCTCGAGAGCCCGGATATCAAGTACCCGCTGCGGCTCATCGACAAGGAGGTGAGGGCCCAACACCCTGGGCTTGCAGCGTCCGGGCCCACGGAGGCTCCTCGCCCTCCCTGCCGGCCCCGAAGAGCTTCTCGGCGCCTGCCGTGTGCTCAGGGAACAGGTGCCCCTCCCCGCGAAATAGACCCTGTTGTCTGCCCCTCTTTCAGATGGGAAAATTGAAGTGATGTCCCCTTCCAGGGCTACCAGTAAGCAGGCAGAGGGGTTCGAACCCAGGTCTCTGACCACAGAGCCTGCTCTGCAAACCACACTCTATCCCACAGAAGGCCAGAGCAAGGGGACCCCTCAGGACTTTGGGGTCTAAGCACCCATTTAACAGATGGGAAAACAGAGGGCAAGAGAGGAGCGGGGGGCATTGGAGGTCACACTGTGAATTAGGGTAGAATGAGGACTCAGGCCTGCCCCTGCCTTGGTCCCAGGTGCTTCCCTTCCCAGTGCCCCTTGCCTTAAAGCGAACGACTCCCCCCTGCCCCCAGGGTCGCCTTCTCTGGGCCTGGTGGTGCTTGTGGGACCCCGGTACCTTCTGCCTCTGTGCAGATTCGTGATCTCATGGTCTCACTGTGTGGTTCCATCCGCTCCTCTGGAAGGCTCACTCTTGCCCTGGTGTTTGACCCTTTCCCTTTTCAAAGGTCTGATCATGATTTAAAACCATCCTCTCCTGCCTTTGCCCTGCCTCCCTATAACAGCTGTTTTTCTCCCTACTCTCCCTCATCAGAGCCCCTCCCTAGTGCTATTTCTGGCCACAGCAGCTGCCTCGGAAGGGTGTGACAGGGAGAACTGAGTCATGGAGCGGAGAAAGTCACCTGCCAGGCCCTGGGCCCAGCCCTGTCTCCACCCCGAGCTCCACGCCAGTCTGAGGCCCCTTGAGGCACAGAACCAGGAGGTCACAGACAAGTCAAAAGCCAAAGATAGGAAAAGGAAAAAAAAAATCACCACTTCTCAGAAGCTTTTATCAGGCGTTATCTTTTCAATGTTTTATATATATTTTAACCATTTTAATTCCAGAAGGAACATGTGGCTTATATGTGCCCACTATAAACATTCTTTGTTAAGTATTAACATCCCCCCCATGCTGCCTCCTGGGCAACCCGTTCATACATGTGTGATGTGTGCAGTTTTAGGCGTGTGTATACTTACTGTCATTTTTAAGAGTCTGATTTTTTTCACCCAGCCATACAACACAGACACCTTACCACATCTCACCCAAAGCTGGTTCATTATTTTTGACAACTGTCTAGTGTTTCCCCAGAGGGCAGTCACACAGTGGACCCACCAGTCCCTTTTGATTGAGCTGGAGGCTGTCCGAGCAGTTAAATCTGCTCCTTCCCCCACTATAGTCTAGTGGTGGCCTTTGGGGGTCAGCGGCTGGGTCTGCTTTTTGATACTTTCACTAAGCTCCCCCAGGGGTACAGGGAGACCCCCTCCCCCCACTGCTTGCCCTTCCTGGACCTGCTGACCCTCAAGGTCTCCCTGGAGCTCTGGGGGGTGGACGGGTCGGCTCACCCTGGCCAGCAGCCCCATGCTGAGCCCTGCACAGACGTTAGCCTCATGACTTTGCTGGGCCCCGCCTCTATCATCCAGCCCAAGAATTATCAGTGTCTTTCCCTGTTTCTCTTCTTCCCAAAGTTGCCTGGCATGTGGGCTTCTGACCTTGAGCCCAGGACCAGTTGATAATCCGGGACTCTGTTCCCAGGAGGCCTGGGGGCTCAGTTTGCATGGAGGGCAAGGTTCACGGGGGAGGCCGCCTCAGGCTTGGGCTGGGGCGTGGAGAGACCGCTGGGGGTGTCCTAGGTGGTGGCTGGGCTCTGGCTTTCTGCAACCCAGGCCTCCTGCCTCTGCTTGTCCGCTTCAGGGCCACTCAGAATGGTGCTCTGTTCCTTTGGAGGAGTCTGCTGTCCTCCCTCCAAGTGATGACACTGTCCATCAGTGGACCTTGCCACGTCGCCTAGCCTCATGTGGGCACAAACCTGTGCTGGATAGTGGCCGGGTGCAGGAGAGACCCCGCAGCGGCCTCAGGGAGCTGGGGCTCTGGGTTTATTCCCAGCTCTGACTCCAGCTTACCGTGGGAGACTTGCCTCCCCGGCCTTGGTTTAAGTCTGCTTAATGGGGAACGGGGAGCTTTGATTCTGGCTCCTTCCTCGGCCCAGCCTGGCTCTTAACCAGCCTCTGCCCCGCTCTGCGGGGAGATGGCCATCGCCTGCCCACCCTGCACAGGGTGGAGGCCTGGCTTAGGGCCCTTAGCTGTGGCCGTGACCTCGTGGGTCTTGTGCACTTCTGCCCTGTGCAGCCTGCTGCCGTCATGGCCGTCCCACTTCTCACGGGACTTTTAACATCATCTGGAGCCCCTCTCTTGTGTCCCCGGCTCTAGCACACGGGCCTTGTCTCAGCCCTGCCCTTAGTTTGCCAGCCCAGGGCCCGAGGTCTTTCTGCCACCCCAGGACCCTGCCCAAGCTGACAGCAGGGTTGGATCCTCCCTCTTGCTCTCAGAATTTTCTGGGCTATCTGGCAGCCTGCCGTTGGGATCCTGAGTTCATTCCCTACCCTAATCCCCTTGCTGGGGGGGGGTCCTGGGTGGGTTCCTGCCCTTCTCTGGGCCAGTGAGAGCAGAGGCACATGTGGTGCGTGTTTGACTCCGTGCCTGTGCACACGTGTGTGCACACGTTGTGTGTCCACATGTGGCACCAGCGTCCCTTCTGGATGACGTGGGACGCGTCCAGGATGAGGGCTGGGGGCCTCTCTGCCCCAGGTGTTAACAGCTCGGGCCTCTTCGCAGGTGATCAGCCACGACACCCGGCGGTTCCGCTTCGCCCTGCCGTCACCCCAGCACATCCTGGGCCTCCCGGTCGGTGAGTGGAGCTGGAGGCTAGGTCAGAGAACTGGGAGCTTTGCCCTTGAACTAGGGAGAGTGGGGAAGTCTTCAAGGACCAAGTGACAGCCACATGGGCCCTTTGACAATGAGTGTCTGAATGAGAGGGGACATCCATGGTGTCCCTGACAGTATCTCTGGCAGGAGCAGAGGTGTGACAGCAGGAAGCTGGAACATGATGGGAAGCCCTGTGGGGGCGTGAAGGGGGCCCTGGAGTCGAGGCCAGGCCGGCCTCTTGAGGACAGGGCGGGGCACAGGGCGATGGCTGACTAGACCAGCGCACCACGCAGAGGTAGTCCGCGGACCCTCTGGGACCAGAACCCCCGTCTTACTCGCAGGCCAGCACATCTACCTCTCGGCTCGGATTGATGGAAACCTGGTCATTCGGCCCTACACTCCCATCTCCAGCGATGACGACAAGGGCTTTGTGGACCTGGTCATCAAGGTGAGGTCTTGGGGCCGTGGCCTTGTGGGAGCTGGGGGGACCACATCCCCTGTAACCCGGTCTCTGAGGGCCTGGTGCTCCCTCGTGCCGGGTTCTAAATGAAAGTGAACTGGAGTTTCCCAGCACAGGCAGGGGCAGCGGCAGGGCCTGGGGTCCGGGAGGAGCAGCTTCAGCGAGGGTCTTCTGCAGAAGAGAAACTGGGAAGGTTGACCAGCTCGTGCAGAGCTCACTTGCCTGCCCTTAGACCGGCAAGGCCTAGGGCACTGGGTGTGCAGTTGTGGCCGCAGGGGGCCTGCTCTGACATGCTCAGTCACATGGTGTCGGTGACCAGCCGGTCCTTTCCCGAGCACGTTTTCCTAAGAGACAGCCCAAAGCCCCCTCAGGAGTGATGTGAGGAGCTCGGGTCGTTGTCTGGGGAGCTTGGCTCCCTCACGGGCAGGGGTGGGTGCACGCTGTAGGGGAGGGGCAGCCCTGAGACCAGAGACACAGCCAGCAAGGATCTGAAGAATCACCACACTGAGGGGCGTCCGCGGGGCTCGTCGGTCAAGCATCCAACTCTGGGTTTCAGCTCAGGTCATGATCTCAGGATTGTGCGATCGAGCCCTGAGTCGGGCTCCACGCGGAACGTGGGGTCTGCTTGGGATTCTCTCTCCCGCTGCCCTTTCTCCCCACTTGCATGTATATGGTCTGTCTCGCATGTGCTCTCTCTAAAAAAAAAAAAAAAAAAAATCACATTTGAGTGGAAAGAGAAATGACAGTCGTAGCACAGTATACTTTTGTGAAATTAGAAGCAGAAGCTTTGTGGAATGATCCATGTTCCCAGACGGCCCGTCTGACTCATGCGACCAGCCCAGGCAAGTAGGGGTGGGTGGGGTGTTGGAGACCCTCCCCGGAGAGGCCCAAACCCCCATGGCTACCCTGACCCCACACTCCCGGGGGCCGGGCTTACGGTCCTAACTGCACTGTGCAGGCCCCTCACTGGGCCCCTCATGGGTGGAAGGACAGAGGCAGAGGCCCCTCTCGCTGGGCCACAGCTGAGGCCCTGGGTCTGTGAAGGCAGGAGGGGAGCTGGACCTGGGCCCTCCTTAGCTTGGTGTCATTTAGATTATACTGGGGGCCCAGGCCCAGGCTCGAGAGCCTGTCTTTGCCTGGAGAGTGGACACCCTTGCTCCTCTCACACAGGAGGATGGGCACCGGGCATGGCAGAGTGGGTCAGGTGGGGTGATGGGAGCTGCTTCCCTGGGCTGAGACGTGGAGGCCAAGGACAGAGAGGAGGGAGAAGGACCTTCCCAGTGCCAAGGCCCTGAGGTCAGAAGGAGATGAAGATGCTTTCTAGGACAAAAGGAGGGAAGGCAGGGCGGTGGGGGGAGGGCAGTAAGGTTTAGGGGTTTGTCCAGAAGGAAGGGAAGCTGTTGAGGGTTCAAGATCTGTTCTTGTTGGAATCATTCTAGCTGGATGTGGAGAAGGTATTAGGGAGTTGGGGGGTGGGATCCAGGTAGAGGATGGGAAACTCAGGAAGACTGGGCCCCCTCTGGCTCAGAGACCTTGCTCCCTGCTCCCCATTGGCCCTGGACAAAAGCCAGAGGGCTGGCCCGCACGTGGCTCTGCCTCTCCCTCCCTGTCCCTGCGCTTCTCCCATGTTGACACCCCCTGTGCTATGGCCATGACCAGCTCTTCTTTCTCCCCAGGGGCCCAGGCCTTTTGGGCTGCCGGTCCCTCCCTAGCCATCCCCTCGAGGCCCGGCACCCCAGCCCTGGGCGGGGCGAGCTGTGCGCCGTCTCCCCATCTCTTTCTTGTAGAACTTCCTTTCTTTTCAAAGGGGAAGTCCCACAGGGCACAGGGAGGAAAGTTGTTCCAGAAACACTGTTTTTATGACAGCACAGAATGGAGCGAACAGAACACACAAGGGAGGGGTGGGGCTCAGCCCACTTCCCAGAGCCTTGTCTGTGCTGAATTCCCAGCGTGGGAATCTCCCATCAGGAGGGGGCATGGAGACCGTTCTTGGCAGGACGTTAATGCATCGAGCCCTCGGGTTGGGGGCCTTGTTCCCCAGGTGGACGCTTGGTGTTCAGGGGGCTGTTAGGGAAAGGCAGACTCCTGGGGGGCGGGCCTGCGGATGGGTGAGTTGAGATTGGTGGACGGGGCCTTACGTGTGAGAGAGCCACACGCAGGCCACAGAGAACCCCAGAAGCCTCCTTCCCCCTGCGGCCCAGAGCTCAGCCCGGTGACCCTGAGAACAGGGCCCGAGGACTGTGGGTGTATCTTGTAGGTTTACTTCAAAGACACCCATCCCAAGTTCCCTGCTGGAGGGAAGATGTCCCAGTACCTGGAAAACATGAAGATTGGCGACACCATTGAGTTCCGGGGCCCGAACGGGCTGCTGGTCTACCAGGGCAAAGGTGATTTGGGTTGGAGTGCCCAGAGCCCCGGCGGGCATGCTGAGTGCCGGGTCTGCTGCTGTCTGGGTGGGAGACCCCTATTGGGGGACCGGTTTCCTCAGCTGTCTCGGAGGGTAATTGGTCACCCGGGGGTTGCAGACTGGCAGCCCACGGATCGGCTTTTTTTGCCTGAAACCCAATAAGCGGAAGCATCCAGCCAAAGCACTTCTGGGTCCCCAGGCCCGCCTCCTACCCCCGCACCGTCTGCGGTGGGAACGAAAGGCTCGTCCTCCTCCTCCTCTCGGCTGGCTTTGCCCCCATCTGTCCGGCCCCAGGCGTGGCATGTTTGAGAGCTGGGGTCTCCCCTTCTCCCTTCTCTCCGCAGGGAAGTTTGCCATCCGTCCAGACAAGAAGTCCAACCCCGTCATCAAGACAGTGAAGTCGGTCGGCATGATCGCTGGCGGGACGGGTCTGTGGTCCCAGAGCCCCTTGCTGAGCCCCTGGCAGGCGATGTCATGGGTGGGAGTCAGCGTCAGGGTCAAACCATGGGACGCGGCACGGATTATAAGCAGTTGTGAGCTCCCCGAGGGCAGGCCCCCAGGCCTGGTTGTCCTGGCACTTCCCCTTCATGCCGCCCCCTGCCTGTCTGGCACTGGGCACTGGGCCTGGGGGTACGTATACAGCAGGTGCTCACTCAGTGCGTGGGGGGTGCTGCTGTTTTGTAGGCATCACCCCGATGCTGCAGGTGATCCGCGCCATCATGAAGGACCCACATGACCCCACCGTGTGCCACCTCCTGTTTGCCAACCAGGTTAGTGGGTGACCCAAAGACGCGCAAGCCAGGCTCCCGTGGGGAGGGGGTGCTGCTCAGAGGGTCTGGGCGGCTCCGTGGCTGTACTGTGGGTGCTCCAAGCACCCGGTGCATGGGCCACCTTCCCGCGGCCGGTGGGGGCCCGGCTTTTCAGTCTGGGGCCCGGTGTCTGACCCCAGTGGAGCTGCTTCAGGGGCCAAGGGCACGAGGCACCTGGAGCCCTCCGCAACCTGGGATTTGCTCCCTGGCTGCTTCCTCTGAACCTCAGCACTTGGCCCACAGGCAGAGTTAGGGGCCGGCAGTAGAGTGGAAGAACACTGGCCGGGATGGGGGTTGGCCTGGAGTCCGTGGGGCCAAGAGCACAGCCACAGGCAAGGCCCTGGGCTGGGGGTGTTGGGGCTGGGTTTGGACCTGGTCTCTCTGACTCCTGAGCGCATGTCCTCCCCACGCCTGCCAGCTCTCTGCCCTGGCCTCTTGTGTGGCCTTGGATGGACCGCTGGCCCTCTCTGAGCTCCGCTCCCTCACTGTAGAATTAGCTGATGGAGCAGGGTCACCCCAGGAGTCTTCGTAGATTCAGTGTTTTATGACTGAATATGTCATAAAAGTGGTCCATTTTGCAAAGTGGTCCCTGTTGGGGGAATGCCAAGGTGAGACACCTGTCCCCCAACAGTTGGGGGGCCACACCCAGGCCCGCCGTGCCTCTCAGATATGGTTCAGGTCAGCTTATCCCAGGGCCCCTCGGGCCCAGGCTCTGTCCCGTCCATCTGTAAGGTCCTTGGACTCCCACAGCTGCAGTAAACCGCCCTGAGGCCAACCGAGGTGGCTTTGATCGAGGCGGGTAGTGCGTGAGAAAGGCCATTAATTCCAAGCTGGTGGGTGTGGGAGGACCGTGGTTCCATATAGTGCTGCTGGACTAGTCTCCGGGGGCTGTCAGCCCTGTGTTGCCCATACAGGGCATCCTCCAGCCCATTGTCCCACTAGCCAGGGTCGTGAAATTGCTCACTTTCTAGCTCGGATACCCAGAGAGGGACTTGACTGACCCGTCTCCCAGGAGGTAGTGGGACCAGGACTTGAGCCAGAGGATATTTTATGAAAAATCACTGTATTTTAGAAAATTCTGTCCCGTTTTACATATTTGCAAACCTTTCTAATGTTTGGCGTACTAGAAGCCGCTGGACTCCATACCTTTGTTTGCACTGGGTTGGGGTGATGTGGGAAGTCACATAGCCTTTGGAAGTTGCAGTGTGCGCCCGTGATGGCAGGAGAGTGCCAAAAAGCAAAGAAGTTGTTAGTATTATGTAAGGACAAAGTGTCTGTGCACAGCAGAGAAAGTTTTGAGAAGAAAGAAGGAAGAATCCAGCTCACTGGATGGGGTTTAGTAAAGCATCAATACTAAGAGCAGTGGTTCCTGACCCCCACATGACAGCCAGGCTTACTGGACCTAAAGCATTTCTGGTAACGTATGGAGAGTCTGGACTGTGCTGGAACATGCTAGAACATGTAGGTATTTACATTTAAGTTAATGAGGATTAACTAAAATTTACAACTCACTTTCCTGATCTTCATAGCCACGTTTCATGGGTTCTGTGGCTTGTGGTTACTGTGTGGGATAACAGATCTAGAACATTCCCATCCCTGTCACTGCAGGAAGTTCCACTGAACAGCACTGGCCTAGAAACAGGCCCAAGTATATACAACACTTCGCAGGTGGTGCGGGTGGCATTTCAAACCAAGGGGAGAGATGAAAGGAGTGTGGGGTTAGTCGCTATGAATTTGGGAAATGCGGAGTAGATCCCTGCTTTAACCTTCCAGTAAAATGAGGTTTAGGTTAAAGAATGTACACATAGAAGAGTGAAACTTTAGGGGTGCTGGGTGAGCATTTTTATGGGTATTGAGTGAATGAATGGGGACAGGCCATCTAAGCGAGACGCGAAAGGAGAGCCCATCTGCTTACAAGTGAGAAAAGCCCATTATGAGTAAGATCGGTAAATAGCTGGGGAAAGTCCACACTGCATCACCAATATGGAGAGAGTCTTTTCAGACTAATAAGATACAACTAGAGCCAGTGACAATCGCATCTTTCAATTTTTTTTTTAAATTTAATTATTTATCTTAAAGATTTTACTTATTCATTTGACAGGGAGAGACACAGCGAGAGAGGGAACACAAGCAGGAGGAGTGAGAGAGGGAGACGCAGGCTTCCCGCTGAGCAGGGAGCCCAATGCAGGGGCTCCCATGACCCTGGGATCATGACCTGAGCCGAAGGCAGAGTCTTAACGACTGAGCCACCCAGGCACCCCTTATCTTTTTTTTAAATAATAGAAAATACAGGTGCCTGGCTGGCTCCTTTGAAGAGTACAGGACTCTTGATGTTGGGGTCATGGGTTCAAGTTCCACATTGGGCGTGCAGATTACTTAAAAAAAATGAATGAATGAATGAATGAATAAACTTTAAAGTAAATGTGTAGAGGGGTGCCTGTGTGGCTCAGTGGGTTAAAGCTTCTTTCTTCGGCTTGGGTCGTGATCCTGGGGTCCTGGGATCGGCCCCGCATCGGGCTCTCTGCTCAGCAGGGAGCCTGCTTCCTCCTCTCTCTCTGCCTGCCTCTCTGCCTACTCGTGATCTCTGTCTGTCAAATAAATAAAATCTTTTTAAAAATAAATAAAATAAATGTGTAGATAAATAAAACATGAGGGTTACTTCCCATCCATCCGGCCGGCCAATATTAAATGGTTATTACGCGGAGCCGGCAAAGGCGTGGGAAGAGGGTCAGGCCTGGGCACGCTGCTGCTGTGTGCGTTGCTGAAACGTGCGTGTTCCAGTGCCTTACCCACGTGGAGCTTTCTGCCTGAACTCTGCTTTCCAAGATGTATGTAAGGAATGGGTAGGGCAGAGAGAATGGGCAGAGAGACGTTGTTTATGAAGGAGGGTGTTCCAGACGATTAAATGCCCTTCGGTTGGGAACCGGCAGTCCCTTTGTCCGGCAGGGGCTGGGCCGCCGGGAAGGGAGGCGCGGGCACCACGTGGAGGGTCCGCGGAGTGTTCTGACCTCAGAAGAGCAGGCGGCAAGGCGGCATGCATGCTCTGATCCCATTTTTGTTAAAAAGAGAGTATGGGTACTTACTAGAAACCGAAGTCTAAAAGATACACAGAAGATCCTAACACTCGTTACCTCTGAAGGCCATCCCGGGATTTTCTTTAGCTCCATATATTGGCATTTTTTACGCAGAGCTTGTCCAGCCTGAGCCCTGGCCCCGTCCTCACTTGATCAGGGCAGGAGGGGCCCACTGTCCCCCTGAGAAATGGGAGAAACAAGGGGCGCCTGGGTGGTTCAGTCGATGAAGAGTCTGGCTCTTGATTCCAGCTCAGGTCTTGATCTTGGGGTTGTGAGTTCAAGCCCGACATTGGGCTTCACACTGGGCACGGAAAAATTAAAATTAAGTTAAATTAAATTAAATATAAATAAATAAATAAAAAGGAAAAAAGAATAAGAGAAAAGAAATGGAAAAAACAGTCAATATCCTCCTCCCTGGGACCCGCAGAGGCTCATGCGTTCTGCCTACAGCCCATTTCCTGGAGGGGAACACTGAGGACCAGGGTACTCAAGGTACAGGTGTACCTTGAGCTGGGTTGGTCCCACCTGTCAGAAGACCCCCTCCACGCAGGCTCAGGCTCAGGAAATACTAATTGCTGTGGCTTCATATTATCTGTCCTTTCCTGCCTGGTCCCTGCTGTGATCGGCGCCCCCAGTAGTCCCTTTTGCTGAGCACGTCGCGGTGCTGTTGGGGCAGAGAAAATGCTTCCCTGGATCTCCTGTGGTCTGCCTCCCTGGGGAGGGCCCTTCTGCTCCAGCCCAGGGCCTCAGGAGTGGTTTGCAAGTAGACAGAGCCCTTTGGTGCCCAGTATATAACAGTCCCTTGAGGTTGGTCAGGCCGCCCCCTGGCCCCGAGGAGCCCCATCTTTCTGGGAGTGACCTGGAGATGCACGAGGCAGAGAGGCCTGTGGTCAGAGGGGCTGTGTGAGGAGTAGGACGCTGATGCCCCTGGGGAGTCCAGGAAGGCTTCCTGGAGGAGGTGACACCAGGCTGAAGGGCAGGGCCATGTGGCGCCAACTGGACGAAGCCGGTGGGAGCAGAGAGTGGGGTGCTGTAGGTCACAGTGTGGGCGAGGCTGTGGAAGGAGCAGGTGTGATTTGGGGAGTAGTTGTCTGTATTTCCCGATTTAAGGCTGTGCAGCCTGAGACACCAGAACGTAAGGGGACTTATCCGAGGGATGAGGGACCTGTCACCGCTATTTTAAGTGGGACAGTCGTGGCGCGGGTTTTGGCCCGTTTCCTCCCGGTCCTTCCTGTTCTGTATTTGACTGCACCTGTGTCCAGCTGTTTGCTTCCTCCACTGCCTGTTGTATCAGGGCACATGTCCCCACAGCGGCAGGAAACATCTGGAATGAACATTGTCTGCAGTGTCGAGGCGGTCGGGCGAGATGGGGAGAACAGGGCGCGCGTTTCGGGGAGTCTGGGTCGGCTCCGCTGGGCTGCCGTCCTGCAAGCTTTGCCGTGCGTGTGGCCCACGGTGGGTGGGATGGTGAGCCATCCGGGTGACAAGTGTCTCAAAGGCAGTCCTCCCTGACCTCCGGGCCCTGTTCCCCCCACCCGCAGACTGAGAAGGACATCCTGCTGCGGCCCGAGCTAGAGGAACTGAGGAACGAACATTCTGCTCGCTTCAAGCTCTGGTACACTGTGGACAAAGCCCCTGAAGGTGAGAGACAGAAGCCCTGGGTGGGCTAGGCTGCGTGGGGGGTGCCGGGCCTTTGATTCGCTTGGTCTCCGGTGGTGCTCAGGGTGGCTTGGTGAGAGGGAGGTGGTGTGACCCCATCTCACAGATGAGGGACAGATCAGAGAGGGCAAGGAAGTGTCCCGCGGCACCCAGCTAGAAAACACCAGCAGTGGGGCTTGAACTCACATCCTCCTCCAGAGCCTGAGGCCTTCTGCCCTTGGTGGGGGGCGTACTCTGGGGCAGGTCAGCAGGGTTACTGCGGTGTGCCGGTTGTACCCTGTAAGGCATGTCACCATTTTCTCCTCGGGCCCTGGGGGGGTGGTCTGGGCTGGGCGGGTGTACAGTGACCCTCCTTCTGCCCATCCGGTGTGCCAAAATCACGTAGGAGGCGGCAAAGGAGGGCTGCCTACAAAACCCAAAACAAGGCTGCCCCCTGGGAGTTAAGTTGTGCTTCCTTCTCCGGCTGTAGGCAGAGATGTGGGTACAGGAAATACCTCAGTTCCGTTGCTGGGAGAAGAGCAGAATCCTAGGCTTCTTGGTGTGTGACGCGGTGGTATTCGGCTCCAGGGCTGGGACACTGTAGGGAGTACTGTGACTGCAGCCCTGTAGGTCAGGCCCTTCTACTTTTCAAGAGAAGCAAGGACCTGCATCTTCACCGGAAACTTCTAGATGTTGGAAACTGGACATTTTTGTAGCCTCCTCATGGGCCCCAGTGTGTGATCGGCCACCCTGCCCTTGCTTTGCCTCCCCCTTCCCCTGGGGCCCACGGTTCCCCGGGCTCAACCGTGGTGTGGGAAATATCCCACCTCCGCTTCCCCCAGAACCAAGAGGATGGGCTCTAGGGGCAGGTGCCCATCTCTTGAGCTGGGTCGTCTGGGTCCATCTTGGAGAGAGGAGCCCTCCTGGGGTGATCAAGCCGGGTCCTGGGCCTCCTGGCCTAGAGCTAGGCGTAGGTGTAGGATGGATTGAGGACCTGGCAGCAGTGCCCCACGATCGGTTGCTGGCCGCCCATCGGAACCAGGCTCCTTGTCGGCTCTGTTCCTGAAGCCAGCTTGGCCCGTGAGCTGATGTTCTAGCGGGGGAGGGGTAGGCGGCCAGGAAACAGATTTATTAGCAAAGTTACAGAGCCAAGTAGCAGCTGGTTAGTGAGCCCGACAAAGTACCGTTGCCCTTAGGCAACACCAGAATTCGGGGCACTGACCCCCATGTGCCATCGAAATTCCACATGGAACTTTGACTCCTCAAAGATGTAACCACCCATAGCAGCCTTACCGAGAACACAAACTGCCGATTAACGCTGATCTTGTACGGTACGCGTGGTGTTCTTACGGTACACTGGCATAGAGAGAAGCAAATGTTAACAAGAAAATCATAAGGAAAATCTATCGATGGTGCTGCACTAATGGCCAAAAGTGCACATATGAGTGGACGCGTGCAGGGGTTTGTGTGTGTGTGTGTGTGTGTGTGTGTGTTTCCCACCCCTGCTGTTCACGGGTCAGCTGTAGGGTCAGGCAGGGATGTCTGGCCGGGGCACCTGGTCCTGGAGTTGCTTCTTTTCCTAAAGAAAGGAACGTGTTTCTCGAATCGGTGTCTCCATCAAGGGTGGGATGTTTCCTCCCTGCTCGTCCTGGGGTAGGCTAGGCTTAGCACTTCCTGGTCGTAGAGGAGGGAGCCAGTGCTGACCCCTGGTGGTGACACATGGCAGTGCCCCCCTCCCCAGAGTGCTCCCTGCTGGGGACCATTGGAACAGTAACCCATTAGCAGGTGGGCAGTCGAGTATCTTAACACTTAACGTTTATTATTACCGTGACCCACCGCTCAAGAGGAGTTGAGGTATCGCTACCGCGTTAGGTATCACCCAGTTCTGGGTGCTGAGAGAGGGCACAGTGGCCGGCAGGCTGGGCTGGCGTGGCGGTGAAGGAACAGGGAGTGGGGTGAGCTCACGTGGCAAATACAGCTGACCTGTGTTTCCCCATGAAGCCACCTTCGGCATGCGTATAAAGAAAAATATACTATTAAAAAAAATCGTGGTAAAATTGAGCTAGCTTCTATACCTACACATTTTATACACTAGCAAATAGAACTTCATCCCGTGCAAGTTCTTAAAAATAGACTAAAACCTCCTCCACCTGATTCTTTCTTCCCCTACCCCTGGCTCTGGCAACCAGCAAAATCTGTTCTCTGTATCTGTGAGCTTGGGGTTTCTTGCTTTTGGTGGTTTTTTTTTTTTTTTCTTCTTTGTCTTTGTTTTTATTTTTTTAGATTTTATTTATGTATTTGACAAAGGGAGACACACCAAGAGAGGGAACACAAGCAGGGGGAGTGGAGAGGGGGAAACAGGCTTCCTTCTGAGCAGGGAGCCTGATCCTGACCTCGATCCCAGGACCCTGGGATCATGACCTGAGCCGAAGGCAGAGGCTTTAACCTACTGAGCCACCCAGGCGCCCCACTGACAGTATTTATAACACACTTTCTTTACCCCTGTATCCATTGATGGCTGCCTCCGTATCTTGGGTGCCGTAAAGAGTGCTGCAGGGAAGTTGGGGTGCAGAGGTCTTTCTGAGTTAGTTTTCATTTTCTTGATAAATATCCAGAAATAAAACTGCTGGATCCAATGGTGATTCTAGTTTTAATTTTTTGAGGGACCCTCCGCAGTGCTTTCTGCAGCAGCTGCACGGGTTTGCTTTCCCAGACCCACAGTGTGCGAGGGTTCCTTTTCCTGCACATCCTCGTGGACACTTGTTTCCTGTCTTCTTGCTGACGGCATCTGACCGCTGGGAGGTGTGCATGCGAGCAGGATATATGTGTGCTTTTGGATGGAATGTTCTATAAGTGTCTTAGGTCCATCTGGTCTGACATGTTCTTTAAGGCCAGTGTTTCCTCATTGATTTTCTGTCTGGGTGACCTATCCATTGATAAAAGCGGGGTATTAAAATCCCTTGCTATTGGGGTGCCTGGGTGGCTCAGTCGGTTAAGCGTCCAACTCTAGATTTCAGCTCAGGTCATGAACTTGTGGTCTCTTGCGGTTGTGGGATCGAGCCCCACATCGGGCTCTGTGCTCAGGGCAGAGTCTGCTTCAGATTCTCTCTCCCTCTCCCTCTTGCTCACTCACTCTCTCTCAGATATATAAGTAAATAAATTTTTTAAAAATCCCTGATTATTGGGGCACCTGGGTGGCTCAGTGGGTTAAATAAGCCTCTGCCTTCGGCTCAGGTCATGATCTCAGGGTCCTGGGATTGAGCCCCGCATCGGGATCTCTCTGCTCAGCGGGGAACCTGTTTCCCCCGCTCTCTCTGCCTACTTGTGATCTCTGTCAAATAAATAAATAAAATCTTTTTTTAAAAAATCCCTTACTATTTTGTGTTGCTATTTCTCCCTTTAGATCTATTAGTGTTCGCCTCATGTAATCATGTACTTCGTGTGTGCACAGATACTGACCGGTGTCCTATCCTTGTCGGCATGCCGTCTTTGTCTCTTACTTACTCCAGCATTCTTCTCATTTCCGTATGCATAGAATATGTTTTTCTGGCCCTTCACTCTCCATCTGTGTGTGTCCTTACAAATACCTAAAGTGAGTGTCTGGTAGGCCGTGTACGCACAGGTCTTGTTTTCTTCTAATTCCAGTGTCGTTAACTTACCGTGTTACGTTGCAGGTGTGCGGGGAAGTGATTCAGCAATTCCGTACGGTACTTAGTGCTCATCGGGATTGGTCCTCTTCTCGCCGTCACCTGCTGTTGGCCCATCCCCCCACCCAGTCCCCTCGGATAACCATCTCTTCCTTCTCCACAGTCTGTTTTCTGGTTTGTCGTTTTTTTGTTTGTTTGTTTTGTTTCTTAATTTCCACGTATGAGTGACATCATCTGGCATTTGTCTTTCTCTGACTGACTTCACTTAGCAAACTCTCTAGATCCTTCCACGTTGCAAGATCTCATTTGTTTTATGGCTAATACTCCATTGTATGTACATACCGCATCTTCTTTACTCATTCAGCGGACGGACACTTGGGCTGCTTCCAGAATTTGGCTTTGTAAATAATGTGGCTATAAACACCAGGGTGCATGTCTCCCCTTGAATGAGTGTTTTTGTGTTCTCTGGGTAAATAACCAGTTGTGTGACTCTTGGATCATTTTTTAATTTTTTTTTTTCCACAGGCCTCGTTTTGATGGCAAAAAGATCGTGTCATAATATTAATAACAATAATAATAATAATAATAAAAATACAATACTGAAAAGGATCGCTCAGGGAGTAGAGGTTTCCTGATCCTGCCATGGCTTGGCGGTGGCTCAGGTGGCCGCTTAAGGCTGCTCATTTTTTTTTTTTTTTTAAATATTTATTTATTTGACAGAGAGAGAGAGAGAGAGGTCACAGTAGGCAAAGAGGCAGGCAGAGAGAGAGGGGGGAAGCAGGCTCCCCGCCGAGTGGAGAGCCCGATGCGGGGCTCGATCCCAGGACCCTGAGACCATGACCTGAGCTGAAGGCAGAGGCTTAACCCACTGAGCCACCCAGGCGCCCCAAGGCTGCTCATTTTTTAATTTTTTGAGGCACCTCCATACTGTTTTCCACAGTGGCCGCCCCTGTGTGCCTTCCCACCCACAGCGGCGAGGGTTCCTTTTTCTCCACGTCCTCGCCGATGCCTCGTTTCCTTGTTTTTGGTTTTAGCATTTGTGACAGGTGTGAGGTCGTATCTCATTGTAGTTTTGATTTGCATGTCCCCGATGATGAGTGATGTGGGGCACCTTTTCACGTGTCTGTTGGCCATCTGGATGTCTCTGGAGATATGTCTTTTCATGTCTCCTGCCTATTTTTTTAATTGGATTGTTTGTTTTTGGATGTTGAGTTGTATCAGTTCTTTATATAATACTAATCCTCTATCAGATAGGTGATTTGCAAATATCTGCTCCCATTCCATAGGTTGTCTTTTCGTTTTGTTGGTCGTTTCCCTTGCTGTGCAGGAGCCTTCCATTTTGATGTAGTCCCAATAGTTTATTTTTGCTTTAATTTCCCGTGCCTCGGCTCCTCTACAGAGAAAAGTGTTGCTGTGGCTGATGTCAGAGAAATTACTGCCTATGTTCTCTTTTAGGGTTTTTATGGTTTCAGGTCTCACATTTAGATCCTTAACCCATTTTAAGGGTTTGTGTGTGTGTGTGTATGTGTGCGTGTGTGTTGAACAGAAATGGTCTGGTTTCATCCTTTTGCATGTAGCTGTCTGGTTTTCCCAACACCATTGGTTGAAGAGACTGTCCTTTTCCCCATTGGATATTCTTGCCACCTTTGTTGAAAATTCATTGACCATATAACCTTGTGTCTATTTCTGGGCTTTCTGTTGTGTTCCATTGATTTATGTGTCTGTCTTTGTGTCTGTATAGACAGGTCTTCTTTCTTCTGCACTCAGCCACTTTTGATTGGAGAATTTAGCCCATTTACAGTTAAAGTAGATAGTGACAGACATGCACTTATTGCCGTTTTGTTCATTGCTCACTGGCTGTTTTGTTCCGGGGGAGCCAGGCTGGGGCGGGGGGCCCAGAACGAGCATTTGCTCTGGATCAGCCTCTTCATTTTTCAGTGTTTGTTGAAAGAAGGGAGAAATTCACAGCACACAAGAGTGATGGTCAGGGGGAGGGGGCTTGGGGCAGGTGGGCAGTCATGGGTCTGTCACACGGCCACACTGGGACTCACCTGGTCTTCTGCTCGCAGCCTGGGACTACAGCCAGGGCTTCGTAAATGAAGAGATGATCCGGGACCACCTTCCGCCCCCGGAGGCGGAGCCGCTGATACTGATGTGTGGCCCCCCGCCCATGATCCAGTATGCCTGCCTGCCCAACCTGGACCGCGTGGGCCACCCCAAGGAGCGCTGCTTCGCCTTCTGAGGGCCAGGCCCTGGCTGCTTGCACGCCCGCCCTGCGTACTCACCGTGCCCTGTCCACACTCACTCCTCCTGCCACTGTTCTGTAACATCACTTCCTTCCCCACATCTCATGCTGTGGCCCAGGGCTTAGCCTGGCCTGCCTGTGCTGGGCTGGGTATCCTGCTGAGCTGGCCCCACAGGGACCCCTTTGGGAGCAGGGTTCTTCTACACGTGGACTGCCGCTGGCCACCTTCTGGGGCAGGTTCCTGTCTGGCCCTCATCGGTTCTCACCAGGGATGCTGGGCCAGGCCCCGGCCTTCCCCTCCCTCCACCTCACCCACCCACACACTACTAGGCCAAGGCTGCAAGGGCCATTCTCCGCCCACCCCTCCCAGGGCAGACCACAGTCTGGAAATAAATACAAACGTACAGGCAGCCCCGAGCGGCAGGTGCCAGGGATGCCCCAGCCACTGCCTCGGGACCCTCACTACCTGCTTAGGGTCATAGCCAGGCCTCAGCACCTGACACTACATGACAGGTAACACCCAAAAGTCCTCTGGGCAGGGGCCATGGGGTTGGGAGTCTGCACATCTACCCCAGGACCCAGGCAGGCTCCCTACCACCCCCCACTAACCTCCCCCCGCACCCCCGCCACCCGCAGGCTGGAGTAGGAGGCAGGGCCTGGCCGAGGGCTCCTCTGGTGGGCACGAGGGCCCTCTGGAAGCCTCCGCATCTTCCCCAGAGTACCGGAGCGTTCAGGGTTCAGGCAGCTCTGGGCGTTCCCAGCTGTCAGGCCAGCAGCGCGGTGGCCCGCCTTGGGCCCTGGGCCGCCAGCACTGATGGCAGAGCTAAGACCCATGTATTTATTCCTCTGTCCCAGACCCACGCCTCCTGCTGCCTGCACCCGGCAGAGGGGAGCTTTCGTCTGAGCAGCATTCTCAGTGACCTCGATGTTGCCTTTAGACAAGGGTGGGTTCGCCTCTTGCGTATGGGCTTTTTCAGAATCATTTATGAGCAGAAAAAAACGTTAAAATAAAACTTTGCTACTACTAACCCTTCTGCAGTTCCCTGAGCCTCTGTGATTTGTGTCATTGTTGGGGGGGCAGCGGGAGAAGAGACAGGAAGGGGCCCAGCGCTTATTTCTAATGTGTGTCGGTGTTTGTCCTGTAAGGTTTGGGCTGGACAGAAAACTATGCATAGGAAGAAAATACTGGACATCCAGAGGTAGACGCCGGTCGCTCTGATGAAACCACATGGCCCATCGCGGCCTGCTGCTCCCCACCCCCATCAGATGGGCTTTTCGCTGGGTTCACACATTCTCCATAAGCCCACGTGGATCATGATTTATTTTTAGCAAATCCCCTATCCTTGGACAGTTAGGCTGTTTCCAATGTGTGGACTTTGTAAATAACGGTAGCCCTCTTCACTCTCTTTTCAGACGATTTTAAAAATTTTTTAAAGATTTTACTTATTTATTTGACAGAGACACAGTGAGAGAGGGAACACACGCAGGGGGAGTGGGAGAGGGAGAAGCAGGCTTCCTGCCAAGCAGGGAGCCCGAAGTGAGGCTCGATCCCCGGACCTCAGGATCATGACCCGAGTGGAAGACAGACACTTAACAACGTAAAAATCTGGGTGCCCTGATTTTATTTTTTTTTTTAAGGAGGCTCCACACCCAGTGTTGGGCTTGAACTCACAAACTTGAGATCAAGAGTTGCGTGCTCTGCCAACTGAGCCAGCCAAGTGCCCCTCAGATGATTTTTTTGAGGCTGGATTCCTGGAGACAGAAAGCCGGGTCAGGGCATGTGGACACTGGGAGTCCAACCTTGATACCCTCCCTTTGTGCCCAGCCCCCTCAGGCCCAGCCTCATTCATATCATCTCGGCAGTGTGAAAAGCTCTCTCCAGCCCTGGGTGGTACAACTCTGTATGTCCCCCATTGTTTTCCCCTCTGGCCAGCCCTGAAAAGCAGGGAGAAATCACTAGCCTCCGTTTCTGCTGGAGAGAACGGCCTTCAGGTTGGAGGTGGGTCCCAAGGTAAGGCAGGCATCAATCTCTCTGTGGGAGGCTGCAAGGGGGATGCTAGCTTCCTTGTTCCTTCATGCACTGTTCCAAAGGCCAGAGACTCGGCTGCAGCTGCCCCAGCACGCCCTCTCCTACTCCTGGGGTGCCCGTGAGAAAGATTTAAGACAGATGCTGGACGGTGTTGTGAGATGGTAAATGCCAAGACAGAAATCAGGCCACAGGGCAGCGTGGGAGTGAGGACTGCTCTCTTTTTAAAGAGACAAGGAAGCTGGCCCTGCTGGGGTAGGTGTTCAAAGTGGGAACAGCAAGTGCAGACGCCTTGCGTTTGGAACAAGCTTGTGGAATTACCTTCCCCAGGGCATTTGCACTTGCTGGTCACTCCCCAGAAACAGATGGAAGAAAGCAGGTCGCTGAGGGGACAGTGGAAATGAGGCTGGAACTGAAGCACACTAGATGTGCTCTAGAGGGAGTGACCAGCAAGTGCAAAGGCCCTGTGGCAGAGACCTGCTGGACATCTCCAGGAATATCGTGAAGGCCAGCGTGGCTGGATTGGGGAAGAGAAGAGGATGGGGAAGTGTGCAAGAAGCTGAGCCTCAGACCAGGGAGTCCCTTTCTCCTCTCCTCTTACCTTCCATTCTGGCCCAGGCCCACATCCCGGAGCAGGGCTGGGACTCCTCAGTGGGCAGGAAAGGGCTTGGCCTGGGAATCCCTTCACACCTACTGTGTGCTGGGGACTGCAGAACACTGGGCTCACATTAGGTCTCCTCATCTGGGTCCCCTCCTAGAGGATGAGAAAACAGGCTTGCGTGTCTGGCTTTGAATGTACACCTGTCTGAGCTTGCAAGGGGCTGTCCCCGAGCTTAGAAGGGCAGGGATCGGACCTGGTCCCTACCCTCTCTCCTAGTCTCATGACTTGCCACCCTTTCAGACCTGACATCCTTTTAAAATAATATTTATAACTGCCTCTTTAGTATCCTGAAGTGGATTCACAGGTAACATCGCCAGCCCACACAGAGAATTTTTAAAAATCAGGGCGCCTAAGTGGCACAGTTGGTTAAGCCCCTGATTCTTGGTTTTGGTTCAGGTCTGATCTCAGGGTTGTGAGATTAAGCCCCGGGTCTGGCTTCATGCTCAGGGCAGTCTGCTTGGGTTCCTCTCCCTCGGGCCCTCCCCCTGCTCTCTCTCTCTCTCAAATAAACAAATCTTTAAACAAAAAATCAACACAAAGCTCCAACTATATTATAAAAGAGCAAGAAAGGAAAGGAATTTATAAAATGATGTCCATTGCAGGGTGTAAATACTGCCCCAAGTCCCCCAGAAGGGGGGTGGCTAGGGGTTTGCCTCACAGCCCCGAATGCAGCCAGATGCCCAGTCTCTGCGGGGAAGCAGGTGGTTTTCCCAAGTGGGGCACGATTCTTGGTCTATTTCCAAAGAAAGCAGGACCAGATCCCTTCAGCTATGGCGCAGCTGTGCTCCTGGCCATTCCTTGTATGTTTACATCTGGCAAAACCGCCCCCGTGTCCATACGAGAAACGAAGCCCCGCCTGGGAGAACTGTAATGGGTCTCTTTCCTCCTGGATCGTCCCAGGCCTGGAATGTCTCAGGCGCAGGCATTGGAGGGCCCCCGCTTGGGGACTGCTCGTCCCCAGTCCCCCAACCTCCACCTGACCAGATTCCGGATCCCTGTCCTTCAGATAACCAGACACCACCCTGCAAAACTTTACACCCTCCGACATGCCTCCAGGGCAGGGCCACTCGGCTGGCAGCTGATGTCAGTTAACGACCTTACTGAACTGGCTTTAAAAATAACCTTTAAGTCACTTTATTACAGTTCACATAAGGGGTGACAGGGACTTAAATCCTGCGGTCCTCCACCCCCTCCCTTGTTCCTCTGCACCTGCGCTCCTCGGTCCAGCACGGGGAGGGTTGCAGTCCCAGCGTCCCCCACCCCGCACTTCCAGGGAGGAAGTGAGGACCGAGGGAGGGATTAGCGGCCCCTTGTACAGCTGAGAAGAGGAGGGCCAGCCAGCACCCGATCGCGGCGGCGGCGCAGGAGGGACTTGGCTTCCCTTCCTCCGACTGGTGCCCAACCCCGACCCGCTGGCTTGACCACCTCTTGCCCACAGAGCTCCCGATGCGAGTTTTATGTGTGTTCTGTCAACAGTACATGAACGCCCCTGGCATCGGTGCACTTAGAAATAAATAACAACTCGACAGAGTACAGTATATGCTCTTTGTTGTTCTAAAGACGTTGCGTGTATTTTTTTTTTTTTTTTTCAACCGATTGATGCAACAGACATGTATTGAACACCTAGCTCGTGCCGAGCTTGTTGCTGGGGTCCTGGGGCTGCGTCGTGGAAAAGGCTTCTGCGTCTGGAAGGTTTTAACGATCGGCCCGTTTAACCCTCGCAGCGGCCTGTCATCTGCCCCGCTGTGTAGATCGGGAAGACCGAAGCGCAGAGAGGTGAGACGATTCGCTCGGGAAAGTGCTGCCGCCGAGAAGGGCAGCTCCTGGGACGGGACGTCTCACCTCATGAGCCACAAAGTGAGCACCTACTGGGTGCCGCGGGCCCCCCCGCAAATAAACAGCTGGCCAGACACCAGGCAGCTTCAGAGAACTGGGGAAAACGGCCAATCTAAGGTTCATGAACCGTGCGTGAAAACGGATCTTGCCTGATCAAAAATGAAACGCGCGCATAAGTTGAGAAGAGCAGGAAAACGCTAGGTGTTGGGACAAGCAGCCGCGGGCCCCACAAGGAAATCGCAGACGTCTTGCGCCGCCAAAAAACCCCAACAAAACTACAAGTTACCGAACACCAAGCTGCTCCGACCTCTCTGCTTTTTCAATATTAAAAGGGGGGACGGGCAGATCGCATCACCCAGGCATCCCGCAAAGTAGGCGGGTCACCTTAGGGGCAACCTTTACCCGCTCAAAAATTCGTCTCACATTAGCAGTGAGGATTCGGGCGTCACCCCGAATCGTTATTTTCCTTACTCATAAGTTTAAGGCATAAAGTCGCACACGTGTTACTCGCTGGGTAACGAATTCCATTCTCATTAGCCCTACGGTGAGCCTCAGAGTGCACCATTGAACGAAGAGCCCAGTTCCTTTCCAGTTTATCTTATTCATTTAGTTCATTGTTTCTGTCCCTTTCCATTTTATTTGTTCGCCGGGGAGAACCACCAGCGGTAGGGACTCCGACTACGGTATGCAGATAATCAGCTGGTGTCGCAAAGGCTCACGGAAGTTCCCCGCCCCTTCCGGTTTTTGCCCGGTGTGAGCTGTCGCGAGAGTTCATCCGCCGTACGCCGGAAGCAGCTAGTTGCTCCGTAGCGGCCGAAGGGGCGGGCTCGAGGGCCGAGGGAGTCTAAGCTGCTCGCGGGTCGCTCGGCGGTGCAAGATGGCGGACATCTCCCTGGACGAGCTCATCCGGAAGCGCGGGGCTGCGACGAAGGGGCGGTGAGTGGCCTTTTCTCCCTCCGGTGCTCAGGGCCAGTAGCCTAGCGGGGCTCGGGGCCGGGAGGGAGCGGCCCGGGAGCGACGCGGAGCGCCGTCTGCGCCCGCCCCCTGCCGCAGCCGCGCTCCTCATTGGCCCTGCCCGGCCGCCGCCGCGGGCCCGGCCGCTCGGCGGTCCACAGTGGTTGGAAGCGCCGTCGCTCGGGGGAGAACGGCGAGGCCGCTGGCGGCGGCGGCGGCGGCGGCGGCGGCGAGGCTGGGGCTCCCCATTCGTGGGAGCGGCCCGGGCGGGGGGAGGGGTTGGCCCCCGGGGGGAGGGGTCCAGAAGGTCTCCCCAGCGCAGCCCTCTCCCCTGCGAAGACTGAGGCGCTCGGGTCTCGCTGCTCCCGGATCTCCGCCGGCCTTAGAGTTAGGACGAGTGAAGTTTAGCGGGGAAGTGACTTGCTCAGACTCTGTTACCGCCGAAGCTGAGACCCAGACCTTAACTTCAGATCCTGCGTGCGCTTCCCCGCCCCGCCGCCGCCTCTCAACACGCCTCCGTTGCGCGGCGTTTCAAGTTCTCCAAGCGCTTTCACGTAGCTCATGGTCCATCTGCTCTTTTCGTAACGGTACCGGCCAGATGCTGGTATTTTCCCCATTTTGCAGACGGAGAGCTTGAGGCCGGGAAAAGTAGAGTGAGTGACTTGCCCGAGGCCACCAGGTGCTGAGAGTGGGGGCTGGGTGCCGTTTAGGAGCTGGCTGAGTTGGCCTCAGAGGCTGGGGCAGAACAAAACCAAACCCAAACAGGCGGGGGTGGAGGTTAGAGGTCATTGATGGTTGTAGCTCCCAGGGGTCGGAGAAGACTCTTCTGGATCTGAGTGAGGAGATGATTTGCGGTGATGTGCCCCAGATTTCCTCTGGACCTTTAAATACTATTTGTCATTTGCAGCCTTTATGAGCTCTGGTTCACGTGTATGCAGAAGTGTGAAGGCGGCCAGTACTCCAGCGCGCGTTGCACTAGTTCAGGTGTCTTCGTAAGCAGGCTGTAGAGATGTTAGATAGTTTTCTCAGACCTCATTCACTTCGCAGATGTTGACTAATACATCCCCAGTGCCGGGGGGGAGGGGGGTGGCTAGAAAATAGATACTTTCTGTTGCTAACTGGAATGTATCCAGCCCCCCGCAGCCCCCAACCCCACATATCCACTGCACCTGCCTGCTGCCGCATACTTCACCAGCCCCCGCTTCACCTGGCTTCTGGTTCATAACAGGCACACGGGAAGCATTAATTTGCTCAGCCATTCTCCGTGAGTAGTTCTTTCCTAGGTCTCCCCTCTAATAACTGGTGTTCAGTTGGTGCTGCGTCTTCTGGCCACTTCTGAGTCTGTCTGGGTTTCATAGGTTTGCTGCTCGGTGGCTGAATGAACCAGCTTCCCAGGACGTGCTCTTTCTGCGGTCACTCCCCTGGGTTCCCAGCTGCAGGCTGTCTGTACTGTCTGTTGGGTCTGTAGTTTCTTGGCTCCCGTGTGTCCAGAGTCTGATGTTGGGCGTTGGGTGGGGATCTGTGGAATGAATGGGGACTCTGCAACCAGGCAGACGAGGTTCCCTGGTGGGCCTGTTGTTGGGTTTTGTGCCTCCCTGGCAATATGCCTTCTGAGCCGGGCCATTTCCTCATTTGTAGTAGTGGTTCCTGGCAGGTAGTTGAGGAGATGAAGTATGAGAATATAAAAATGTGTATTTTATGATTTATTTTAGATCTTTTTTTTAAGATTTTATTTGACAGAGCTCAGGTAGGCAGAGTGGCAGGCAGAGGGAGAGGGAGAAGCAGGCTCCCCACAGAGCAGGGACCTCCCCTCCCCCACCTCTCAATGCGACCTCTCAATGCTGGGCTCCATCCCAGGACCCTGGGGTCATGACCTGAGCCAAAGGCAGCTGCTTAACTGACTGAGCCACCCAGGCGCCCCCAAAATATATAATTTAAAGTTTGTACCAGGTAGTAAGTGTTAAGGAAATGATGGCAGTTATCGTGGATCTTTCCTTTAAAGGGGTAGAAGCCTAAGCCCCTCCCCTGATGGGGGCCAGTAGGTACCTCGCCCTGGAAAGTGAAACTAGGAAGTTTGGATTCCCTTCTCTTGCTTTCCATGTGATTTTTTTTTTTTTTTTAAGATTTATTTGAGAGACAGTGAAATTTGTTTGAGAGACACACAAGAGCGGGGAGGGTCAGAGGGCGACAGGCAGACACCCTGCTAAACTGGGAGCCCAATGCGGATCTTGATCCCAGGACCCTGAGATCATGACCTGAGCGAAAGGCAAATGCTTAACCCACTGAGCCTCCCAGGCGCTCCTCCATATGATCTTATGCAAGTTATCTAACTATTCCCTACCACTCTCATTTATAAAATGTAGATATAATGTTTATTTTGTTAGTTGATTGTTAGGACTAAGTGAGTTAATATATCTAAAGAATTTCAGAAGTATCTGATGGTTCTAAGTGTCCAGTAGTTGTTAGCTCTCATCATCATTATTGAAGGATTGTAAATAAGTGACATTCGAATTTTCTGTGAGAGGATGTGAGAATATTGCCTTGCTGTTACCTGGAGACCGGATGGGAGGAATGTGCAGAGACTCTGCGTGCTAGTTTGGCCTGTGCGCTGTGTTTGGATTAAACCTGGTGGAAACTTCATTTTTATTTTACTTGCACAGCCAGTGAAAACTACATCCAAGTCAAGAGCTGAAAGGTTGGGGCGCCTGGGTGGTTCTGTTGTGAAGCGTCTGCCTCCGGCTCAGGTCATGATCCAGAGTCCTGGGATCAAGATCCGCATTGGGCTCCCTGCTCAGCAGGAAGCCTGCTTCTCCCTCCCCTACTCCCCCCTGCTTGTGTTCCTTCTCTTGCTGTCTCTGTCTCTCTCTGTCAAATGAATAATCTTTTTTTTTTTTAAGATTTTATTTATTTGACAGAGAGAGAGCTCAAGTAGGCAGAGAGAGAAAGGAGGAAACAGGCTCCCCACTGAGCAGAGAGCCCAATGCAGGGTTCGATCCCAGGACTCTGGGATCATGACCCAGAAGGCAGAGGCTTTAACCCCCTGAGCCACCTAGGCGCCCCATAAATAAATAATCTTAAAAAACAAACAACTGAAAGGTCTAAGCTGATCTCCGTGAACAGCTTTCCTTTCCTACAGTAAGCCTGTTTCATCTAACATGCTTCCTGGAAGAACTTTCCCCTTCCTGGGAGCCATGGAATGGCATTGCATAGAGGTCCCAGGAAGAACATTGTGCTTGGTCATTTAAGTAGAACCAGCGATGATCTCCAAAAACTTTCTTCCTGTTCGGGAAAATAGCAGAAGAACCTGTGGCAGTGTGAATAACGCGTTTCCCTGCCGGTCACGGAATTGCTTGTTCTCTAGGTAGCTGTTCTGTGTTCATCGTGCCTTGTAAGTCAAGAAAGGGTCGTTGTCATTATGATTACGTTGTCATTATGATTACCCCAGTTAATCGTCAAAAGATTTCTGCGATTAATGTGAAGACAGAGAAGCGGAGAGTTTTGAGTGACACATCACTCAGCAGGTGAGACGCTGTCCTTCCTAGGGCCTAGCATGGCTCTGGAGACCCAAGACCTATGGATGAGTCTCCCCAGGACAGCACGGGGTATCAGCTGCGGTGAGGGCCTGTTTTTTGTTTTGTTTTGTTTTAAGATTTTTATTTATTCATTTATTTGAGAGAGAGAGAGAGAGAGAGAGAGAATGAGAGGGGAGAAGGTCACAGGGAGAAGCAGACTCCGCATGGAGCTGGGAGCCCGATGCGGGACTGGATCCTGGGACTCCAGGATCATGACCTGAGCAGAAGGCAGTTGCTTAACCAACTGAGCCACTCAGGCGCCCTGTGGGCCTGTTCTTGTCAGGTGTTTTTCCTGAAGCTGCAAGTGTACTGCTGGTCAGGGTTGCAGAGTCGCCCAGTCTGGTTTGATTTGTTGAGTTCTCAGAAGATTGCTGTCTGTCGTCCACTGCCACCTCCTAGTTAGCGAAGGCTCATCTGAGGTGGCAGGCAGCCTTGATGGGAAGTTCGGACGTTGACTGTGGTGGGGTTGAGCTCCTCTGGCCCCGCCGCCCTGTCTGGGGAGTCCTTGGAGCCGTGCGGAAGGGGGTTGGTCAGCTTTTCAGTTCAGGCCAGAGCTCTGGTCCTGGTACTCATTGCTTGTTTCCTTGTTGAAATAAAACAAAGGAAATGTAGACCTAAAATAAAAAGAAGGAAAATTAATTGTTACGTAACTTGGAGGGGAAGAAATAGAAATAGGATTTAAAACAAAACACCTGCACAAGACTTTCTTGCAGGGTAAGGGGATGGTGTCTTGTTTCTCTGTGTCTGTGAAGCCCCTAATCCAGGATCAACTCGCCGTAATAGAATTAAACTGTTTTCTCCTTGTAAAGATGACCTCAGCACACGTAACTAACTCAGAGACCCCGTGGATTAAAATCCACTTTATAATAATAATCCGGGGTCCCCCACCCTCAAGGCCCTGAATCCTTCGGAGTACACAGCTGTCCAGAGCCAGCTCTGGGTGGAGTCTGGAGGAGAGTGCTAGGTTCTGGTGGGGGCCCTGGAAGCGGGGCGGGGGTGCATTGTGTCCATGTGGCCAGGTGGGGCACCGCAGAGCCTCGCTCCAAACCTCCCCCACCCCTCTCCCCGACATTGACTGAGGCCCCAAGTGCAGAATGTGTTTTGGGAACGTCAGATAGCGTGTGCAGTGGGAGGTGAGGCTGCAGGCAGAAGCTGGGGCCAGACCAGAGGCTCTGCTGAGGGGCTGGGCTTTGTTAGGGAGCCCTCAGCAGTTCTTGGAGCAGGAGGGGAACACCACGAACTCTGTTTTGGAGACCCACTCCTAGCAGGAGTGTTTATTTGAAACATTCCTGATGACTAATGCCTGCCTTGTACCCAGTGCTGCTGCCTGCTGGGATGAATAGGCCTCTTTTCGTGCAAGAGGAGGAGCAGTGATGATTAAAAGCCCGAACACTGAAGCCCCTGAAGCTGGTCATGAAAGGAGCTGAAGGGGTTGGCGGAACCAGCGAACTGAATGGCTCAGATTGCCGGGAAGTAGCTTCCTCACGCTCCTGCGTCCCCAGCCACGTCCCCTCCCTGCCCCAGATGGCCCTCTTGTGCCCCTCAGAGAGAAAAGACCAGCACAAGGCCCTGGGCCATGTTCTGGGACCTGATTGGGCACGCTGGGCCGTCCTGGGTGTGTGCGCGCTCCCCCTCTGGTCCCCAGAGCCTGTGCCATGGCCCGGGAGTCCTAAGCTGTTCTTAGCCTGGGGACAGCACACCCCCTCTTTAACTCTTTAAGTTCTGGTCGTCACTTTTGCCCCGTACTGCGTTTATTGGTGCTCAAACTGGATGCGGGCAAATCTGGTTGGACCTCTCGTCCGTTGAATGTGTGTAACAGCCTCATTCTCGCAGCTGGGAGGATGAAAGAAGGATGGCGGGGCAGGGACAGGGGGTGTAGGATCCCTACACTTAGCAGGTGCTCAGGACCCGAAAGCTCTTTGAGCCTTTTTTTCATCTGCCTGGTGCAGGGTTGCCCCAGGCGAGGAGATGCAGCAGCAGCCCCCGCCCCCCCCCCCCCCCCCCCCGCAAGAGGCTCCTCACCCTGCAGGAGATGTGGCCTTGGAGACACATCCTTTGATTCCGCACAGTAAGAGCCTCTGCGGCAGTTGTGTCCCGGGTTCAGCTGCCCAGGGAGGGCGCCCTGGACTGTGGAAGTGCCAAGGGAGAAGGTGGGGAACACTCTTGAGGGCAGGGGGCGCAGGGCGGGGGCGCCCATCAGGGCTTCGAGGGCCAGGAGACTGCACACTGTGGCCTGCGGGGGGCATCGTTCGCATGATCTGTGGCATGCTCTGCTCGTCCCATGCCCTCTCCCAGCCGGGCGGTGTCTGGTTGTGTGTGGTGTCCCTGGAGACCTCGGTCCTTCCTCTCCTGGAGTAGGTGTCTTCCTGTCGCGCTCTTTTGGTGACTTGATTTCCCAGCCCAAGGCCTCTGGCTTCAGAGTGGGAAGTGAACAGTTTTATCCGGAGGACTTTCCGCGAACCCTGACTTTGTCAGGATCTGGACAGTAAATGTTGATTAAAATCCTTTTCCCCATTTTACGAGTGGGCTCTCAGTGGTAGCTCCTGGTGTGAACTGAGAGCCTGTTGCATTTCTTCGATGGGCATCATCAACGGGTGTAGGGAGCTGAAAGCATTAAAAAAAACCTATGGGTTTAATTTTTTTTTTTAATTTTTATTTTATTAGGAAGTTCGTGTGCCCTCCACGAATTCCCGCAGCCCCTCAAGTAGCTGTAGGCATCAGCGATGCTACGAAGCATAGCCCCACTATTGTCAAGGCCTTGCAGACCATGAAACTGAGGCTGGGCCACTCCGGGGGCGGATGGGTGCTGTCTGCACACGCGCCAATTTCCCTCTCCCTATTTGTGCTTAGTGAACTCCCTAAACACCCCATTCCTTTTGGCCTTTTTTTTTTTTTTTTTTTAAACCCACTCCTGTGCAGGAGAAAACAGGACAGGGACCAGCAAGTAGGGCGGCCCCTACCTTAAACCTAATCTGACCAATTCTGTAAATAACCCTTTCCCTCTCTCTTCCATCTAGTTCTTGTGTAGACCCCCTGGAAAGTATTTAAATCCTAAAGTAATATTCCATTTCTCAAAGAGAAATGGAGTGCGCATCACTGCCTTAGGCGATCTGCAGCGGGTGTTTCCGCTGGTCAAAGGATAACAAGGTGAAGGCCCATGTTGCCTTTCCTGGTCCCTTGGGTGTGCTCCTGCGGTTGGCACAGGAGCTGGAGGACAGTCTCCCTCCAGTCAGGGGGAACGGCGAGGTACTTGGAGCGCCCTCTGAGTTGCCCAGTGCGCAGGAGGGCCCTGGGGGGGCCCCCGGACACAGATGTGGGAAACCGTATAGGAACTTGTTTGTTCAGTCGAGCTTTGCCTTCTGACACCAGGTCAGAGATTCTGAACGCTTCTGTCATCCACGATCACCTGTGGAGTCAAAATGCAGATCCTCAGCCCTGACTTGAGATTCAGCTGCAGGTGGGGCGTGGACAGCCGTGTTTTTAAGCAGTTCCACTGGAGTTTCTAATGCCTAGCCAGCGTTCAGCACCACTTAAAAGCACTGTCCCCATTCTCCCCCTTCCCAGTCCAGTGGGGAGGAGAAAACAAGCAGATGTAGTTGTAGGCACAAAGGAGGCTTGTCCTAGAAGAATTAGGGAGGGAGGGTTTCCCTAAGAGGAGGTGTTGCCTTGGGAGCAGGAGTCCCCCAGGTCAGGGCCCCCGCTGTGCGAGCAGTGGCGAGGCTGGGGTGGTGCTGGGGTGGTGTGGTGGGCAGGTGAGGTGAGGGAGCAGCCTGCGGACCCCAGGAAGGCCTCTCAGGATTTACCTGGAATGGTCTTTGCTTTTCTCGCAAGCCACTAAAGGACCAGCAGAGGAGCCCCACAAGCAAATAGGGCCTATTTAATGGAGTGTTGTTGTTTTTTTTTAATTAAGATTTTATTTATTTATTTGACAGAGATCGCAAGTAGGCAGAGAGGCAGGCCCAGAGAGAAAGGAGGAAGCAGGCAGGCTCCCTGCTGAGCAGAGAGCTCGAGGACTCTGAGATCATGACCCGAGTCGAAGGCAGAGGCTTTAACCCACTGAGCCACCCAGGCACCCCTGTTTAATGGAGTTTAGTTCATTTCCAATCTTAACAGTTTCTGAATTTGACATTCTTCTTGTTGGTAATGTGCTAAATGCAAAGGTGGTTTTATCCCTGATCCATGGCACACTGTTCCTAAAACTCGTGAGAGTTTCCCGAGTTCATGCGTAGTAGGAGCATCTTATGTTCTAATGAGGTGACGCCTGATGGGCCCCGGGGATAGCTTCAGGATGGGGGCTGGTTGCCAGAAAGACCTTGGCATCATTAGTAGGAACTTGGAGCCCTACCCCACTCCTCACCCCCAAACCACCAGGGAGGGGAGAGGGGCTGGAAATTGAGTCAGTCATCAATGGCCAGTGATTCAGACAACCTTGCCTACATAAAACGCCCCCGTACCATGGAATTCAGGGGAGCTTCTGGGTTGGTGAGCACAGCTATGTGCCGGGAGGGTGGTATACCCAGAGAGGATGTGGAAACTCACACCCCTCGCCCCTCCCCCTGTACCTTATGCCTCTCTTCCATTTGACTCTGAATTGTAGCCTTTATAATAGACTGATAATAATAAGTATACTGTTTCGGCTGTGTTCTGTGAGCCATTCTAGCAAATTCTTGAACTTGAGGAGAGGATGTGTATCCCCTCGATTTTAGCTAGTCTGTCAAAAGTATGGGAAGCCCAGGACTTGGAACTGGCATCTGAAATGCGGGGACTCCCGTGGGATAGCCTGTAGCCTATGGGGTGTGCGCGGACTCTGGGTAGGTAGTGTCAGAATTGAGTGGTAGGACACCCAGTTGGTGTCCAGAGAGTTCGAGAACAGTTGATGTGGGGGAAACACCTACATGTTTGGTGTTTGGAAACAATCGAGACAGTGACTGGTTTTCTTTTCTACCAAGTCCTTGTGCCTTCAGTCTGTCTGTGGGCTTGCTCCTGCTCCCAACCCCTGGGCGGGGGGCAGGGGGCATCTGCTGGCACTGGAGGCCTGGGCTGCCCGGGGAGGCTGGGCACCCTTCGTTAATCATTTTTTCTCCAAGCTTGTTCATCCCACCTCACAGGGCGCTGACTGAGACACGGCTGGGGAAGCGCTTTGGAAACGGACGTTGCTCTTCAGGGGTATGGGGTTAGGATATTTGGGGGATGTGCTTTTTTTCTTTTTTCTTTTTTCTTTTTTCTTTTTTTTTTTTTTTGGCTAGCATGATTTGTAGGTTATTGTCCCTAATGGTGTCTCAGAATACTTGGTCTGGGGAGCAAAACCGTCTTACCTAAGTGATAGAAACCACCAGGAGGCCCTTCTTCCTAGTTTTCTTTGCAAGGCAAAGTCAAAGGCCATAAACCAGGAAAGAAGTTTCAGCGTAGATTTAATTGTTTCCTGAGACAGCGAGCAGATGTCTGGGTTCTCCAGCGACTGCCCCCTGCTCCCAGGATGATGACAGCCCTGCTCCCAGGGGCTACTGCTGAGGACCCAGATCCGCTTCATACCCCCTCTGTTGCTTGCAGTCTGCATGCCAGGCCGGGAGTCGGAGGTGTCCGGTCGCGTGTGGGGGTCCAGCAGAGCCTCCTCAGCCCGCCAGCCCGCGCCGCCGCCTTCCAGCAGAGGTTTGACGCCCGGCAGAAGATTGGCCTCTCGGACGCCAGGCTCAAGCTGGGAGTCAAGGATGCCCGGGAAAAGCTTTTGCAGAAAGACGCTCGGTTCCGGATCAAAGGGAAAGTGCAGGATGCCAGAGAGATGCTGAACTCGCGCAAGCAGCAGAGCACGGCGCCCCCGAGGCCCCGCCAGGTGGCCGATGCCCGCGAGAAGATCAGCTTGAAGCGCAGTTCCCCAGCCACCTTCCTGAGCCCACCCGTCGGGGCGGTGACCCCCGCCCTGAAGCTCACCAAAACCATCCAGGTGGGTGCGGCTCTTGCCATACGTTCCTGGGGAGCCAGGAACAACTGTGGGCTCAGGCAGGGGGCGGGGGCCGAGTATTGGGGCCGAATGACCGTTCTCCCAGGTGTTTGTACAGTAACTGTATGAGGGAGGCAAGGATTTAATCTGGTTCTGCAGTCGCTGACTTGTGCAGTGAGCGAGCGATGCAGGGAAGGCGGGGAAAGGACGAGACGCTCGTGGGGCGCGTGCTGTGTGGCGGGCACTTCACACATAGGACCGAATTTCTCTCTCACCACGACTCTGGGACCATTCCCGCAGTTTTGTAAACGGCTCTCCCTCTCGGGATGTGGGTCTTTGTGCCCAGAGTTAACACAGCCGTCGGTGGGAGGCCCAAGGGAGGAGCCTAGGCAGACCCAGCCCCTCGTCCGGCGCGCTGGCCGCTTGCACAGCTGCAGACGGAATGGAAACAGTATTTAATGTTCTCAGTGACTTCGGGAACAGGAGCAGCAGCAGCTACGAACACTCACTGAGCCAGGCTCCTGGAGCAAGACGACGCGGTGCCCTGCTTTGGGCACGAGGCTCGCTGGAGGTTACCACAGGCCGCAGCTGAGTGGCACCGTATTTCAAGTGCTGTGATTCCTTTCTCATGGAGAACTCGTGTGGCCCCCCGGGGATGAATTACGGTCTCTCTGTGTTTCTAGGTTCCCCAGCAGAAGGCCGTGGCGCCGCTCCACGCCCATCCTGCTGGAATGAGAATCAACGTCGTCAATAACCACCCGGCCAAACAGGTGGGAGAGCGAGAGCGCGTGTGCGTGGCCGTGAGTGTGTGCCGTAGTGCGTGCATGGGTGTTCTTTGAGGAGCTCCGCTGGGTGGATTCGCTGTGGCCTGGCCCGAGGTTCCCAGTGTGAAGAATTGGAGGGATTACGTTTGGCTTTTGGCAGTTTGAGTTTTACTTACTCTTACTTTTATTTTTTCAAAGATTTATTTATTATAGAGAATGTGTGCAAGGGATGGGGAGGGGCAGAAAGAGAGGGAGGGAGAGAACCCAAGCAGAGTCCCTGCCAGGCATGGAGCCCATGGCCCTGAGATCACAACCTGAGCCGAAACCATGAGTCGGACGCTCAGCTGACCGCACCCCCCGGGAGACCCTGCAGTGCATGAGTCGTTGTTGTAGTTGTTTTTAAACTTCTTACAGTGGCGAGGGGTGGGTGGGTATATAATGGGCAGAGAGGCAAATTGAAAGTCTTCTATTTTTTATTATTAAAGTAGCATGTGCAAAAAATTAGTATGTACTTAATACATACTTAATATAGAGCATTTGCAAAATAGAGAAAGATTACACAGGAAGAAAGAGTTCTGGTGCTTCTGCTCTCCAAAGCCAACAGCTGTTGAAATTCTGCCCTGGCTCCTTCCTGTTTCTTCTGTTTTTTATTTTTAGGCGTCATTGCTGTCTAGTTACTGCCTCGCTGTAGTTGTGTGTTTGCTGTTAACATTATTATCCAGTTTTGTGTCCTCCCGTTTTCACTTTACAACACAAGTACATCTGTGATTCACATTACTCTAAACATTTTAAATAATTGCATAATCCATTGAGTTGGTGTTCCGGTTTACTTAAGCCGTCTTTCTCTAATTCTCACGGTTAGAAATCCTTCTGTGAGCATCTTTGTGCCTAAAGCTCTTTCTGGGGTTTGGATTTCTATCTGTAGGCCAGACTGCCAAGGATGGACTTTCTAAACTAAGGTAATAAACACATGTTCTAGGTGGTTCTAGGTGTTGCCTGCTGTGGAAAGATAATTCTCACATACCTGGAGGTTGAAGCACTTTTGCTGGGCCCCTGTGGGTGGAGATCCGGCCTGTGAGGATTGGACGCCCAGGCCAGTCTCCCCCGGGCCCCCCCTGTGCCTGCTTCTTCCTCCAACTGGCTCCATGTCTCTTCCTGTTCTTGTTCCAAATGTCATTTCAGGACCTGCAGGCCTCATTAGCTTTTCTTTCTTTCTTCTCAGAATTTATATGATTTGGAGGAAGATGATGACTCTGTAGCTCCCATTCCTAGTAAACAGATGAAATTTGCAGCTTCTGGCAGCTTTCTCCACCACGTGGTAAGGCGTTTACATTTTTCCTGTGCGCTCCGTGTGTATGATCAGTGGATGGGAGTGGTGGTGGAGAATGGGCCCTTTCAGTTCAGAAATGTTTCTTCTTGCGGGTCTTAAGGTTTTTAGAACTGATGCAGTCCCTGGTTTACAGATGCAGAGAGCAGGGTGTCCAGTGCTGTGCCGGCGGCCCCACGGCTGGTGGGGTGCAGAGCGGCACCTTCCGCTTGCTGTTTCCCTGCAGGGAAAATGGGAGATCCCTGAGGATGGCATCGTGTTTTCCTTTGTGGCAGGACATTCTGCATGTTCCCCTTCCCTCTGTGGTCAGCACCTCTGGCCATGTTTTCTTTTGTTTGTTCTACAATTTTATTTGTTTGACAGAGCCACAGAGCATAAGTGGAGGGAATGGCAGAGGGAGAAGCAGGCTCTGCACTGAGCAGGGAGCCAACACGGGGCTTGATCTCAGGACCCTGGGATCATGACCTGAGCTGAAGGCAGATGCTTAACCATCTGGGCCACCCAGGTGCCCCTTTAGCCAAATTCTGGTTTGTTTTTTTTTTAAGATTTTATTTATTTATTCGACAGAGAGAGATCACAAGTAGGCAGAGAGACAGACAGAGGGGTGGGGGAAGCAGGCTCCCCGCTGAGCAGAGAGTCCGATGTGGGATTTGGTCCCAGGACCCTGGGATCATGACCCGAGCTGAAGGCAGAGGCTTAACCCACGAGCAACCAGGCGCCTGTTCAGCTGCATTCTTGACACCAGGTTCCCTCAGTTGGTGTGTTAGCAGGAATAAGCTGTACTTGGCCTGTGCACTCCACCGGGTGCATCCTGCACGCGGGCGAGCTTGCTAGACTAGGCTGCTGGGCGGATCCCACGTAGAGAAGGAATGAGAGTAGTATCTGGGACCGTTAGGGTGGCCAGCAGCAGTGGGTATAGCCCATGTCAGGGACGGCAGCCTGGGGGCACCCAAGCCAAGCTTGGCCTTTGGCCTTCAGAGACCCGAAGACTCCATTTTTGCCGCTGCATTGAGCGTATGGAGCAATTTCGTGGTTGCCGCTGAAGTTCTTAGAGTGCTGTGCGAGGCTGAATTGTGCTGACTTGTTACTAGGAGCTGGGCTTTTGCACTGGTTGAACTGCTCAGGTCCGCTGCCCAGGGAGTGGTCAGCAGGCTCAGGTCCTGGCTCACCCTCCTTGGAAGAATGGGGTGTCTATGTTAACTAGGATTCCCCTTCCCTCCCGCCCGGTAAGGTGGGTGCTGTTATTAGTCCCATTTTACAGGCGAGGGATCAGGCCCAGAGAGATGAAAATATGTTCAGTATCATCCAGCGTATAAATAGCAGATCTAGGAGTCAAGCTTCTGCAGTTGGCCTCGCAGGTCAGGTGTGTCGTACCATACTGGCCATCGGTAATCAGAAAGCGGCTTGAGAAGTGTGGGGTCTAGCACAAGGAGGACATTTCGTTTGATTCGGAGAAGCCAGTGAATCACCCCGGCCCCGGGCTCTGCCTCTGGCGGCTGCGTCCGACTACGTCTGGCCCTTCCTCCTGAGCCTGTAGCTGGCCGCGCGGGCTTAAAGCAGCAAGGCCACCTGCCGCTTCTGCCTCATACATCTTTTTCCTCAGACTCATTCCTAGCAAGGAGTTTCCTAGTTTATGTTTCCAAGGGACCACATCCCCAGTTAGGGGGAGCAGGGGAGGGAGGGAACGGTATCTGCTGGTCTGCACGACTGCCAGCGTGTGCCTCACGGTCTGGGAGCCGATTGGGCCGGGGCTGCCCATGGTGCCTCTGCGTATAGAAACAGGGACCGAGAAGTTGGGAGTCTGGACCTTCTAAAGAGTGGGTTCCTCTGCCAGGCCAGCTCAGAGCTGATGGTCGGCCAGTTTTGATAGGAATGTATCTGGGAGCAAACTTGACTCTAAGCTTTTGGCCTTGTCATTAGCTCCAAATTGCAGAACTTCATAAAATTTCCATGGTCTGGGTAGGCCTGTGGCTGCATGGAAGTGTCTCACCAGGGGCTTCCTGCACTGGAGGGAGGCTTCTGTAAGCACGTGGGCAGACTGTGTTTCTCCCCTCCCGCCCCTTCCCTGGGGGAAGTCACTGGCAGCCTTTCTTGGCTCCAGATCTCTGATGGGGTTGGGGAGCTGGGAGCCCCTGGGGGTGAGGGTTGTCAGCTCCGTAGTGCTTCTCTCTTGTCTTCTTCTCTAGCTTCTCAGATTCCTGTCTGCCCGTTTGTCTAGGCCGGACTGAGCAGTTCCAAGTTCTCCGTGTCCAAGGCCCTCCCTCTCACCAAAGTGGTCCAGAATGACGCGTACACAGCTCCGGCCCTCCCCTCCTCTGTTCGAACAAAAGCCTTGACCAGCATGTCCCGGACACTCGTGAACAAGGAGGAGCCCCCGAAGGAGCTGCCGCCCACCGAGGTGAGGGAAAGGCAAGGAGAGGGAGCGAGTGCACCCGTCGGGAGGCAGCCTGTGCTGGGGGGGGCCGCGTGGTGTGCGTACCCTGTCGAGCCCTCACAGCACCTCCGTGAGGTAGGCGTTGCCACCTCCATTTTACAAAAGAGCAAAGCAAGCCTCAGTGAGCCCTGCCCTTGGCGTGCTTGCGGGAAACTGGGGGAAACGGAGCTGCAGACGGAGCAGCCTTTATGCTAGAACAGAGGCCTGCCCGGAGGAGAGCTGCTGGGAGCACTGGGGAGAGAGCATCTGTCTATGCTGGGCTGGTCAGAAAGGCTCTGAGGAGGAAGGGTCACCTGAGCTGGGTGGGTCGTGACACATGACTAGCGCATCCTGAGTATCGTGGTGGGGGCATGACTGTGACAGGCTCTCTGGGGGGCTTTCCTCTGGGCCTTCCTGGTCACTTGCCGGGCGGATGTGCCACAGCTGAGCGCACAGCCGTTCTCTGATTCTGGTCACTGTCTTGTCTGGCAGCCTGTCCTCAGCCCCTTGGAAGGTACCAAGATGACCGTCAACAATCTGCACCCTCGAGTCACTGAGGAAGACATTGTGGTGAGTACCGCGTCCCGCTGGGGCTCTAGCTCTCAAACCGCGTCTGTGTCCAGGGCCCCCAAGACCACCGCCAGTTCACTAATTCCCCGAGACTCACGGGACTCCTCAGAGAGTGCTGTCAGGGCTAAGGTTTATTTCAGGATACAGAGCAAATTCTGCAAAGGGGAAGGCTCGCGGTGCAGAGGCCGGGGGAATCCAGGTGCAAGTTTCTAGATTCCTCCCCGAGTGGAGTCACACAGAATGCACTTTATTTCCCCAGCAACGAACTGTGATGCGTGAAACCGGGGAGCTCAGAGCAGACTCAGCGCCCAGGGTCTTTACCTGCAGCTAGTCGTGTAGGCTCGCTCTGCCCCTGCACATCAGCATTCCGGACTCCCAGGGCGAAAGCAGGTGTTCAGCGTAAACCACATTGTTTGCATAGATTAAGCTCAGTGAGTCACTTTTATCAGTTAGGGCGGTGGGAACCCTCCCCAATTCCAACTCCTGACACCGGCCAAGATCCGGCCTTGGAAGCAGGTCTTTCAAAAGCGAGCAGCTGGGCTGGCGGTGGGAACTCTGTGCTTCACAGCGTCGGCACCAGAGCCGGTGCAGGGTGCTGGATGGGGCCTCAATGGGATCCTCTAGTTCACAGCCTTCTGGTTATTTTCCTGTGAGTCTTTGGAACTTGTGCCTCCTCTAGGGGTTTTCATGATGATTCCAGAGTAAAAGGTATGAGATAGATTGGGGTTATGTGGTGGTTGGCCCCCCTGGATTGCCCTGGTCTGTCCTGTCCTGTCCCGCCCTTAGTCATGGGCAGAGCCTAAACCTGGCAAGGAGAGGGCCTGATGCAGCCAGGACTTCTCTTCCCGCTTCTTTTCATTTAGGCACCAAAAAACCCCCACTATTAATTCGAAAGTCCAGTTGCCCTTTGAACTCTGAATTGTCAGGTCCCAGGAGGAAGCACCCGGACTCCGGGCTCTCTGCAGCGGAGTTTCAAGTGCTGTAACAGCCCGTAATGGCCACCACGTGTGACAGGGGTTTTGAGTGTGAAACACGAGTGCCGTGTGATAGCTTTGAGAAGTGAGCAGGCTCACCAGCGAATGACAAGTTAACAGAGAGTTGAAACAGATCTTCTTCCTGGTTATAAAAGTAGTGATAGCTGCTGTTTATTGAGCATATGTTATGTGGCAGGGACTTTGTGGGCAGGATCTTTGAAAATACGGAGTAGTGGGACCTGCCGGCCTGTGGTGGTCGCCGCCCCGCGTGAAAGGCAGCAACACCCGCCCTCCCTTCTTTGCCCCCACGGGTGATGTCTGGAGAACAGCAGTGGTGAAATTGGGATCGCACTTAGTTTTCGGTTTCCCTCTCTTAGTTTTGGTATTTGACATTTTCCACTTTATCATGAAAAACAAATCATTTCAGTGACCCCTTCGGAAAGCTTTTCTGTGTTCATGACAGCGTTGAGAAGGGAGTCGCAGGTGAAGCCGTGGCGTGGGTGCCGGCTGGCCTCCGCGGTCTGTCTCCATGTTGTCTTCCTTTTCTGCACCCCCCACGCCCCCTGTAAGAGGAGGCGGAGGCGTCAGGGGACATGATGACGGGAGTGACACATGCATACAGAGCACTGCCCTAAAAGTGCCTGCATTTGAGCTTTCAGCAGCCCTGGGGAGAGGGCGAGCTCATTCCTTTTCTTTTTTTCTGAAGAGAAGATGTCAGTGAAGTTAGATAATTGGCAGGTTCTGTGGTGACCTGTTGACCACGGCTTCTGATGAGCCTGCACATTCCTTTTCATGACGGGGCCCTCAGAGAAACTCTGTAACTCCTATCCCAGTTGAGAATGTAGGTGCTGCAGCAGGAAGAAATAGGGGTGCCTTCCTGAAGGACACAGGGACTCTAGGGCTTATAAGCCCAGACCTGTTTCTGGCTGCCAGCTCGGCTCATCCTCTCATCTGGTCCCATATCGGGAGGCCTGCAGATGTCCCAGGGACACCACCTAAAAGGGTGCCTCCCGAAGTCCTGGGCGCTGGGCGGATTCAGCTGGAGTGCGGCCGGCCGCCATCTGCCCCAGAGCTCTGGAGTGAGTGACTGGCAGGCAGGAGGACGGCCCCGGATTCTCGGCAACCCTAATCCTCCTGTTGTTTGCAGGAGCTTTTTTGTGTATGTGGAGCCCTCAAGAGGGCTCGCCTGGTCCATCCTGGGGTAGCAGAGGTGGTCTTTGTGAAGAAGGACGATGCCATTACTGCATACAAGAAGTATAACAACAGGTGTTTGGATGGTAAGTCGGGGAGGGAGCAGCCCTGCCGCTCACTGCTCCCTCTCGGGGGGCAGCCTTCAGAGCGAGCCTTCCTCTGGGATGGCTGGGAGGACTCCGGGCACGCTCAGCCCTCTGGACAGAAGGTTTCCTGGGCACCAAGAACAGACAGGGCCCTGGGTTTTCACACAACCCTAGGACTTTGGTCTAGTGAGCCTAGGAACACCATTTCTCCATGGATGGTTCTCTTACGAGGTCTTGCTGGGGAAGCCAGAAGTCCAAGCCTCCTCTTCGAGATGTTGGTCTGATGTGCTAGGACACAGCTTCCTCAGACGCCGGCAGCCTTGTGTCAGTGGTTAACTCCTGGGTGGGCGCTGCTCCTAGGGGCAAGCTCCTGGTTTTCCTGAGCCCACAGTCCCGTTGTTTATCTCAGGACCACCTGTGGAGCGAAACTGCCTGCCATGGCCCTGTTGTCCGCTGACTAGTTCTTTCTGTGTTTACTGAGTACCCTTGTGGACCAGGGTCATGTGCTCGAGAGGCAGACGCTGGTGGGACACTGTGGTTGTATTTCCCTGTTGGTGAATGATGTTGGGTGTCTCTGCTTGTGCGGAGTCACCATTTGTATCTCTTGGAGAAGTGTCTTTTTGGACTCTTTAATTGAGTTTAAATGAATTCTTTAAAGAATTCTTGGGGCGCCTGGGTGGCTCAGTGGGTTGGGCCGCTGCCTTAGGCTCGGGTCATGATCCCAGGGTCCTGGGATGGAGCGCCGCATCGGGCTCTCCGCACAGCGGGGAGCCTGCTTCCCTTCCTCTCTCTGCCTGCCTCTCTGCCTACTTGTGATCTCTGTCTGTCAAATAAATAAATAAATAAAATCTTTAAAAAAAAAAAAATTCTTTATATATGACTTCTTCTCCTACCAGATAACTGATTTGCCAGTATTTTCTCCCATCCTGTAGGTTGTCTCCCCCTCTTCTTCTTGCTCTGTGCATTCACAGCTGTGTACTGTTGTCTAAGCAGTGCCTTAGCTGTGTCCCATAAGTTTTGGTGTACTGTGTCTTTATTTTCATTCATCTCAAAGTATTGTCTGAATTCCCTTGTGATTCTTATTTGACCCGTTAGTTACTTAGAATTGTTTTAATTTCCATGTATTTGTGACTTTGCCGGATTTCCTTCTGTCCCATGAGTGTTGAAGGAGAATCTGCATGTATTTTGCAGATGTCTGGTAGGTCTAGTCAGTTTGTAATGTTACTGGAATCTTCTCTCTCCTTGTTGGTCTTCGGCCTGCTTCTGGCCGTTCCTGAAAGGGAAGGGCCACCAGCTATGCTCGTCTACTTCTTCCGGTTGTGTTTTGCTTTGTGTACTTGAGGGTCTGATGTTAGCCGTATACGTGTTTGTATGTGTTAGTTGTAGATAAGTTTATCATCGCTTTCTTTCCTGGTGCATTGACCCTTTCATCATCTCAAAATGACCTTTTTTGTCTCGGGGCACCGGGGTGGCTCAGTCAGTTAAGCCTCCGACTTTTGGTTTCGGCTCAAGTCATGATCTCAGGCCCTGGGATCAGGCTCGTTGAGCTCCAGGCTCTGTGTAGAGTCTGCTTATGATTCTTACTCGCTCTCCTTCCTGCCCCTTTCTACTCACTTGTGTGAATATTTCTAATGTGACCATTTAGGTCCTTTAAAGACTGTTTCACCATATATATGTGTATATATATATTTTAAGATTTTATGTACTTGAAAGAGGGAGAGAGTATGAGAGACAGAGCACGAGGCGGGGGAGGGTCAGAGGGAGACGCAGGCCCCACACTGAGCAGGGAGCCTGATGAGAGGCTCAATCCCAGGACTCTGGCATCATGACCTGAGCCAGAAGCAGATGCTTAACTGATTGAGCCACCCAGATCTCCCATTTTTCACTATATTTTTTAGTTGCTACCCTAATGGTTGCTCAAGAATTCACAGTATATGTTGTAGCTTACCAGAATCTGTTTCAGATAAATACTAAATTAATTCCAGTGAGGTGTCAGAAACGTTACCCTATATGGCTCTGTTCCCTCTCCCCACTTTGTGGCGCTGGGATGACCACACTTCTCATAGCGGGTAGAGTAGCTCCACCGGCAGGACCTGGAGCTGTCAGTCCTTCACAGACCAAGTGGAATCCCACATGTTCACTTTCCAGTTCTTTTTTCACTTAGTTTCATTGCATAAACCTTTTCCTTCACTACCTCATGAACAAGCTTAGGCAGAGTCACATGCGTTCAGGCTCTCCCGTCCCGCAGCTCTCCTCTGCTGCTCGAGGGGAGAAGGGAGGTCTGTTTCCACTTTGCTGTTTGGTGCCGTCCTTGCTGAGGTTTCGTGGACCTCACACCTGGGGTTCCCCGTCGCCCATCGTGGAGCCAGAGCTGCCAGCAGCAGGGGCCCCGGTGAGGGAGGTGGAACCCTCGTCCTTTTGTCCGGAGCCGAAGTCTCATCGCAGAGCCTTTTCTTTTCTGGTTTTTCAGGGCAACCCATGAAGTGCAACCTTCACATGAATGGAAACGTCATCACCTCAGACCAGCCCATCCTGCTGTAAGTCCCACAGGCAGCGGTGCTGGGGGCGGGTGGAACTTTTCTCCTGGTTTACTCTGTGCGAGTCTCTTCCTGCTGCGGAGTAACATGCCTGTGTCCGTGCTTTTCCTCTCTTCCGCGTCCTCTGCGCTGATGGCAGCTGGGCCGTCGGGGTGCTGGATGGTGTAAGAGTGACCGTACCGCAGGGTTGCTGCAGGGGCCTGCCCCTCGGGGGCTGGTGTTCTCAGTTTTAGAATTTAGAAAGGCCTGAGAAGAGAGGGGAGAGGAGGCCAGTTGCGTCTTTGTTCCACTGTGAGTTCCATCCAAGTGAATGGAAAATGCCACCTCCTCGCCCCGGACTCTGATGGAGACAGTACCCACTGGTGGCCCTTGTTTTATGCGTTTTTTGGAGGCTGGCATGCATGAGTAGATGGGCAGGACATCCTTTTATAGACGAGAAGACAAAACCTCAGGAAGATACCAGATTTGCCAAGGTTGGTGGTGCAGACTTAGAAATTTAGAAAGACCAGAATTTGAACCTCAGATATTGAACTGTATGATTTGGACAAGTGTTTTAAGCTGCACCCCAGGAATAAGTTGTATTCTGGAAAATGTGGATTTTATGACCAATTAAGTTTGGGAGCCATTAGGCTAATAAGCAAGAGTGAAGCCGATTTCTTGACTTCCAGACTTCTCCAAATATGTAATAAGCTGGTGTGGGTGTGACCGTCTCTGGAGGGCATACAGCATTTCCTGAGTTAAAGCCTCAGATCACCAGGGGCTGCATTTCAGTTTTTCATCTGTAAATTAAAAAATGATAGATTTGCTATAAAATGTCATGAGATCAGGAGGTACAGAAAGCATTGTGTTCAGCACCTAGCTTTCCTAACAGACTTAGTAAATGGTGGGTTCCCTCCCTGTCTGAGGGAAAACTGACAAGGATTTTGACTCTGCAGACGGCTGAGCGATAGCCCCTCGGTGAAGAAGGAGAGTGAGCTGCCTCGCAGGGTGAATTCTACCGCCGCCTCTAACCCTCCAGCCGAAGTGGACCCTGACACCATCCTCAAAGCGCTCTTCAAGTCTTCGGGGGCCTCTGTGACTACACAGCCCACAGAATTCAAAATCAAACTTTGAGCGAGGGCGCAGGGGGGTGGGGTCGGGCGGGGCGGGCAGCCAGAAGCAGGGGCAGAGGAGGGTGGCTGTTTCCTAAAGCAAAGCCTGTGACCAATGGGCCGTCGGACTGGAGGCCCCTGAGCGTGGGACGGGTCGCCGGGGGTAGAGCGCTTCCTCACCGGACGGGACCCACCTTTCTGTGTTGTGTTCTCCCCTGTGCCCTTCTGTACGTTAACGTTTGCCGTAGTCTGTTTCTTCTCCTTCCACCTCATCACTGAGGTAGGCCCGTGTTGCCCGGTATCCCTGTCCCTCGTCTCAGCCCCACACTGATGTATCTGAAAATGGTACCGTGAGTTGTCTGGAAGGCTTTCTGGTGGCCCCGTGGAGTGCAGGGCCGGGGCCTCTCTGAAGGACACATTTTTCTCCAGGAGGCGACGAGTTGCCTCCCCTTTCTCTTTTTTAAGCTTTCAAAGTGGAGAGTGGGAGCCCCTGCTCCCCCCGCAGGGCAGCCAGGTCCGCTTGAGAGCTGTGAGCTGTGCCACTCGCCTGCCTGGTCATTGTGTGTGGCCTGGGCGGGGATCAGGCCATAGCCCTCTTGTTCTCTCTCCCCGACTGGCCTGGAGAAAGCCGTGGGTCGGGGCGGGTGAGCCTGCTGCTCTGCTGGAAAGAGCATCCCCGGCCCTTGCTGTGCTGTCTCTGCTGCCTCCGGTGGCTCAGGGTCCCCTCTCCTTGCTTCCTGCCCTGTGCCCCATCCCTGCTCTCCTGGGGTCTCATGGCCAGGGGGAGAGGGCATCGTCGGCCCGGCCCTCCCAGTTCTCACCTGACATGGCGCTTGTCACACCTGGTTTGGGTGCAGATGTCTGCTCTCTGCTAGTTGGTTTTTCTCTCTCTTTTTTTTTTTTTTTAAAGATCCGCCTCTTGTTCTTTGACACTGAGGGTCTGAGGGATCGTTTGAATGGGAGATGTTGGCTTGCTCCTGGCCGCGCTTCTGGCCTCAGATTCCCACAGGACGGTAGGGATGCTGGGAGAGGCTCACGTGCAGCTGCCATCTGGGGGTGCCGTTCCCACCCGTCCTTCCGTGACCAGAGGGGTCTTTCCCTGCCTTCCAGTGGAGGGCATGGGGAATGCTGGGTGGTCGCGAGGGTGTAGGGAGATCAGAGCAGCCCTTCAAGGTGTGTGGGGGGCAGCCCTTGAACCCTAGGACAGCGGGGCGCCACGGGCCTCCTCCATCTCCTGCTGCTTTGTGGGGACCGCAGAGGGAATGGGGCGGCAGAGCCGGAGCAAGTTGGGCAGCAGCCGCAGAATCCGTAGCAAGCAAGCGCTGCGAAAGGCACGCGCCTAGGAAGCAGAAGGGACCTGAGACACTAAAAGCTCTCCGTGGCCTGCTTGGGAACAGCCCAGTGAAGAAACACCTGGAAACTCCTGTTTCCAGAGTTCTGTGTGTAAGCGGGAAGGAGGACCTAGGCTTTGAACAGCGCTTGGTCCTCCCGCTCTAAGGCTGCTCAGGCCTCGGCAGTCCATGGGAAGTGCCTCCGGGGCTTCGCGCTCTGGTCCAGAGGGAATGCTGCTTTTGTTTCCATGTTCCCTTCCCCCTTCTGAACGGGTGCAAACTTCGTTCTTCTCAGCGGCTAGAAGACATTCCTCCTCTACTTTCCCCTTCCTGATCCTTGAGAGTGCCTACAAGGCAGTGGGACCAGGTTTCTCAGGTCCTGGGGACAGTTGGATCACTGCTTGGACTCAGCTTCAAGTAGGGATGGTAAATATCCTGCCTGCATGGCATTACCCCCCTCCCCTTCTCCCCCCACCCCCCAGTCCCCTGCCAGGCTGCCCTGGCTGTCACAGAGTTCATGGACCCTGTCCTGGTTAGCTGTGTCGTAACACGGCCAGGTGGAGCTCGCTTGCCTCCCCTGCTGGTGTCGTCATGGGAAATGGAAGAGAAGGTGGTGGGCCAGTCCTTGTGTCCCTCTCCACCTGCCACTCCTCCACCTTCCTTGTGTGTATCTCTTCAAAAGGAGAGGAAGAGACATTAAGGGATGGAGGAGACTATATGTTACTTACCCATTTCTGAATAAATATTTGTTATTCCTACCTTTGAGCTGTTCTTTCTTTAAGGATTCTAAGTGGCCTTGTGGGACTTGGCACTAGAAAACAGGAGTTGGCCTCTGCTTTCCTACTCACCAGCTACGATCCTAGAGCAGTTCCTTCCAGGACTTGGTGAACCCGTCTCCATTATGGAGGGTGTGAGTATTAGTGACCATGAAGCATGGTCAGCTCCGACACAGAATGAGGTCTGTTCATAGGGAACAGGAGAGCCTGACTTTTGCCTTGGTTTGAAGACCTCAAATGCATGGGTGAAATTTCTCTTAGATCAATTACGCATTAGAAAAAAATTAATTTGTTGAGGGGTTTTGTGTGTATGATAAAACACACATGAAATTTACCGTCTTTGTACATTCCAGTGGCATTACATACAGTCCTGGTGCAGCCCACCACCAGCCATCCCTAGAACCCTTCATCTTGTAGAGCTGAAACACTATTTCCGTTCAACAGTAACTGCCCATTTTCCCCTCCAGACCCGAGCAACCGTCATTATTATGTTCTAAGATTTTGATTACTCATACAATATTTGTACAGGATTTGTCTTTCATTGGCTTACTTCATTCAGCCTCATGTCCTCGAGCTTCTTCCATGCTGCTGAGAATTTTTTTTTTTTAATTTTTTTTTAAGATTTTATTTATTTATTTGACAGGGAGAGCACAAGCAGGAAGAGTGGCAGGCAGAGAGAGAGGGAGAAGCAGGCTCCCTGCAGAGCAAGGAACCTGATGCAGGACTCGATCCTGGGACCCTGGGATCATGACCTGAGCCAAGGGCTTCATGACTAAGCCACCCAGGCGTCCCAAGAGAATTTTTAAAGTTGAACACTATGTTGTATGTGTCTGTATACCACATTTTGCTTATTCATCTGTGGACAGTTGGATCGTTTCCATGTTTTAGCTGTTGTGAATAATGATGTGAACACAGGTGTACAGATCTCTCTCTAAGACCCTGCTTTCAGGGGCGCCTAGGTGGCTCAGTGGGTTAAAGCCTCTGCCTTCGGCCCAGGTCATGGTCTCAGGGTCTTGGGATCGAGCCCCACATTGGGCTCTCTGCTCAGCTGGGAGCCTGCTTCCCCTCTCTCTCTCTCTCTCTCTCTCTCTCTCTCTGCCTGCCTCTCCCCCTACTTGAGATCTCCGTCTGTCAAATAAATAAATAAAATCTTAAAAAAAAAAACCTGCTTTCAGGGGCACCAGGATGGCTCTGTTGATTAAGCGTCCCAACTCTTGATTTCAGCTGAGGTTGTGCTCTCAGAGTTGGGATTTCAAGCCCGACATCAAGTTCCACGCTGGGCATGGAGCCTGTTTAAGATCCGCACCGCCCCCCCTCCTCTACCTCTCTCTCTCTCTAAAAAAGAAGGACCTTGCTTTCAATTTGGGGGGATCCATACCCGGAAGTGGAACTGCTAAATCCTGTGGTAATTCGATTATTAATTTGAGGAGTTGCTATCCAGTCTGCACAGTGGCTGTACCATTTTATATCTTCATACTGGTTTATTGTGGTGTAAGTGGAACAGCCCCTCTTCTGGGAAAGTAAAATGGAAGTACTTCATCCCTGTCCTTTCCACTAAATCGAACCCTGGAGATTTTATAGAAAACAAACATAAGCCTGAAAGGTGGAGAGAAACACTAACTGAGGACCTTGGGACCCTGGGACCCAAGGAATTAACTGGCACTGAGTTTTTTCCTTCACATCTCAAAACAGTTCTGAAAAAAGCAAACCCCCCCCTCCCCCCGCAAATAAGGGCCAGAAAAGGAAGAGCTTCACAAGACTACAGCCTCACCCCAGAAGAAACCACCCTGACACTACCAACATAAGCCAACTTGGGAGCTTAGGCTTCCAGCCTCACTAGGCTGTATTGGGGGCACCTCCAAATTCCTGTTGGGGTGGTATAGAGAAGGCCAGGCAGGGAGCTGGAACTTTAAATTGGTGTCGGTGGAGGCCATATGAGGAGAAATGAGGCCCCTTGACCCCTCCCAACCAGGGTGTTCTAAGTAGAAGTGGAACAGGATGATGGAACTGACGCCCGCAACGCAGTAACTAGGAGGCACCCACCCCCCCGGGTGTCGGACATCAATGGAGGAACCTGAGCTCCAGCCACACCTGGCAGTGATTAAGCAGTGCCTTTCCATCCGCGTCAGAGGAGGTGTGCGTGCTGGAACAGAAAATCTAAAAAAGATAGTGTTTGTAACGACCCAAAATGTCCCTGTTTCAGTCAAAAATAGACTGAAGAGACCAGGGAAACAGAAAAGAGGGTAGGGAGACAACACCGAGATAAAAGATGTTAGAATTACCTGCCAAGGATTTAAAAGCAGCGGTCATAAAAGTGTAACAAAAAATTAATGAACACACTTGAAACAAGTGAAAAAAAATACAAAGCCTCAGCAAAGAATATAAAGAATCATTTAGAGCTGAAAAATACAATTATCAAAAAAGCAACGAAGAATCCTTGAAGTTGAAGGTAAAGCAATAGAACTTAACAAATTGAACAGAAAGGAAATACTTTAAAAAAAAAAGAAAAGAAAGACTTTGGGGACCTATGACAAAAAAACTAAAATCTAAAAAATCACCAGAGTACTAGGAGAAGAAAAATTGAGGCTGAAATAGTTGAAGTAATAGCCATATACTTCCCAGAAACGGTCAAAGATCTAAACTTATAGATTCAAGAGGCTCTAAGAATCCCAAACAAATCCAAAGAAATTAATACCAAGACACTTCATAGCCAAACTTAAGAAAACTAGACAAAGATTTTAAAAGCAAAAGAAGGGCACTTGGGTGGCCCAGTGGGTTAAAGCCTCTGCCTTCGGCTCAGGTCATGATCCCAGCGTCCTGGGATCGAGCCCCACATCGGGCTCTCTGCTCAGTGGGGAGCCTGCTTCCTCCTCTCTCTGCCTGCCTCTCTGCCTACTTGTGATTTCTGTCAAATAGGTGAATAATCTTTAAAAAATAAATAAAAGCAAAAGAAAAAATGACATCTTTTAAGGGAAAAACAATATGACAGGTCCCTCATCAGAAACCACGAGGCCAAAAGAAAGTGGCACACTTAACATAAAGTTGGGTGAGAATTCTACATCCAGCAAAAAATGTCTTTCGGGGATCAAGGTTATTTCAGACATTCTCAGATAAAAGAAAACTAGAAATGCGTTGCCTTCCTGCAGACGTACCCCAAAATAATGGCTAAAAAAGCTTTCTAAACCTGAAGGAAAAAATAAAAGAAGGAAACTTTGTGTATCAGGAAGGTAAGACAGTAGAAATAGGGGCGCCTGGGTGGCTCAGTGGGTTAAAGCCTCTGCCTTCGGCTCAGGTCATGATCATGAGGTCCTAAGATCGAGCCCCATGTCTGACTCTCTGCTTGGTGGGGGGCCTGCTATCCCCTCTCTGCCTGCCTCTCTGCCTACTTGTGATCTCTGTCAAATAAATACAATTTTTTTAAAAAAAGTAAAACTATAGGTAAATAAAATACTTCTCTTGAATTTTCTGAATTGTTAATGGTTGAAACCAAAATTATAACACTGATGTGGTTCTCAATGTACATAGAAGAAATATTTAAAACAATTACTTTATAAATAGGAGAGGACAAAGGGAATTAGAGGGAAGTTTTCTACATTTCACCCAAACTGGTAGATGTCAGCAAGAATATACGGTAGTAAGAAGTATATATGATGAGACTCTTAGAGCAATCACTAAAAAAGATAACACAACCTGAAACACTACAGATAAATAAAAATGAATCTCTAAAAAAAAAAAAAAAAAAGTGTTCAGGTAACCCACAGGATGGCAGAAAAATAATAATTTTTTAAAAAGATTGATTTATTTGACAGAGATCACAAGTAGGCAGAGAGGCAGGCAGAGAGAGGGAAGCAGGCTCCCCGTTGAGCAGAGAGTCCGACGTGGGGCTCGATCCCAGGACCCCGGGACCATGACCTGAGCCAAAGGCAGAGGCTTAACCCACTGAGCCACCCAGGCACCCCAGAAAAAACAAAACTAATAAAATTTGAGATTAAACTATATCACTAAGATCACTATCAAATATAAATGGTCTATATATACAACCACTGAAAGATTGGCAAAGCGAGTGAAAAAACATGCCCTTACTTACACGCTCTCTGCAAGAGACACATCAAATATGACAATATAAGGCTGAAAGCAAAATGATTGAAAAAAATATATATCATGCCAACAATCCCCCCAAAGTAGCTATGTTAGTATCGGATATATTAGACTTCAGAGCAAAGAAAGTTACCAGAGATAGAGGAACATTGTATAATGAAAAAAAAAAAAAAAAAAAAAAAGGTTGATCCACCAAGAAGATAGAATCCTAAATATGTATTACCAAGTAACAGAGCTACAAATCATGTGATGCAAAACCTGATAGAATTGGAATAGCAAATCCACACTTAACACTCAAAGACTTCAACATCCCTTGCAACAAAAGGTAGAACTAGACAGAACAAGGATGTAGAACTTACCGCCACCAACCAACAGGATCCAATCAACAAAAAATTCCACCCAACATGGGGCGTCTGGGTGGCTCAGTGGGTTAAAGCCTCTGCATTCGGCTCAGGTCATGATCCCAGGGTTCTGGGATTGAGCCCCACATCCGGCTCTCTGCTCAGCGGGGAGCCTGCTTCCCCCTCTGCCTCTGCCTGCGCCTCTGCGTGCTTGTGATTTCTGCCTGTCAAATAAAATCTTAAAAAAAAAAATTGTTTAAAAATCCAACAACAGAAGACACATTCTTTTCAAATACCATGGGACATATACCCATATCCTGCCCAGAAAACAAATCTCAACAAGTGCAAAAGAATTAAGTTCATACAGTGGGTTCTTGGTCACAGTGAAATCAGTAATCCCTCGGTTAAATATTGAAAGCTTTCCCTCTAAGATCAGAGACAAGACAAGGATGTCTGCTTTTACCACTTGTGTTCAACAGTGAATTGGAGGCTCTAGCCAAGGGGTTTTGGTTTGGGGAGGAGTCGGGGAGTTGCAGAGAAAAGCATGCAAATTGGAAAGAAAAAAGTAAAATTATCTCTATTTGTAGATGACATGGTATTTATACAGAAAATGCTAAGGAATCCACTGAAAGACTACCAGAACTAACGTACACAGCACGATTGCAGAATGCAAGGTCAATCGATACAATGAGTAATCTAGAAGTCATATTAGAAAATAATTCTGAAACTCAGCATAGAGTCAAACAATAAAATAGGATAAAATTAATACTTAAACAAGTGTACTTAAAATAAGCGTAAAACTTATATCCTGAAAACTATGAGACATTGTTGAAAGAATTTAAAGGGGTCCTGCGTAGCCAAAACCATCTTGAAAAAGAAGAGAGTTGAAGAACTCACACTTCCAGATTTCAAAACTTAAGTAAAACGCTACAGTAATCAAGACAGTGTGATACTGGCATAAGGATAGACATACAGACCAGTGGAATAGAATAAAGAGTCCAAAACTAAAGCCTCATGTATCTGGTCCATTAATTTTCAGCAAAGGTACCAAGACAATTAATTCAGTGGGGGAAAGAATAGTCTTTAACAAATGGTGCAGACAACTAGATACCCTCAAAAAGTAAATTGAACTTCAAAAATTGAAAAACTTTTGTACTTTTAAGAAAGTGAAAGGACAACCCACAGAATAAGAGAGAGTATTTGCAAATCCCACGTATTTGATGAGGGAATGGCACCCAGGAAAGATGAAGAACTCTTACAGCGCAACAATAAAAGTAAAAATAAAATCCAACAGAAAATGAGCAGACTCTGAGTAAACATTTCTCAAAGAACAAAAACCCACACGAATGGCCAATGAGCACATGAAAAGATGCTCAACATCACTTATGATCAGAGAAATGCAAATCAAAACCCAATGAGCTATCACTATACGATCATTAGGATGGCTATAGCCAAAATATTAGATATAAATAATGGTGAGGATGTGGAAAATTTTAGACCCTCAAAGTTTGCTGGTGAGACATTAAAATGATGCAGCCAACTTTGGAAAACAGGCAGTTCTCAAAGAGTGAAACACAGTTACTATAATGATCAAGAAATTCTCCTAGAGGGGCACCTGGATGGCTCAGGGGGTTAAAGCCTCTGCCTTTGGCTCAGGTTATGATCTCAGGGTCCTGGAATCGAGTCCCACCTTGGGCTCTCTGCTCAGCAACACCCCCCCCCCCCCCCCCACGCTTCCCCCTCTGCCACCTTGTGTTTTCTTTCAATAAAAAAAAAAAAAAAAAAAAAAAAAAAAAAAAAAAAAAAAAAAAAAAAAAAAAAAACTCCTAGATATGTATCCAAGAGAGATCAAAACATGTCTGCCCAAAAGTTGTAGAGAATATTTATAGCAACATTATTCACAATAGCCGAAAGTAGAAACAACCCAAATGCCCACAGACATATGGATAAGCAAAATCTGATCTATACCTAAATGAAATATTATTCAGCTTTAAAAAGGAAGGAAATTCTGAGACCTGCCACTACGTGGATTAACCATGAAAACACGCAAAGTGGAATAAGCCAGACACAGAAGGACACATACTGTATGATTGCATTGTATGCGGTATCTATAGGAGATTCACAGGAACGAAGTAAAATGGTGGTTACCAGGGGCTGGGGGAAGAGGGAAACAAGTACAGAGTTTCAGCTTGGGAGGGTGAAACATTCCGGAGATGGGCAAGGAGGTTGGTCGCACAATACTGAGAAAACACTTAATGCCACTGAATTGTACACTTAGAAATGGCTAAAATGGTCAGCTTCAATGAGGTCTTCACTGCTATTTGCGCAATGGAAGACTGGAAGGCTGAGTTCCCTCCACGCCGACATTTACCCACACATCTACGTGCTGACTATTTAGAGCAAACGAAGGTTGTGCAGTGAAGGTACCCGGGCCGGGAGGCGGGCCTGGAGCCGGGCCTGGAGCCGAGAAGGCGGGCCCCACGCGGCGCCGCCGTGGTCATGGAAACGCGCACGCTCCCAGCGCCGGACTGCAACTCCCAGCGGCCCCCGCGGCTTCCGGTTGGCAAGATGGTGGCGCGCAGGAGGAAACGTGGGGCGCGGGACCCGGAGCAGGGAATTCCGAGCCCGCCAGGTTACTCAGGTGAGGGGCCGCGGGGTCGGGGGGTGGGGGTCAGGCTTCCCCGGGAGGCGGCTCGGGCGGCGGCGCTGGCGGCCCCGAAGCCCCCAAGACGCTCTGCTCGCGTCTGGCGGCACTTTTCCGGGACGAGCCCATTTTGGCCACAGCTTCCCTTGGGTAAACCCGGCTCTGTCCACACTCTAACCCCGGACGAGGGAGCCCACCCGCTTCTTATCACCTCTGGCACTCCTAGTCTGGCCACTATCGCCCCTAACCCGGCTGTGCCTTCCCAACTGGTTCTCCTGTCCCTGCTTTCTGTTCGCCCAGGTGCCGGAATGTGCTTTCCAAAGTCAGATTTAAATCAGATTTTGCCTCACAGGCCGCCTGTATAGCCCCATACCCACTGAAATCCCTCCGGTGGCTTTACAAGCTGGCACCTAAAACGAAAGCCAAACTTACTGACTTGTGTGGCCCCACATGTTCTGCCTCAGCCGCCCTGGAGCGCTCTCTGTTCCTCTGGAGCAACAAGCTCTTTACACCCTCAGGGTTTTTGCACTTGAGGTGCCCTTTTCACACAGCTGTGCCTTGTGACTTTGATACTTCTTCCTCAAAGAGGCCGTTCAGATACCGATCTAAAGACCTCCGCCACGCAACCACCCCGCAGTTTCCCCCTTTCTTTCATATTTAATAGGATCTTGTTATGTGCTGCCTTGTTCATTGTCTTGTCCTACTCTCATGGGAGCTTCCTGAGCACAGGGGCTGCAGCTGTATCCCCACGGTGCTCTGAAGAAGGCCGGGAGAAACAGAAAACAGACCCTAGCATTATGGGAATGTCAGACATTATCCCCAAATGATTACGCAGATAGAGACTTAGAGACATGGAGAGACATTGTCAAGGCACAGAGCAGGTGGCTCTGACTTGGCATGTAAGGCTCTCAGAGGAAGTAAAGTTAAACCTGAAGAATGGGTGGAAGGAAGAGGGTTGGTGTTTCAGGTAAAGGAGACGTGTGAGCTTGAGTGAGGCCTGGACTTATGGAGGGATAGAGAGAAGGCAGAGTGGCAGACCCGCACAGTGGTGGGGGGCGGACTCTGCAAAAAGATGTGAAAGGTAGGCAGGGTCTGGCAAGGCCTCCAGCCGATGTCAGGATTTTGGTGTTGACCCCAAGAGCAGTGGGGTTTGAGCTCCCGTCTCATAATGCTCCCCACCTGTCGTAATTGCCCGTTTACATTCTCTCCCCCACCTGCTTGGGCGTCCCTCCTAGGCAGGTTCTCTCTTCCTTCACTCTCGCAGCCTGCACAGTGCTCCGCACAGGCCTTGCCTAGGGGAAGGGCTCCGTGATGGAACGGACAGACAGATGGGCCAGGAAGGGACAGCCTGAGCTTGATTTTCACGCTGTTCCTCCCTGCCCTCATTTCCTGTCCAGCCATCCCGATCAAGTTCTCGGAAAAGCAGCAGGCTTCTCACTACCTCTATGTGAGAGAGCACAGAGTTCGAGAAGGCACCAAGTCTTCCTGGCCTCAGAAGCGGACCCTTTTTGTCCTCAATGTGCCCCCATACTGCACAGAGGTGAGCGGGTGTCCGGGAGGGGACCTCTAGGGCGGGCCAGGAGCTCCGGGTAGGGTTGGGTTTCCGCTGGCCTCCACCGCGTCCTTGCTGGTTAGGTGGAAGCATCCAACTGAAGCCCCAAGGGAGGGCATCTAGAAGGCTGCTGCGTCTGTCTCTTGTGAGAGGAAATAGCTTATTTTTTATTTTTTTTTTTTAAGTAATCTCTACATCCTTTATCGACTGAACCAGCTAGGGGCCCTGGAAATGTCTTTTTTTTTTTTTAAGATTTTATTTATTTATTTGATAGACAGAGATCACAAGTAGGCAGAGCAGCAGGCAGAGAGAGAAGGAGGCGAAGCAGGCTCCCCGCTGAGCAGAGCGCCCAATGCGGGGCTCCATCCCAGGACCCTGGGATCATGACCTGAGCCGAAGGCAGAGGTTTTAACCCACTGAGCCACCCAGGCGCCCCTGGATATGTCTTTTTAAAGATAGATTTATTTTTTTATTAGAGAGAGAAATAGCATGAGCATGCACAAGGTCGGGGGCAGAGGCTGAGAGGGAGAATCTCAAGCAGCCTCCATGCCCAGCACAGAGCCAGACACAGGGTTTGATCCCAGACTCTGAGATAACGACTTGAGCCGAAAGCAAGCATCAGACTCTTAACCGATTAAGCCACCCAGGCACCTTGGAAATGTTTATTTATTTATTTATTTATTTTTAATTTTAATTTAATTTAATTTTTTTGGAAATGTTTTTTTAAAGCTATGCTTTGAAAAGTAAAGTTCTGGGGCCCCTGGGTGGCTCAGTCGGTTAAGATCTGCCCCTGGCCCAGGTCACAGTCCCCGGGTCTGGGGACTGGGTCCCACATCAGGCTCCCTGCTCAGTAGGTAGCCCTCTTTTCCCTCTCCCTCTGCCTGCCACTCCCCCTGCTTGTGCTCTCTCTCTCTCAAATAAAATCTTTAAAAAATAAAAAAATACAAAGTACAGTTCTAAGAAGCTCAAAGCTTTTTATGATTTCCCAGAATTCTTTGAATTACATGTTTTCCCGATTATAAAAGTGACACATCTCCATAGGTAAAAATAGAAGATACGGGGCGCCTGGGTGCTCAGTCGTTAAGCGTCTGCCTTCGGCTCAGGTCATGATCCCAGGGTCTTGGGATCGAGCCCCACATCAAGCTCCCTGCTCGGCGGGAAGCCTATTTCTCCCTCTCCCCCTGCTTTGTTTCCTCTCTCGCTGTCGAATAAATATTTTTTAAAAAAAATAGAAGATAAGCTTATCCTCTAAATCTGTCCAGGCATTAACGTATTTTCATGAAAATGGTAGTTTTGCATTACATAAAGTCACAGAACAGAAACTAAGGGTGTTGCTGGGTATTAGATGAGTTATTTTTCAAAAAAGGAATATTAATTTCTTTATTTTATTTTATTTTTTTTTTTTAAGATTTTTATTTATTTATTTGACAGACAGAGATTACAAGTAGGCAGAGAGGCAGGCAGAGGGAGAGAGAGGAGAAAGCAGGCTCCCTGCTGAGCAGAGAGCCCGATGCGGGGCTCGATCCCAGGACTTTGGGATCATGACCTGAGCCGAAGGCAGAGGCTTTAACCCACTGAGCCACCCAGGCGCCCCAAAAAAGGAATATTAATTTCTAAAGATGTGTTTATTTTAGGGAGAGTGAGTAGGGCCAGGACAGAGGCAGAGGGAGAGAATCCTCAAGATAGGAACTAATTTCAAAAACACTTGTCTGCAGTCAGAGAAAAGCAGAAGAGAGGCTGTCATGTTTTACGTTTCCTGAAGCGTGGTGTGTGTGTAGAGAAGGGCCTGGCCACAGGGTACGGCTCGCTGAGTTTCACAGACTGAACGTGCCCGCATACCCGGCCCCCAGAACCAGAACGTGACCCGCGCCCAAGAAATCCCTTCGCGGCCCCCCCTCCCGAGGATCACGGCCAACCTGAGTCCCAACAACACAGAGTTGACTCCGGGTTTAAATGGCTGCTGCAGGGAGGAAAACTTAGTTGTTTGTCCTAGAAAACCCAGAATCCTCCGCGTAACCCCAGAAACGTCCCCACCTAGTCTCCTGATAGAACCTGATCCTCCTCCGGGGATCGTTCACCCAGAGAAAGGGGCAGTGACGGACGACTGACCTTTCAAAGTGAGAAATCGCTTTCAGGCACCAACTAAATATCCTGGGCATGTGTTTCTAGCAGTTTCCTGTCATAAAGCCAAAGAGTTTACACCTGAATTCTGTCTCGCACTGTGTCTGCTCCCTCCTGTGTCCCGTGGAGGTGTGGTTTTTTTTACTCAACAGTTTTGAACTTGGAAATTCACAGGGTCGTGGGCTCGGGCTGTGGGAGGGCAGGACAGTGATGGTACAGAGGAGGATATGGCTGGCTCACGGCCTGTGTGTGCGCCCTGCAGGTGGGCAGACACGGGCTCCGAGACCTTTGGGGGCCCTGGTCCCCTGGCGGTGCCACCCTGGGCAGAGGGAGGCTCCCCGAGGCCCCGCAGCCCCTCACGCTGCGCTTTCTGCGGCAGGAGTGCCTGTCCCGCCTCTTCTCCCCCTGTGGCCCCGTCCAGTCCGTGCAGTTACAGGAGAAGCCAGACCTCACTGACAGCGCAGAGGAGCCAAAGTCAAAGTTTTTTCACCCCACGCCCGTTCTGGTAAGCGTCCAAGTGCTGCTATCTGCTCACCTGGGGGCACAGGGGGCAGCCAGGGTGGCACTGGTAGGCCAGTCCCTGCCACATGTGGCCGAGGACGCCGGCCAGTAAGCAGCGCCTCTGCTCCTTTCCCTGGATTTGCCACATCCTTTAGCTTCTTGTCCGGCTCTCTCCATTGTCCTGGGTGGGAGCTCAGAGACCATCTTGCTCGCTGCCCTGAAGGGTCTCCCGGAGCTCCCCTCCTGCTCCCCAGCCAAAGTCCCTTCTTCCTGAGGCCCCCCGGCATGGCCTCCTCTCCCCGTCCTGAGCCCACACCTCCCCCTGGCATCACGCGGTCTGACCTAGTGTGGGCTCTGTCCGCTCCCAGGACGCGGTGAGCTGGTTTGTCACTGCGTCCCTCCCATGACCAGAAGGGAGGTCCCGAGTGTCTCACCTCACCTGGGTCGCTTCTAGCAGGAGTTGGAAAACCAGGAGCGTGGCTGTCCCTCCCCAGGATTACAGAGAACTTTCTGGTTATCTTCCTGGTTCAGGAACATACCAGCACGTGTCCCCTAGCCCAGCGACGAGTCGGGCTGAGGGCAGCTGGGAGCCCAGGTGCCAGGACCTGGAACGATGGGATGGGTGCTGGCCTCCTCACACCTCTCCTTCCCCCAGGGCTTCCAGGTGGCCTACGTGGTGTTCCAGAAGCCAGGTGGGGTGTCTGCTGCCTTAGTCCTCAAGGGCCCTTTACTGGCCTCGACAGAGAGTCACCCTGTGAAGAGCGGCATCCACAGTCAGTACCATGGCGGCGTCGCGCCCCCACGCCACTTCCTGGGTCCTGGGTTGGTGGGGGGAGCGCTGTGGGCAGTGCCTGCTGTGCCCACGCCCCCCCAGAGCGGCAGTCAGGGTGGGCAGAGGGGAGGGCCCAACTTGCCGCCACTAGAACCTTCCTTGGGCTGCAAGTCTCCATCCTTGTGGCCTGCGTGAGAAGATCCTGCCTGGCTGGGCACTCAGGGCCCTGAGTATTAGGCCTGAAGAGGCCCCGTTTCCCTCCCCCCCTTTCTCCTCAGAGTGGATCAGCAGCTACGCAGACTCGGTGCCAGACCCTGAGGCCTTGAGGGCCGAAGTGGACACGTTCATGGAGGCGTATGACAAGAGGATAGCTGAGGTGGGGCTTCCATGGGGACGGTATCACGGGTGTTGTGTTACTCTGGAGGGGATGAGGGCTGGCACCCTTTCCTGGTCACTGTGTAGAGTTCGGGCCCCCTTTCTCCGTGCTTAGTCCTGGGTCACCTAGCTGGGTGATGACTAGTCTCTAAGTGGCCTGTGGGAAACAGTCTGAGGGATGAGGCGGCAGTGTCACTACCTCTGTGCCCCCTGCCCCCCTAGTACTTAGCTCCTGGGAGGGAGAGGGCGCAGCAGGTGACGGTGGGTGCGGGGAGGTGGCAGGAAGGTTCTGGGTGCCAGAGGGAGAGCTCCGAGGGGAGGGGAGGAGGGGCACCCCAGGCTGCAGGGCGGGTCCCGGGGTCTGCCGGGCACAGCGTCCTCTCCTTGCAGGAGGAGGCCAAGGCCAAGGAGGAGGAAGGGGTTCCGGACGAGGAGGGCTGGGTGAAGGTGACCCGTCGGGGCCGGCGGCCCGTGCTGCCGCGGACAGAGGCGGCCAGCCTGCGGGTGCTGGACAGGGAGAGGCGGAAGCGCGCCCGCAAGGAGCTTCTCAACTTTTACGCCTGGCAGCACCGAGAGACCAAGATGGAGCGTAAGGGAGTGGCCCAGGGCGTTGTGCTTCGGCCCCCGCGGCACTGGACATGGGTGTGGAGTGGTGGGGGGGGCGTTCCCTGGACACAGACGTCCCAACAGGCTCTGGAATCAGGGTCCCAGCCTGCAGCATCCCCTGAGGCGGTGCCCCTGTTGCTCCCTGCGACAGCTATGGGGGTTGTTGAGATGCTTGGGACACACTGGGGACGTCGGACCACCCTGAGCGGTTGGCGCTGGAACCTGTCCGGCTGCAGCAGGGGCCGGGCCAGGCTGCAGAGGGTGGATCTCAGGGAGCCACCACTGCTGTGTGACTGTGTGCGTGTGAGTGTGTGTGACAGTGTGTGTGACTGACTACGGGGCAGGCACGCTCACACGGAGCGTGTTAGCATGAGCGCCCGCTCGCCTGTGGCTCACTCCTGCTCCTGATGACGCGGAGCTGGTGCCGCAGGCCTTTCTGTGTTTGCGGGGCGGCTTCCCTGTGGGCCTGGGGGTAGAGGCTGCTGGCCCTGGCCTTGGCAGGGGTACAGGCTCAGCAGTGGATGGTGACCTGCCACCCAGGCACGTCACCCTCTTAGCTGTCTTGCTGCTGCTCCCCACTCTGGCGGCCCTCTTTGGGCACCATAGCTCCTGCCTGTCTCTCTAGAACCGCCGACAGCACGTCTCCATCAGCTCTCCCTCTGGGCCCCTGCCCCTCCGTATTCCTCTGACCTGGTCACCTGGTGACCAGAGCCGCCATCCGAATTCTGCGGCACTCCGAGGCCCAAGTCCCTTTACTCCCTGACGTTCTCCCCAGTCTGGCTGCTGCAGTGGGCAAGGGGAGGACGGGTGCCCCTGGGGAGGCTCCCCATTCCCCAGAGCCGTTGCCTTCACCCTGGGTGTGTGGGGTGGGGGTGGTAAGGGAGCAGGTGTCTTGCTTTCGCTGCGCTCACTCTTCTGCTGAGTCTTCCTGGAAAGCTCAGGCGTGTGGCCACCCTGGCTCGCGCGCCCTGCCCTCTGGGCCTGCAGGCTCATCTCTCCCTGCAGCGTCTGGACAGTATCAGAGAGGAGGACGGAGTGGGGGCACAGTCCCCACAGAGTACACCGACTCACACAGCATGTCCCTTTTCCCATTCCCTTCCCCAGATCTAGCCCAGCTGCGTAAGAAGTTCGAGGAAGACAAGCAGAGGATCGAGCTGATGCGGGCACAGCGCAAGTTCCGACCCTACTGAGCCGAGCTGGTCCCGGGGCTCCACAGAGGGGCAGTGAGCGGTGGCAGTGTGTGGCCGGGGAGGACATGAAGGCCTGGAACACTCGTCCCAGACTGCCCAGGCCCGGGGGCTGCCACATCAACCCCCACCCCCACCCCCGATCTGAGTGCACATGGTGTGGGGAAGGACAGAACCCTCCCCCTGGTTCTGAGGCTGCAGCAGTGCGGGGGGCGCAGTGCTGGTGAGGCCTGCCTGGTGGAGGGGGGGCCCACAGGCCGCAGGGAGCCACCAGCCCAGGCCGTGTTTGCTTCCCTCTCCCGGTTTGTCTGTCCCCAGTGTGCCCCAGGCCTTTGGTCTCCATCTGAGTGTCCGCTGTGTTCTCCCTTCTCCTCCGTGGAAGAGCCCCCGTGGAGACGGGACAGCCTCAGAAGCATACAAGAACGTTTTATTTTTCGTCTGGCTGCTCCTTCCTCCCCCTGCTCCCCACTCACTGCAGATTGCCAGCCACAGAACAGCGCCCCCAGATCCAAACAGGGTCTCCCCCTTGAAGTCACAAATGTTGAATCTTGTCCCGTGTCCCCCCGCCGCCCCCCCAAACTGCCCAGGATTTTCCACCTCATTCAAGACCAGTGAGGCCAGTCCCCACCACACTGCCCTGGCTGGAGGGCCTGGAACTAGGAATCCGGGTGGTGAGTGGTGGGCACCATGTCTCCAAAGGCCTGGGCCCAGGCTACAGATGGCTTGGTATCGTCTCCTTGGACTGTAGAAAGGCACTGATGATACCAGCCACATTCTCGGGTTGGTTTAAGTGGACATAGTGGCCGCCCGGGACCTCCGTGTACTGGTACTGCTGGAGAGGGGTGGGAATGGTTGGTGAGTGTGGCCCCTCGGCTGTGCTGGGGCCTTCCCAGGGTCTGCTACCTCCCAGGGGTTCCAAAGGGTCCCCCATGGTGAACCATGGGGCAGGGACTGACCCACAGCTCCCCAGTCACATGCTGGTTAAGTCAGAGCCTGACTCAGAGTCAGAAAGGCCTGATTTCTGGGTCATTCTGGCCTGTAAGGTTGTAGAGCTAGGCCAGGGAGGGCCCAGTAGTCAAGGGCGACCCTCCCTGGGAGACTGGAGGGCACTGCGGGCCGGCCACAGAGGCTCGCCTTGGTGGTGGTGCTGAGGTCTGCAGAGGCCCAGGGGCAGGTGCTGACAGCGGTGCCACGTGTTCCCGTGGACAAAACCCGGGTCCCTGACCCCACTGGAGACGGGTCACCCGCTCAGTCTGTTGGTCTGGACAAGTTGGACCTGGACTGGGGAGTACACGTGGACAACAGCACTGGGGCACTCGGCCAGTAAAATGGGTTTGCCGAGTTGAGTGTGAGCTCTGGGGACTGGCTGCCGTGGGGAGTGAGGCCTGGGAGCTCCTGCCAGTCACCTGTTAGACCCGGGCCCGGACCAGAGGTCCTGGTGGAAGGAGCGCGTGAGGACCCTCCTGGACCTCACCGGAGCTGAGCTCATGCCCTTACCTCCTTTAGGACCAATTTCAGCGTGTCCGTCACAAAAGCTACGACGTTCCTGTCAGTGTCATTCTCCCTTCTCACGTTATAATATCCTTGCATTGCTCTGGAAAGTGAGAGGAAAATCAAGGTTCACCCTGGGGACACCTTGTGGTGCCTCCCCCTAGCCTGGCTTCCAGGCTGAGCAGAGACCAGCCTGGGCTTGCCTCTGATTTTCCTGCAGTTCAGGGCTCACTGTGGCCAAGGTGCTGCGGGGTTTACCTTGGCAGGGTCATGGGACCCACCCGCAGCCACGGCCTTTGCATGGCACAGCCGGGATGGGACGGGCCGAGTCCATGCTCGCTCTCCATATCTTTCCTGAGATTTTGCCCATTTCACCTGTATACTTAAGAGTTCTGCACCTGCGTGATCTCAGGGTCCTGGGATTGAGTCCCGCATTGGGCTCTCTGCTCAGCAGGGAGTCTGCTTCCCTCTCTCTCTCTCTCTGCCTCTCTGTCTACTTGTGATCTCTCTCTGTCAAATCAATAAATAAAATCTTAAAAAAAAAAAGAGTTCTGCACCCGTGACTACAGTTGATTCGAGGACACTGTCATCATCTCAAAAAACCCCAAACCGGAGCCTCTGGTTCTCACCCAGCTCCTGGGTTTACACCAACACTGACTGCAGAGACTCCGCTCCGCACTGGTGTGTGGGTCGAACCACAGAACGCGTGGACTCGGGACCGGCTTTTTTCACTTTCCATCCTGTTCTGAGTCACCCATGTAGCCTGCACCAGTTTGTTCCCTTCTGGCTGAAATGTAGCCCCCCGCGTGGACACGCTGCATTTGGCCTGTCTGCTGGTGGTCGCCTGGGTGGCCTCCGCCTCTGGGCTGTTGTGATGAGCACTGCTCTGGACGGTCCTGCACAAGCTGCCGTGTGGACCTAGGTTGGGCTTGTATATCCCTGGGAGGGTGACTGTGGGGCCTGCGGTAACTTAGTGGCTCCAGAAACTGCCAGGCTGTTCCAAATGACTGTGCCACTTTACAGCCCCACAGCGGGAGGGCTCTGGTTTCTCCACATTCTTGCCAGTGCCTGTCACCTGCCATTTAGGGTTCAGCCATCCCCAGGTTTGGGGGAGGTGGCAGTGTATCTCACTGTGGTTTGGATCTGCAACTCGAGTCCATGCTTCCTAGACTTCCGGAGGCACACATGTCCCTAGAAGTCACAGTTGCGGCCACAGGTGGTGGCTGTGGGACTGCAGCTGGCAGGTGGGGGCGGCTGGAAGGCCGGGGGACCTGGCAGGGTACAGTCGGCCGTGTCTGCCCGGCCCAGGGGTGCCCTCTGCAGATGCCTGCAGAGAGGGGCGGCCGGGTCGGCTCCCGGCCCTGCCCTCCACACCCTGGTGCCAGGGGCAGCCCGGCCTCACGCAGGAGAAGCGGGAACCTCACGTGAGGGAGACCTGGGGGTTCCTGGCAGCCGAGGGTCTTCGGGGGCGCGAGGCTCACACTTACTTGATGAGCAGGACGCGGGCCCGCAGCTGCTTGGCGAAGTGCACAAACTGCTCCCTGCTGACGAAATCGATGCCGTGCTCGGGCTGCGGGGGACAGACCGCCATGAGTTTGCTACAAAAGGCGGCAGGTGTTGCTGCCGGTGTGAGGCCTCTGTCCTGGGGTGGGGGGGCTTGTGGGGCCACCGTGGCCACTGACCCCGGGAACAGGTCCAGCTCCCAACCACATCCCCTCCAGAGGCCTCTAACCTGCAGGCCAGAGGCTTGATTCCTTCCTTAATCCGTTCTCCCTCTTCCTGGGCTCATGGCTGTCCCACCAGACACTGCAGGTCCCTTTACATCCTGGTGTGGTTGTACAGCTGAATGCTGGGAAGTGACCTGGGTGGCTTCTGGATCTAGATTCCAGGACAAGATGTGGCCCCTCATCCTGAACTTCCTTCCCCCACCTGCAGGCCGCCCTGCAGCACGGCCCAGGCGGCCCAGGCTCCGGACTCCACCACGTGTAGCCTTCTGACCTGCACCGACCATGTGTCCTGCTTAAGCCACTGTGCAGGGTGAGGACGCCTTGACGCCCCCACAGCCCCGCTGGCCTCCATCAGGGCCAGGGCCACCCTGTTTTAGGACCATGTAGCCACCAGCATGTGGCTACCAAGTGCTTGATACGGAGCTAGGCCGAGTGGTGCTGTGGGGGGAAACTGCACAGTGGATGTCGAAGACTTAACAGAAAGAATGCCAGATGCCTCACATGTTTATACTGGTTACATCTTGGATATATGGAGTTAAAAATATTAAATTTGGGGTGCCTGGGTGGCTCAATCATTAAACGTCTGCCTTTGGCTTGGGGTCCTGGAATTGAGTCGGGCACTGGGCTCCCTACTCAGTGGGGAGCCTGCTTCTCCCAACCCCGCCCCTGCTTGTGTTCCCTCTCTTGCTGTCTCTGTCAAATAAATGAAATCTTAAAAAAATAAATAAAATAAATAAAGTTAAAAAGTATTAAGTTTGGGGGCATCTGGGTGGCTCAGCGGGTTAAGGCTCTGCCTTCAGCTCAGGTCATGATCTCAGGGTCCTGGGATCGAGCCCCACATCGGGCTCTCTGCTCGGCAAGGAGCCTCCCTCCCCTCTCTCTCTCTGCACCCCCCTCTCTGCCTACTTGTGATCCCTCTCTCTGTCAAATAAATAAATAAATAAAATATTTTTAAAAATTTAAAAAATAAAATATATTGTCTACTTCAAGGTCATAAGGCTATTCTCTGTTTTCATTAGAAACTTTCCTGTTTTACCTTTCATATTTTGATCTATGATCCATCTTGAATTAATTTTTGTGTATTGGGTGAGGCACGGGTCTAGGATCATACTTTTCCCTAAACCCACTGCCTGGCTTGACTTTACTGTAAAGCAGGGGGTACCCATTCATAATGTTAACAGTTACTAAATTCCCAAAGTATTCTACAAATTCAATGTCCTCTCAATTTTTTTTTTTTTTAAAGTAAGCTCTGCCCCATGTGGGCTTTGAACTCAATGACCCCAAGGTCAAGAGTTGCATGCTCTACCAAGGAAGCCAATCAGGCTCCCCAACCCAATGTAATTTTTTTTTAAAGACTTATTTATTTAAATGAGAGAGTGAGAGAGAGAGCATGAGAGGGGAGAAGGTCAGAAGGAGAAGCAGGCTCCCCATGGAGCTGGGAGCCCAATGTGGGACTCACTTCCAGGACTCCGGGATCATGACCTGAGCCCAAGGCAGACACTTAACCAACTGAGCCACCCAGGCGCCCCCAGTGTAATTTTTAACATAAGTTGATCATTCCAAACTTCATTTGGAAGTGAAAATATGCAAAGAAAGCCAAGGAAAATGTGTAAAAGAAGAACAAGGAGCGAGCACTGGTTCTACCAACCATCAGAACTGATTAGAAAGAAGTAGGGATTAAACTAGAGCGGTATGGCTCGGATGGTGACAAGATCACTGGAATAGGAGAGTGCAGAGACAGACCCCTTTGAGAATGTGTATCTTTTGTCATTCGGTTTATATCCTAAACATCAACTTCAAATCAGGGGCAGCCTGCTGCAGGGGAGCTGTATGCTGCTGAGGGCATGGTCCTCGGAAAGTGAAGGGGCATATCCAAATGCCCCCAAAAGTAACTAACCCAGCCTGTAGTCGGGGCAGTGGAGACTTGGGGCCCTGCATTGCTGCCTGGAGGGTGACCTGGCTCAGGCCAGGGGTCGGGCCAGGATCACTCTCTCTGGAGAGAAGTTTGCAACAAGGGGCTCCACTGGTTAGGATCTGGCAATAAGCTCCCAGCCTGAGGACCGACACACAGCAGACAGACCACGGTGAGTGAACCTTGGTGGCTAGGAGCCCCCCCACCGCCCCCAGTAACTGGCAGTGGACCAAAGTGGCTGTTCATCTGGGGAAAAAGTGAAAATGGATCCCATCCTTGAGAACAGATCCCAGCTGGATAAAAATCAAAACTCAAACATTCCCATCCCCTTGGCCGATGCCCCGGTCCGGGCCTCATGTCCACACCTGGGCCTGGGCAACAGCTCTCGGAGTCCCTGAGGCCAGAGCTTCCCACCTCTAACTACAGCATCTCACATGTGCGAAGCATCTTACCCTCTTGAACCAGCTCATTAAGAGCACCACCTGAGCGCCCCTAACATGAGAGCACCTCGCTAGGGCACTCGACCCATGGACCTTCGCTCGTCTTCGCAGCAACCCCACAAAGACGGGCATGGGGGCTGGTACCTCCTGGCTGCTCATTAGCCAACTGCACGGATGAACAACAAAGGAACGTACTTCCTTTCTGCGCATAAGACAACCTGAGGCACAGAGCGGGTAAGTGGCTTGCCCGAGGTCACACAGCCTCTGGGGCTGTTTCTGCAAGAGCTCACACAGCTCCACACCGGCCCCTCTCTCTCCTTCTGGTCTTCAGACCCTCCATCAGGAACCCCAACTCAGCACATGCACTGAGCAGATGCCAAGCCTCTGTGCAGCAGCACGGACCTGGAAAGTCTTTCCCTTCTCCACCCACATCGACCCACCACCCTGAGCCCAGCACACATCCCACCTCCTCCAGGCACACCTGCCGTCCACACCCATCCCTCCCGCCTGCCGCTGGCAGGCCTTCCCTGCACTCCCACGCAGGTAACCCATGAAAGGTAAACAATTACAGTCATTTCCCTGAGAACCTAAACAAACACCAAAACCCAAGAGCCCTAAAATACGTTGGTGTCTTCCTACCCAGTTGTGCAAACACACAGACAGGCCTGCAAGTCTGCCCTAGGCAGTGGGCCTCGGCGCTCACCACTGGCTCAGTGGGCAGCTGTGTGTCGGTAATGGTTTGTGTGCTCGGTTGTTTGTGGGTGGGAAGCCCCCACCGATGGTGCTGCTTGACTGTGGGCGGGTGGTTCGGCTGACTTCGTTTCCCCGCCTGGAAGTGTGGGTGGCAGCAGTTCCCTCCTCCAGGCCTGCAGTGACAATGACTCCCCCACACACAGGTGAGGCACGTGGAAGAATGAGAAGCAGAATGAGCGCCCCCTGCTGGCAATAACCTCCCCCAACCAGGTGCAGGGCAGACCGGAGCACACCCCTCACACCTGCCAGCCCTGCTGGGGAGACATCTTCCCCTCGGGACTCCGCGGGGCAAGGGACCCTCTCCCTTGCCCTCAGCCCTTGCCCTGCAGAGACCCATGACTGGAAAGCGGCTGCACACCACCTCACACCCACGAGGGTGGCTAAAATTTCAGAAACTAGAAAACACAAGTGTTGGTGAGGAGATGCAGAAACTAGAACCCTCGTGCATTGCTGGGAGTGACAGCGATGCTGCGGCCGTGCGAAAACAGTCTGGCCGTTTCTCGAAAGGTTCAGCGTAGGATCCTCACGCGATCCAGCAATTCCGCTCCTAGGTGTGTGTCCAGAAACACTGAAAGCCAGGACTTGAACTGATATTCGTCACTCATGGTCACAGCAGGATTCACAATAACCAAAAGGAGGAAACAACCCAAGGGTCTCTCTATGGACGGATGGACAGATCCACACAAATGGAATATTATTCCGTCATAAAAGGAGGGAACTTCGGGAACCCTGCTGAGACATGGACGAGCCTTGAAGACCTTCTCTAAGTGACATGAAGACCCCAGAGCAGCCAAGCTCACAGACAGAAGACAGAACGGTGGCCACCAGGGGCTGCGGGAGGATGGGGACCCGGTATTCAGTGGGTACGGGGTTTTTATGGAGGATGATGAAAAATGTGGGGGCAACGACGGTTGTACAACATTGCGAATGGATTGAGTCACTGAATTGGACACTTAACGAATGATTTTAAAATGGTAACTATTATGCTATGTATAATGTCCCACAACAACAAAAGAAAAAGCAGCACTCACCAAAGCTATCCTCCGGTCTCTGTTCAGCATTAGGCCTGGAACGGAAGCACAAAGACGGGGCCTCAGAGCTGCCACAGGGCTTCCCTGAGGACCCGGGGCCCTTCTGGCCAGAGTGCCCTTCTTCAGCCTGGACTGGTCTCTTCTTGGGGCCGAGCTGGAGCAGCGGAGCTCAGCCACTGCCACCTGGCATGGACTGGTGTGGCCCACACAGGTGCCGCCCGCCACCGGAGAGAACAGTGCAGGAGGATGGTGGTTTCCCTATCTGGCAGAGCAGCTGTGTCTGAGAACCTTAACGTGGTCACCTGATCTTCAGGCCCCAGGAAGCATCCCATGGCTAAACTTTGGGAAACACCCGCTCTGCAGGAGAGCAGAGAAACACCTTCCTCCTTAGGGGCACCAAGGCGTTTTCCATGCCCAAAGCCCCTGCTTTTGTTTCCAACTCCTGACTCCAGCCCCACCTGGCCTCCTGTCCCCCTTCCAGAACCTTTCGAAACCTTTGCCTTCACCAACTGCTGCTCAGCGTGCCCATGGGGTCTTTCCCCCCAGACCCCCTCACAGCTCCCACTCAGGCTGCCACCACCCTGTCACCCTCCTGTCTCGGGCCTCTGAGCCACGTTAGGTCCAGAATGACCTTCTCCACCCTGTAACCGCCCCACCCCACCCTCCACCTTCCCGCACTGCCCCAGGCTGGGCGCTCACTAACAGGTGTGCTTGCGATGAGAGAGAATGATCACACAGGAGACAATTAGCTCCAAACGTGTTTTCTAGAAATTAGCCCTCCCTCTTTTTACAATGGGGATATTTGCCCCTCAGACTAAGAACCCTCAGGGGAAAAAACCAAATGCCGAACACTGTTGGCATTTTCCCAAAGGAATGCATACTTTTCGGGCTTCCTGGCTGCAGTCCTGTCCCACCAAGTCCTGGTGGTCCCTTCAAAACCTTCGGCCAATAGCAGCAAGAGAGCAAAAAGCCAAACAGCATGTGCCCTTGGCCCCCTGACCCTGGCCTGGACCCGGGGGCCCACACTGCAGCCAGTGCCAATGCAAATTCCAGAAGTTCGGACCCACCTCCTTACTCTCCAGTTAAAACCCTCCAAGAGCTTCCCTTTGGTTGAAAAGAAAACAATGATGAAGGTAATTTTCAACTTTGAATGTTCATCCACACCCCCCACCCCTACCCTGGGCTCCCGAGGAAGCTCTACTTCCTTCCACCAAGGTCAAAATGACTTCGCCGAACTTCAAAGCATGGGCTCTCTTTCCACCCTGAGCATGCACTGTACACCGGCTTTCTTAGCAAATGACCTCAAAGAAAAAGTCTCTGTTTGTTCATTTTGTGTCAACAGTTCTTGGCAGTATAGGCGGGATCTCAGAGCCACTGGTGGAGAACAGCTGGGGGTCACCTCTGTGGTCGGTACCAGCTCGGGCCCTCCAAGCCCCACCGTCTGTCTGGTGAGTTCTCCTGATGATGTCCAGACCTCCTCGATTTGGGCTGGCCGTCCTGACTTTTATTTACGAGCTGTTAAAGGTTACTGGTTATGTTCTCAAGGCGGGAATCACCTAGAGGAGGGGATGGATGGGTTGGTGGTCTTAATTTGGCATTATGCTAACCGATGTTATTAATATAAGGCTTGAGTCCGTTTTCTGGCTAGAAATACGAGAGACTGAATTGCTCGGCTCCGAAGAGAAGGGACACTGGCTCCTTCTGGCCAAACATCGCTTTCAGGTGATCGAAAGGCCCGAGGAAGCGGCTGAGGCTCCTTCTCAAGACCCGTAGTGGTCCCGTTGGCATTTCCACCTCCTAAGGTCATGAGCGATCGGCTTGTCTGGGGCTGCACACCGGGAATGCACATGGAAGGACCAACCGCCCAGCACTCCGAGCTCCCTCGGTGGTCTTAGACCTCGCTGGGAGAAACCGAGATGCATAAGAGGGTGTCCCATGGCTGTTTTTGGAAGGGATCCTTGTAAGTAGCATCCTCCTGGTCCGCCACACTTACTGTCCTTAGAGCTTATCTAAGCCTTAGTCTAAAACCGAAGCTGAAACTAAAAGGACTGGGGACCCGGGCTTCAAAGGAGGACACAGTCCCCCCAAAACCAGTAAGCACCGAGAGAAAGCTCTGGGAGATCATTTCTAAGGAACACGTGTGAGGCCTTACTTAACGGGGGAAACCTAAGGATAACCAGAGTCTCAGGTGGCCAAATGGGGGCTCTTAACATGTCCGAATTAGTTTCTTGTGCACACAGTTAGGGGAAGTGGGCTAGGAGACCAAGCAACCAGAAACGAGGGAGCACTCCCACCCCTGCCCCCGCCTCTGGGGGGAACCAGCGCCACCTAGAGGTACTCTGGGCCTCTCTCGGTTTCTTCCTTTGTAGCGTCTGTTATCTTGGCGCAAAACTGGCCCTGTCCTAACTGGAACTCACTCACTCAAGGAATCATAATAAATTACGAGACTGTCTTACAATGAGATTCGTTTCAATAAAAGGGGGTATCTGGAAGTTGGGTCTTTAATGTCCTCTGTATAAATATTGGTGAAACAAAGACTAAATCCCGTCGGCACCCTGTTCGTGTACACGGGTCCACCTGTGACATACAGGTGAGAGCTTTTCTCTCCTGCCAGGTGGTACTGCTCAAACTAATTTGTAGGGAGCTCTGTTTAACTGGTTTAGAGGCAAGTGCTTATAGAAACTGGGCATTCTAGGGGCACCAGGGTGGCTCAGTCGGTTAAGCCTCTGCCTTCGGCTCAGGTCATGGTTTCAGGGTCCTGGGATGGAGCCCCGCATCGGGCTCTCTGCTCAGCAGGGAGCCTGCTTCCCCTTCTCTCTCTGCCTGCTGCTCTGCCTCCTTGTGATCTCTCTCTCCATCAAATAAATAAATAAAATCTTTTTTAAAAAGGGGGGTGGGCGCGCCTGGGTGGCTCAGTGGGTTAAAGCCTCTGACTTCAGCTCAGGTCATGATCCCAGGGTCCTGGGATCGAGCCCCACGTCGGTCTCTCTGCTCAGCAGGGAGCCTGCTTCCCCCCTCTCTCTCTGCCTGCTGCTCTGCCTCCTTGTGATCTCTCTCTCCATCAAATAAATAAATAAAATCATTTTTAAAAAGGGGGGTGGGCACGCCTGGGTGGCTCAGTGGGTTAAAGCCTCTGCCTTCAGCTCAGGTCATGATCCCAGGGTCCTGGGATCGAGCCCCACGCCGGTCTCTCTGCTCAGCAGGGAGCCTGCTTCCCCCTCTCTCTCTGCCTGCCTGTGATCTCTCTCTCTCTCTCTCTGTCAAATAAATAAAATCTTAAAAAAAAAAAAAAAAGGAAACGGGGCATTCTAAAGCTCAAAAAGTGAAAACAAACTCAACTATTGTTTCAAGTTCGTATGATGGGCGGTGACTGTCCCTACGTTCCGACGAAGACACCTCGCAGGAAGGGACGCAGTGGATGGTCCAAAGAGATAAAGATGGACACAAATTTAAGACACCTGACCCCCTCCGTAACAGAATAATGAGACAAAGGAGGAGGAAGGCAGGCAGACGCCAGCAGCCCTATAGTCACCGCAGGTCTCCAAGCCCAGCCCCAGTTTCTAGCCTATTCCCCACTTCTCCGCATCCTCCAGGAGGCTGGAAAGCACCCAGAGAAAATGCCTGTTTTGCAAGAGGAAAAGCCAGGACACAGAAAGAAAAAGTTAGCCCACAACTTCCAATCTGCCTCTGGCCTTGCCCGCTGTACCTCTGCGGCCTGTGCCTCCGGCCCCTGCTCCTCCCACCCTCACTATCAAGGTACCCAGAAGCACCCCAGGCTGCGGGGCAAACTGCTTATGAGGGTCACGCGGAAGCACGTCTCACATCAGTGTGCAGGGGCCCACGGGCTCCCTGGACTTAAACCGCCCGCTTCAGATGTCCCCCCGGGAGCCCCACATACAGCTGACAACGGGGGACAAACTGATTAGCTTTCAGTGGACACGGGTGCAATATACAGTAAAGCTAATTCAAAGTTGTTGGTTTAATTCAAATAAGCACTTCTTTGGAGATACCGACATTAAACAAATCTTCTACTCTACCAACATGTACCAGGGGCCAAAGGAGCTCTGTTATCTCTGTCGCAACTTCTCGGCAAAGAGGACTTGACGGGTGATTCTGTCCGCCTCAGGAAGTATTCATGGGTAATTATTCTTTTTTCAAAGATGGATTGACTGGTTGATTGATTTTAGAAACCGACAGAGAGCATACCGGGGACTGATTGGTTGATTGATTTTAGAGACAGAAAGAGCGCACCTGCAAGAGAGAATGGTGGAGGGGCAGAGGGAGTGGGAGAGAAGCAGACTCCCTGCCAAGCCCGGGGCCCGATGACCCAAGGCTTGGCTCAGTCTCATGACCCTGAGATCATGACCTGAGCCGAACTCAAGAGCTGGATGCTCCCTCGTGGGTAATCATTAAGAACAAGCTGGTTAAGGCGCGCCTGGGTGGCTCAGTGGGTTAAAGCCTCTGCCTTTGGCTCAGGTCATGATTCCAGAGTCCTGGGATCCAGTCCCGCATCGGGTTCCCTGCTCAGCGGGGAGCCTGCTTCTCGCTCTCCCTCTGCCCGCTGCTCCCCATGCTTGGACACACTCTCTCTCTCTCTCTGTCGAATAAAGACATATATAAAATCTTTTAAAAAAATCTCCTCACTGGCAGCACCAGGGACTCAAAATTTGCCCTGACCATTGACCTGTGTTTTCTTTTGTTTTTGTAGAAATGTCTCTTACTGATTCCCTGACAGCTTGCTAACTAAGGCAGAGTCTATGATGGCCGACATCACTTATGACACCTGTATTAACTCCTCCTGGGAAATACAACCCCATATCGATAAAATCAGGCAGAAAGCCACTGGGCTCCAAGAAGCCCTTGACCTCCATGTCCTCCTTTCCAAGGTGGCTGGGACGGGCTGACTGACCCATTCTCTTGGATAGCCATCGATGTCAGATCAGCTTCAGAGGGAATGATGGGTTTGACTAGATACTGTTACTTTCCCATAGAATATACTTGGGGAGAAGATTCATGATGGCATGTGGTCCCAACCTACGTCGGAAAATATCCAAGTTCTCAGAGAAGGAACCATGTGACGGTTCCCCTCCATCAGCACAAGGGACCAAAAGTTGTGTCTTGGACCGAGTCAAATCCTTCCATTCCAAAGCTCCCCTACTGCCCGCCCCCGAATCAGCCTGAAGCAGTTACAGAAGAGGCACCTCCCGCCATGTTCCATAGAAATGGAATGTAAAGACTGACAACGGGAAATTAAGGCAGGGAAATTGAGGCGGGAAAAATCTCAGCACGTCTGACTCCATGTTACTTCTATCTCCCTTGCTGCCGTGACCTGTAAAGTGAAACGTTCTGCTTAGCCTCACCCGTAGACGTGACGCCGCTGAGATTTGCAAAAACTGCTCTTTACCCAAAACCTACCTCGCCCAAGGAAATAAAGAAGTAGCTAGAGGGGTCATGGTTTCAATTCTTCGATATTGAAGAATGACTGTACTCCAGAGGTGGGGTGGGGGGTGGGGGCCCGAAACCAGGCCCTAAAACTAGCAAAAAGCTTAAAATGTGTTTTTCAGGCAACGGTTACCCCCAATCAGCGATTGCGTCTTTTCTGACCCCATTAACAAACGCACAAGGAGTCTCTGCAGAAGCCTGGACTCCAGATCCGCTGATAGGGTTCAAGCCTTCCTTACTGGAGACCAGGAGCCTAAGACCCCATGTTGGAGCACGCCCACAGCCCCTCCCATCACCTCCTGATGTCACGGACTGAATTTTGCCTCTTTCCCAGGTGACGTCTCCACCCCACCCCCCCACGGGACACACGTTATGTACATGTTTGCTCAATGTGCAGGTTCCCTCTTTCCTCGTAAATCATCATCAATTTCCCTACCTTTTATCAAGACCCTTTTATCCCTAACCTTTTATCAAGTGAAGGATTCATTGGATTTTTTTTCTTCGGAGTCTAGCCCAGCATCACATTGGTTCCTTGGAACTGTACTTCCTGGAATTCTCTCACTGTCCTTGTGTCTTTAGGATAAATGTGGCATCAGATGGAAAACCAGACAGTCTAAGCCAAGCACATGTACCACGTTCGCTCATCAACTGAGCTTAATAGAGAATATATATCACTTTTAAGTTTCCCACCATTTGTACTACAGCAAGTTCCCCCAATGAGGAACTCTAGGTACACATGTACACACACACACACACACACACACACACACAGGGGACTTGGACCCAGAGCAGACAAGTCAGTCACCCTAGCACTGAGGGACATAAAATCAGGGTTGAACATCAAGGCTGAGGGAAGACTGGTGATCCAAAGGCAGAAACGATAAAGGAACTTCCCAGCTTTGAATGTTCGTGGGCCCTGCTCCTGGGCTCCCAGGGAAGCTATAACTTTAATTTTTACCAAGCTCAGAGTGACCTTACCAAACTCCAAAGCATGGGCTCTATTTCTGCCCTGAGCACCACTGTCCAACAGCCTCGTTAGCAAATAGCCCAAGAGAAACATTTTGAGTAAAAATAAGAGTAAAAATCTAAGTTCTGTCTCCGTACCTCTGAAGCCTGCAACCTTGTGCTCCTCCTTTTTTTTTTTTTTTTTTAAGAAATCCTAAAGAGTTTGTTTGTTTTATGTTGACAGTGACAAGCCCAAGACAGAGTCACTTCTGTTAAGGGCCCACGTCCGGTAAACACGACTTAACACCTGACAGGGCAGTGTCGGCCTGGTGGGGGAGGTAGCCTCTGACCAGGAAACATCGGACTTCCTGGTCATCACCAGCAAGTTTACTGACCGATCCTTTCTGCTCCCTTTAGGAGGGCGACCTCGTCTGAAAGAATGCATTCTTTGCAAGTAATTTCCTTCCTCCACTCTCCCTCTGCCTTTAAAAACATTTTCTTTCCTACAGCTTAAGGAGTGCATTAAGCTTTCTCTTTGGGCTGCTGCCCAATCCATGAGTCATTTATTTTATTTTATTTTATTTTTAAGATTTTATTTATTTATTTGACAGAGATCACAAGTAGGCAGAGGCAGGCAGAGAAAGGGGGAAGCAGGCTCCCTGCTGAGCAGAGAGCCCGATGTGGGGCTCCATCCCAGGACCCTGAGACAATGACCTGAACTGAAGGCAGAGGCTTAACCCACTGAGCCACCCAGGCACCCCTCCATGAGTCATTTAATAAAACCAATTAGATCTTCAGATTTCCTCAACTTAATTTTTGTGATTTAACACTGTGCTCTTGGAATAAACACCACTGCCAGCCATCAACCAGTAGTTAGCATCCTGGAGCCATCCTATCCCGTCCAGTAGCCAATTCCCCCATCCCCCATGGCAGCCGTTCTGCCCCTCTTTCAAAGCTCTTGGCATTCTGACGGGTCCCAGGACCCGGAGGCGCTCCCTCCTGCCGTGGGCAGGGCCTCTGCTCATGCTACCTCCCAGTCTGGAATGTTCACTGCCTCATCCTTTTCACCTTTCTGGGCACTATCCTCAGTCCTCATGACCCTCAAGTCTCCTGGGCAGGGGTCCTATAGGTGCAGCTCCCCTCCCCTGCATGGGTAACCTCCGTGGGGAGTGACATCTGTCCCCTGGCCCCAAGCTCTCTACTCCAGGACCACAGGGCAGGGCAGGACCTGCTTCTGCTTGTATCCCCAGCTAAGTACACAGCTAGCCCGGGACGGGAGTCAGGGGTTTACCTACTGAAGTGCTGAATGAATCTGAATGAGTAGATGGTATCAGCCCTGGGATGGGCATAGGCAATGGGGCAGAATGCCCTCGGTCCTCCCTCTCTGGCCTTAGTTTCCTCATCTGCAAACAAAGGGGCCCTGAACCCTGAGAGTCCTAACTGCAACTCTTGGGACAACAGAGCCATGTGGATGGGTGCAGGGGGAGGGTGCGCGGGACCGTCAGCCCAGCTGGCTGGGGGCCCTGAGCCCAGGGCTTTCCCAGGACCACAGAGGAAGCCGATGCCCAGCACCCAACATACAAAGGTTAAGAGTCAACTCAGAAACACTTTCAACCCACTCCCTCCCCCTTCCTGCGCTGGGACCTGCCAGCAGAGGCTGGGCGGAGTGTGCACAGGGCCCACGGACACGGCAGCGGAGCCTGTCCTGACAGTGGTCATTGCTTGTGGGGAACAAGGAACGTGCTTCCAGCTCTTCCTGCTTTTCTTTCTTTCTTTTTTTTTTTTTTTTAAGATTTTGTTTAGCTGAGAGGGGGTGTATAAGAGCCTGCCAGCTCCAGAGCAGGGGGAGAGGCAGAGAGGGAGAATCTCAAGCAGACTCCAGGCTGAGCATGAACTGAGCCGCTCAGGTGCCCCTCCTCCCACTTTTCCAAAAGAAACGGGAAATTTTCAGGGCCCCTGGGTGTCTCAGCGGTTAAGCGTCTGCTTTTGGCTCAGGTCATGATCCCACGGTTCTGGGATCAGGTCCGGCATCGGGTTCCCTGCTCAGTGGGGAGTCTGTTTCTCCCCCTGCCTGCTGCTCCCCCTGCTTGTGCTCTCTCTCTCTGACAAATAAATACATAAAATCTTAAAAAAAAAAAAGGAACTAGAAATCTTCATTTTTACATAAAATCTTTCTATTTGAAATATGAGCACCTATTCAAAATCCCCCTCATGAGATATTTCTGTGATCGACTGTACAAGTCAAAAAAATCAGGCCAAGCGGCCCCGACAGCAGGCCAGATGTCAGGACCACATAGTGACAGAGGACTGTGCTTTGTCATTAGGGAACCCCAACCAGTGCTGGGCTCTCCCTCCCTCACGCCAACACCTCGAGCTTGTCTCACGACTAAAGCCGGTATTATGATAGGAACACAGTTAAGATGGTAGATGAGGACCTCGCCCTCTCCCAGCCCTGGCTTACTGCTTCCTGGTTTCTCCCATGAGCCCGGTTGAGCTCGTACATGCCACCCCAAAATGTATCTCTGGCATATTTTAGGGTGATTTATTTTTTTTAAGATTTACTTATTTGACAGAGAGAGGGAGATCACAAGTAGGCAGAGAGGCAGGCAGAGAGAGAGGGGGAAGCAGGCTCCCTGCTGAGCAGAGAGCCTGATGTGGGGCTCGATCCCAGGCCCCTGAGATCATGACCTGAGCCAAAGGCAGAGGCTTAACCCACTGAGCCACCCAGGAGCCCCTGGGCTGATTTTTTTTTTTTTTTAAGATTTTTATTTATTTATTTGACAGACAGATCATAAGTAGGCAGAGAGGCAGAGAGAGAGAGGAGGAAGCAGGCTACCCACAGAGCAGAAAGCCCGATGCGGGGCTCGATCCCAGGACCCTGAGATCATGACCTGAGCCAAAGGCAGAGGCTTTAACCCACTGAGCCACCCAGGTGCCCCTGGGCTGATTATTTTTAAGAACCAGAAGACTCAGAAGTTTTTCTTTTTGACCTTCCCTGTAACTGCCTAAAAGGATTCAGATACAGTTCCTGCTCCAGGAAGAAGCGCTCACCATAGATCACTATGTCATACTCCAAACTGGGAGCAGTAGATAGGGAGGAACTTAGCAAAGTCTTTTAAAATTACTCTTTATGTCTCATTGTTTCCGATGGCCCAGCAAACACTTGCTTACCAAACATTTACTCTTCCCACTCTTTCTGTGAATTGTCTTCCTTCCCTTTGAAGCCTAAGACCCCTTACCCCCTTCACCTTAGTCCAGAGTGGCCTGTATACCTCATTTTACCTGTCTTTGGAATCTCTCATGTTTATGTGGACTCCCTGCATGTACGTAATTAGATGTTATTTTCTCCTGTTAACTTACCAATTTAATTCTTAGACTAGCTGGAAGAAACTTGAAGGATGGGGTAAAATTTTTTCTCCCCAACACCTCAAAGCCTTTCCTGGCAGCTCCCCTGCCCAGATCATCTTCTTCCGGGATTATCTGTGTGACGAGCTCCTCACCTGTGTCGCTTTTGCTCAAAAGTCACTTCTCCATGAGGCCAACCCAGACCATTCCATTTAGAAGAGCAAACCGCAAGTTCTGCTGCACGTCCTGATCTCACCACACTACTCTGCCTTTCCCCGCACACTCTCCCCAACACACACTGTGAAGGGCAGGGAGAATGCCACATGCAAACCAAGGGATGCCTGAGGCTACCAGACCTAGGAGAGGCATATATAGAGGCTGCCCATACTCTGACTGCGTTTCTAGCTCCAAACTGTGAGACAGTAAATAAACATTTATCCAGCCCTCCAGCCTGGGGAAACTTTGTAATGGCAACTCCAGGAAACGAATACAGATTTTGGAGGGTATTTTTGAGGACCTCCAGAAGAGAGGAATTCACCCAAATCTATCGGTATTGACATGAATCTGACTGCAATTATTTGGCCTGGCTTCTTAGCCTCAAGAGGCTGCTAAAAGTTCAATCTAAATTATTATTATTGTTATTTTAAGGATTTTATTTATTTGTCAGACAGAGATAACAAGTAGACAGAGAGAGAAGTGGAAGCAGGCTCCCTGCTGAGCAGAGAGCCCGATGCGGGGCTCGATCCCAGAATCCCGAGATCACGACCCGAGCCAAAGGCAGAGGCTCAACCCACTGAGCCATCCAGGCACCCCTCAATCTGAAATTATATGAAAAGTTCCAGCAAAGCACATTTTTTAAGAAACCTATACGGACATCACTCTTCTCTCTGCACTTGTGTATACAGTCAGGCCAAGCTAGTTAAAACTGGACTCATTTTACAAATGAGTTAGTCTCAACTTGGCTATCTTTGAGGCAAATAAGGGTGATTTTTGTGAGAAAGATTATGTTTCAATAACACACCTTTGTGAATGTTAGATTCTAGTTCTTATGAATTATCTCTGAGTATTTGTTGTTTGCCTATAAAACTGGGCTCGATCCTGAATTTTTCTGGTTTCTTCAAATACCTGGTTCTGACTCTCAGAACTAAAGTTTCCCATTTCCTCCCATACGTCAACATGAAACCACTGAGAATTAAAACCATCTTTTTAATTTTTTTAATTCAATTTTAATTTAATTTTTTTCACGAGGCCTTGAAGACCGAAGCTAGATGGCTTGAGGTAAACTTCGGAGAAATTGCCTCAACGGCTCGTTTTTCTTTTTTAAGATTTTATTTATTTATTTGACAGAGATCACAAGTAGGCAGAGAGAGAGAGAGAGAGGAGAAGACAGGCTTCCCACTGAGTAGAGAGCCTGATGTGGGGCTTGATCCCAGGACCCTGGGATCATGACCCCAGCGGAAGGCAGAGGCTTTAACCCACTGAGCCACCCAGGCGCCCCTCAACAGCTCATGTTTAAACAATCTTCATGTCTGTTGCTGTGGGGGCTGCTCAGGAAGATAACAGAGACATGTGAACTGCAGGCCAGGGCGATGCGTGAACCCTCACTCCATCTGAACATGCTTCAAGCCCAACAGCTAGAAATCTCGCCAACGGCACTCAGGACTCAAGACACTGGGTTTACTACTTGCGCTAACCATTAACCTATTTTTCTTTTGTTTCCACAAAATCCCTCTCGTTGATTACTTGATGGCTTGCACAATACAGATCCAACTCTGAGAGCCCGCCTGCAGTGCCTCCTGAAATGAGACGACTGATTAACCAAAGTAACCTATTTTCAAGACTAAGACTGGTTCACCAAATCTGGAGCAAACTTCTTACAACAAAACAACAGAATAGTTAAACTTCAGCTAAGAGGAAACAATGCTGGTCTGTGATGTTTTTCTAAGAAAAAAAAAAAAAAAAAAAAGACAAATCCGAAGGCGGAAAATATTAATTCATCAACACACCTCGGGACTTTTGCTATGGTGTGGTGACCCATTAACAAATCTTCCCAGTACTTGCTCATGAGGCTGCTTGGAAGAAAAGGAGGCTCTGACCTTGGAGAAAGGAAGACCAAAACAAAATAAAACAAAAATACCATCACCACCACCACCAACAAAAATAACACAAAAAACACACAAGAGCCAGGATCCCCCAAAGCTTGGAAGATGGCACACCCCCGGAGCACAGACTTCACCCCACTGCTTTTGGAGAAGGAATCTGCTAACTGTTCTTGTGAGCCTGTGACGGATCTCAAGGTGTTACTCAGGAGACAGACACACTAGCAGATGAGTAGGACTCCTCGGGGTTGTTGGTTTTGCTCCATAATCCCCACCTCTTTTTCTTGGAAAGATAATTCCATGGTCAGAATTTCATAAACTTTAGCGTCTTCAGCAGTCTTTGTCTGACTGCTGAATATGGTACCTGAAGCCCTTCCCCATACATGACCACGCCGACCCCACAGCTACGCCCACAACCTTTCTCTAATGAGCCCAACTTCATGGTAACTTATGGAAAAGCAACTACAGTCACAACATACCAGATCAAAATTACTTATCAGAAAGTATTTTACTCACTGGAGGACTCTATGTACCCTGCTTCTTTTTAACACCCTCAACAGTGTCCCCCGTAATGACCTCTGAAAGCTCGTGGAAGGACGCCAGAACATAAGGTCATAAAAAACAAACACTCTCTAACAGACCGTGACTACTTGTTTGTTTCACATAACCCATGTTCTGGGCTACCATCTCCTCGTTTTAGTTCAGCAAAGCTGGATTAATCAGTCTTCAGGTTATACTACCTCCTGCTACATACAAATCAGAGGTCACAAAATAGCGCGAACCTTAAGGGAATCTCTTCCCCTTTCCAGGCACATAATATGAATTTCAGTGGAGGGGCGCCTGGGTGGCTCAGTGGGTTAAGCCTCTGCCTTCGGCTCGGGTCATGATCTCAGGGTCCTGGGATCGAGCCCCACATTGTGTTCTCTGCTCAGCGGGAAGCCTGCTTCTCCCTCTCTGCCTGCCTCTCTGCCTACTTGTGATCTCTATCAAAGAAATAAATAAAATCTTTATTTTGTTTAAAGATTTTATTTATTTGACACAGAGAGAGAGACAGCGAGAGAGGGAATGTAAGCAGGGGGAGTGGGAGAGGGAAAAGCACTAAAGCTAACCTAAGCACTGCTCTGGGTTATACCTCAGTGAACAAGGAGGCGTGTGTACAGTATGTTCATCAGGCCGCACACGTATTCACACTTCCCCAGAATGGACCTTGCTCGCGGCACACACACTAACGCTCCCTCTGAAACGGATGTTCCCCTTGACACAATAAAGACAATAAGCTACTTGGTTGCAACAAATCTCTAAAGTCCCAGACTCCGATTTGGACCGTTTTCCCGGATTATTTTCTTGGATTTCCCAAGGATTTAGGTCCATTTGACTCAGAACATTTCCTCAAATGTGGAATTTTCCGGATTCCTAATTCTCCTGTGCTCCTTAATCACAACACGTGGTACAAAACACTGTACAAAAACTATGAACCGAAGTACAAAAATTTTAGTCATGCAGAGTGTAGGGTTTTAAGCCGGAACTGAGGATTATTTATGATTAAGCGCAAAAAGGATCCCTTCCTCTCCCCTCCCTCGATCTCTGCCCCACTGCAGCAGGAAGTAGCCAGAGCGGTCATCAGCCCCTTGCACTCAAGAATGAGGGATGATCAAAGGCCCTGGGGACCAAAGCCAGTAACCAGCGAGTAACAGGGCCACTGAGGCTGCTGTAGGGTCCTTACCCAAACCCATTGGTCTGGGAACGCCGTCTGCCGCCATGTTTCTGCGAGATAATACTCAAGCCTGACGCTGGGATAACCAAGTGTTAATTCGTTTTGCAGAGACGCAAGGAGTCAGCCAGAACTGCTCAGACCACTGACCTCCCCGTAGACCCTCCCCTACTTTACTAACTTCCTTTATCTGGTTTTGACTCACATTAACTCTTCTCCCCTTTACCCAGACCCCTTCCCATTTGCCTTTAAAAAAAAAAAACCAAAAACCAAAAAACAAAACCCCTTGCGTTCCCCCGCAGGGAGGTCTTCCCTGCTCTCCTTGCCTCCTGAGTGTTTGGTTCTGCTGTGCATTGGGCAGATGAACTTGGGTTCAGTTGTAGGATCGGGCTGGGCTCATGGAGCGGTCCCTGCTCTCTGCTGCCCCAGAGTGGAATGGGGACTGTCAGGGGCTCTGGGACCTGAGGACAAGGACTCACGAACAGCCTGGAACACCGGCTCTCCCCGTGTCATAACCCCCGATGGGGGCTCGGAGCCTGCTCAGTCTTGTTTTGGGTTAAGCTCCGGCCCCAAAGGGCCATGACTGCTGCACAGGCGCTGAGCCTAACAAAGCAACCCAGCTGCCTTACCCAACCCCCTCCCTTCTCTCCTCACCCTCCCTGACAACTGCTTCGGTGTCTGTGCTCACCCCTTCATGGAACCAGGGCTTGGCCTAATCAGCTTCCCCTGCCTGGCTGAGAACATGTCTTATTCCAGATTAGCCCACTTCTGCGCTGGGCCATCTGTGTGGGCCTGCTGGGAAGCCTGAGCCCCTGGGCCTCTGCCTTGACCTCTCCTCTCCATGGCAGATTTGCCAAGGTTCAGAGGTGATAACAGATATTCCTTCACAACAAGTCACAGACCGGAAACCCAAGGCCACAACATCCCTTAAGCATATTCTACCTGACCTCACGGTGTGTTGGCAACTTCTGGAAAGACACCACCACACAGTAGATCTCTGGCTTCTTGGGAGCAACTGGAAATTCCAGCCACACAAGGCCCAGAGTTCCCAGTGATAACCATAGGCTGGGCTGTCCTGCTTCCAGGACCATAGTCCCCACCACTCCCTGCTGACTCCCAGTGGCCCAGTTAATGCCACCACTTGGTCAAATCTGGCAAGCCCTTAGGGTTTTGACCCCTGCCTCCTTTGCTACTTTATAAGCTGAAGCTGCATTCGCCTCCTTACTTGATCCTCTCAGACCATGAGCACGAAGATCCTAAGACATTATTTATCACCTAAGAAAAATAGGGGGGAGGTGTCTAAACGGGGAGAGGGAACTTGCCCAAGGTCTCTGAGCTAGCAGAGCCAGGAATCAGCCCAGGGCTTTGGGCCCAATTTAGCGCCTGGTCCATTTTCCCACACTGTCTCCCCTGGGCTTCACCTCTGGGAGGCGCCTCCAGGACCCCCTCTGTGGGGTTTCTTCCAGAACACCCTGTACGCTTCTTTTACTATACTCATAAGAAAATGTCTCTTGCTTGTCTGTTCTCCTCCTAGAATGGACATCCCTGACCTGGCCTCATCCTGGCTCAGCCCCTGGCAGAGTCGGTTCCAGGGAGGCCCTTACGAAGGGCGCCGTCGGGAGTCGTGCCAGCTGGCGGGACCGGCCCGCCCGGAGAGGGGCAGTGTCTGCCGCTGCACGCCGCAGCTCCGTGGTCACACATGGGGCTGGCACTGACCGGGACCTTGGTAAAGTTTTCCCGAATGGCCACAGCAGAAAACGAAGTACAGAAAACACGGGCCCAAGGCTGCCCTGAAACCAAGGTGCCTCCTGTGCTATGTCTCCATTTCAAAAAACCCCCTTCAAGTCACTGCCCCATCCGACGACCTCAAACCCTAGCCTGGGACAGCAGCGCCCACTGCACAGGGTCAGCAGATCACGGCCGGGACGCTCCCCAACATTCACCCCCGACACACCTGACGGGGCTCCCCACAGGCCTTTCTGGGAGGCGCAGCAGCTGTCTGACCTGGCACGTGTCCCTTGGCCTAGCAGAGCCTCAGTTTCCCCTGCTGTGCACGGGGTGAGAATAAGGCAACGGGAGGAGGATGACAGGAGACACTGTTTGCTAAGCACTCGGTGCTACGTCGAGCAAGCAGCCATGAAGCTTCGTGGTTATCGCTCCTCAGTAAGGGCAGGGCCGACCAGCCACGGCCGGAGCCGGCGAGTCCCTACCTGTGGCCACCTTGGTGCTTCCTCTCTGCAAGAGGAGTCGCGCATTCTCCTCACTCACGTGACTGTGGTTCTTCATGAACCTGGGGAGGACAGAGGGACGCTGGATGTCTGGGGGCAGGGGAGGCCCGAAGGAACGAAGAGGAGGCCCCCCACAAGGGACACAGGCATGCGGCAGGGGGGGTCGTTCACATCGGCAGCGTGTGTGTGTGCACACGCGTGCATGTGTGCCCAGTTATAGGGAGAGGAAGAGGGGTAGAGTGTAGGTGGAAAGGGGTTTTGGGAAACGAAGGGCGTGGCTACAGAGCGGGGAGGACCCGAGGCAGGTGAGTCCCAGCCGGGGTGTCTGGAGAGAGCCAGGAAGCCTGACACCTGCGGTGAGCGCAGAGAGAAACAGGCTCCGTGTAATTTGTGTGTAGGAGCCTGAGGCTTCCTCTGTGCCCCAGAGTCGTCCTCCCTTGGTATCCCACTGCTTGCCCAGGTCTCGCACCAGTCGGCCCCCCCACCCAGCACTCACCTCTGCAGCATCTCCTCCGGGCTGACCACCTGCCGGGGCTTCTGGGAGGCCTCCACCTGCAGCACGTGCTCGATGGCTCCCCGCCGGTAGGCCAGCACGCACTCTATTCCCTGGGACAGGAGGGCTCTGCTGGGTGGGTGGGAGTCTGGGCTGCAGACAGAAGGGCTCAGCCCCCGTCCCCACCCTCGGGCCTCGACAGCCCCTCAGCCTTCTGACCCAGCAAAGGGCGGCACCAGATCAGCCCCTGAAGGTTAGCCCCGTGATCTGTCAGCCCAGCCAGCCCCGCCTGGGGTTCGGACGGCTGGAGGGGTCAGGATGGATGATGGAGGGGAAAGGAAATCTCTGCCAACGGCCAGCGCTTTGCAAGGGTTCAGTATTCGGTCCTTAAGACCCGGACCACCCAGGCTTGGAGTTTCAGCTGGTTTACTGAATGCCAGCACTCCAGCTGGTAGAGAGGAGACGGCAGAGGGCATGCAGTCCAGGGGCTCCCGGTCCCCCTTCTTGTATACCCATTTCCACGCCTGGCTCCCTCCCACAGCCCAGCCCTGGCCACAGGCCGCCGCCTGGAGCAGCAGCAGCTAGAAGGGACACGCCCATCCAGCCCCCAAGAGTGCGCGACAGGGATGACCAAATACTGAGATTCTCTGTGGGGAGATGCTGGGGTACTGCGCTGGGTAACTCAGTGGCTGAGACAGATAAAGGGAGAGTAGCCCAGAGTCTCACCGGAGCCTCACAGTCACCCACAGAGCTCTCCATTCATGAGACCAGCACTTACTGGGCGCTTACTGTGTGCTGGGGATTGGGCAGGTGGTGAGACAGCCTGCTTTGTGCCCTTTTGGCATTTGTGGCCATTTTACAGAGAAGAAACCAAAACTGGTGATGAAGCGGTGTCATAATTGAGAGACTGAGCTCCTGGGAACAAAGTGACAGAATTGGACAGCGGGCAGGCAACTCCAAGGTCACCTAGTCCAACCTCCGGGCTTTACAGGTGAGGAAACTGAGGCCCAGATAGGCCAAGTGACTGGCCCAGAGTCACCCAGCAGATCAGTAGCAGAAGCCAGGACTCCTGCAGGGACAGTACTGTCTGTTGTTACTGGTGGTAGTGGCGGCAGCGGGAGAGATCCACATGTTCCTATCTGTCCACCCTCAAGGCTGCTGTGTGCTGTTGTACAATGTGCCCACAGCACAAAGGCATACAACTGAATGTGAGTCGGGGGCGGGGGGGCTCATCACACAGTGTGCTCCCAGAGCTTCCTCAATCCACTGTCCTGACCCTCTCCCACCCCTGCCGCTTCGTGATACACTTGGCATTCTGTAGATCCCAGGCCACATACAGCGTTTCCAAGGATGACAAAGGCTTCTGCACCCCTTTTCTCTGCTCACTCCTAGGGGTACAGGCTGCATACCCTGTCCTCTCTGGGGGCCCCTTGATCCCCCTTTGTCTACCTTCTGCCACCTCCTCCCACCTCCCTGCCAAAAGAGGTAGGGCTGAGGACACCACCTGGGGCCTGGGTCTCCCCCATGATAACATGCATGAAAGGCCCCATTCTTACTTTAGGGTCCAGGGCAAATGGCCATGTGTCCAGCAAGATAAGTTTATTCACCATCTCGGGGAAGATACTGGAAAACTACGAAGTGATCCAAAAAGGGAAGAATGAGTACGAGAGGAAGAAGGCAAAGGGACTCAAACTTTCCCCTGGGGATGCTGACGTTTCCAAGGGGCTGGGACAAGAGTCTTTATTCCCTTCAGGGCAGCCTCCCCTCTCCTCGACCTGGAGATCCATACCCAGGCCAAGGTTCACACCCTGGTGGATGGCTGGATTCCAGGGTTCTCTGAGGATGGGGAATGTGGAAACTCTGAACTCTACCAGGAATCTCCAGTTTCACCAACCTCCCCGTAGTAAGGATTATTACTGCCATCTATAAAGCAGACTGCACTAGGCCATCAAATACTGGGTTCAAATTCGTGATATGAGGAGGCACTTCCTTTCCCAGAAACTTCTCCCACTGCCCTCCCCCCACCTCCTGCCCCATCTGCAGGAATGCCCTACGTGGCCAGAGGTAGTCACTGCAAAGCCATCTACTCACCGTTCCGCCCACCGCGCCACCTGGGGGAAAAAAGAGTCATGGGCTGGTATTCCACCAATCCTACTAAAACTTCCTCCCACGGTCTGCCCCACCCCAGGCTAACGGGCCTCGCCCTCTCCCACCAAGGACCAGGGCTCTTTATTCCCTATCAAACTTGGGGTTCCCTCCCCGGGGGCCACATGACCCCTTCACCAGACCTAGCCACTCGAAAAGTCACATTTCCCTTGTCACATTGGAAGACAGCCACCTCTGGGGCCCTATGTCCCTTGGGGGAGGTACCTCAGGCCAAAGGTGCCCAGTGCCCACAGCCTCCCTCATCTCTCTTACCTCTCTCTGCAGTGCCCAGAAGTGCAGGGTCCCTGTGTACCACTTCCTCTCCCTCCCTCGCAGCCCCTCAGCCCAGTCAGCCCCCTGCCCATCCACGTGTAAACTGTACTCACCAAAACTATGGCCCAAGATGGAGAAACGCTTCCACTTCAAGGCTGAAACACAGAGGGCTATGTTTTAGTGGGCCCAGGCTCCCCCCACCCTCTGTCCTGCAGTCCTCGTGCTCAGGACATCTTTCCCCAGCATCTGGGGTGGCCCATTCAGGAAACTAGCTTAGAGGGATTGCAGCTTCTTTACAGGGGTGGAACCCCTGAAGGAAGAGCTCTTCTTGGCAGCCCTCTCCAACTTTCCCAAAGTCACCCATGAATTTCTGAGTGACGCCAGATCACTCCCAGTCCAACATTGTTTCCTGGCTAACACACCCCACTCAGCGAACGGAAGCGATGTCCCAGTGCACTCTTACACTTACACACACACACACACACACACTCTCTCTCTCTCTCTCGTTCTGCCTCTTACCTGCTACGACTCTCCGGATCTCACTCACAAAGCTTTCCTGGTAATACAGGAGACCAGGGCTGTAATGGGACGAGAGCCCATGTCCCCCGAAATCCATGGCAACATAACAAAAGTCTGAGACAAGAAATGGGAGAGGAGAAGGCAACTAGGTCGGCGGTCTCTCCCACCCCTCATTCTCCCGCAGTCTATGTCACCTTGCCCCTTGGCTTCCCTTCAGTCCCACCTTTTGGAAGAAGAGGGATGAGTCTGTCAAAAGAGTTGGCATTGTCCAGCCAGCCGTGCAGGCAAAGAACTGGGGGAGCCTGCTGGGAGCCCCAGACTTTGGCAGCGATGTGGCCCCAGGGCACAGCCAGCTTCAGCTCTGAGAGCATACCTGGAACACAGCCACACACTCATTCATGAAGGCACTTTCTGAGCCCCTCATCCGTACCCCAGTGTGTTCAGGGCAAAAGCCCAGGGGCTCAGGTTCCCACACTGCCCCCAGGGATTACAGGGAGAGAGCCTGACATGGGTTTGGGGATACCCAGAGAAAGGAAATTTAAACTGGGTCCGCAGAGTGAGGAAAACCAGGGTAGGGTTTCATGGCAGAACTTTGTGGAATTGGCTAGACCTGGGCTCTGACACTTGCTGGGTGTGTGACCTTGGGCCGCTTAGTAAAACCTGCTGAGTTCCAGTTTCCTTTTCTGTAAAACGGGGAGAAAACAGTCCTGGCAATAACCAACACAGTCTAAACTTTCAGAGGGCAGATGGGGTGGTCCCTCTCACTTCCTCACAGCAAGTCGGATCATTGTCACTCTCTCTTCGCAGACCAGCACACCCAGACCAGCACACCGAGGCATGGGGAGGTGCAGTCTGAGCCCAGAGATCCTCAGGGAGAATGAAGTGGAGCGAGGATTTGTTGCCGGACCCCAGTCCGGACCACCCAGCACCACGCTGTCTCTGGCCTAATCGGATCAGGGATGACTTCTCCGGGGTCCGGCACTGACCTGTTCTGCTGGCCCACCCGGCCCGGCTGGACACCTTTGAGGCCCCAGAGCCCTGCGCTTGTTCCTCTACCTTGGAGCTCCCGGAACCTTTAGAAGCCACGTGCAGCCCTCTCCCGGGGTCCCCACCCTCCCGCGGGTCCAATCAACCCGCTCCCACTTCCGCTCCGGGGGTCGGGGGGGGCGGCAAGGAGGTGGGTGGGCGGCGGGAAGGGCGTGGCGTCCCCCATCCCACTCCGGTCTAAGGGTCCTGCGGCGCAGCGTCTTCACCCTTCGCAGCCATCCCGCCGTCGCGCAGCGCTCCTGACGCCTACGTGAGGTCGCGGCGGGCGGAATAAATGTCAGAGCTTCAGGCCCCGCCCCCGCGGGCCGGCCCGCCCGCCCCTCCCTCCCGGCCCCGCCCCTCCGCCCCGGCCCGGGACCTCCGGCCCCTCCGGTCCGCCAGCCCCGGAGTCTGCGCAAGACTTGCCGCTGACAAGGGTGGTTGACTTGGCTCTCAACTCCGACCGTGAAGTCCGTGAGCGCCCAGAGACGCCCACCCAGCGGCTAGAGAGCACTGGGCGGTGGCCAAACCACCTCCAAAATTTTGGGCCACACGTGGGATGGTATTCGGGTGAGTGAAGTCCTTGCTTGACACGTGGGAGACGGGACCCAGGCCCTGGGCAGTCTCCACGGCTGGCCTCGTTCCCGCGCTGGACCAGGAGCTGGCGAAGACGCAGGGAGCAGCCACAGCCAACGGGCCACCACCTGGGTCCTCAGTGGCTTGCACCATTGGAATAAAGTAGGGATGACTCCGTAATGGTTAAATGTTCGCCTGGAAGGCCAGGCTGTGCCCGCCTTGTTGTGGTTGTGTCCTGGGTCATCATCAGTAGTGCCTGCCACGAACCAGCCTTAATATTTGTTGCACAGGTGAATGAATGTGTAAATTGGGGACATGGAGGAACCCCCCCCACCACCACCAGGTAAGGAAGGATTATGGACAATAACATTGAGCCTGGAAAGGATCAAGAACCTGGAATCCTGAAGGAAATGTTTGGGGTACTAAATCTTAAAGGCACTACAGCACATCCTCGAGTCAGTGGCAAGTCTAGGACAAATAAGGCAAAGGGCTTCTCTTTCATTCACCACCATTTGCTAATTAGAAGGCCTGGGAGTGACCCCTCCGAGGTCCCAGTCCAACAGAAACCCTAAATGGTGAAGCGGAATCCAGCAGGTGGGGGACTGGAGAGAGAGCTGCGGGTGTCACCTGGCGGGTGACAGGAGACCCAGGCCCTGAAGGGGGCAGGCAGGGATGTGCCACAATGCGGGCAAGTTGGTGGTGGTTGGAAAATGTGGGGAAGGGGGAGCATGGGGACTGAGTGTGGGGATGATGAATCTGGATCTCAGGTAGGGGTCTTGGGGGGCTTGGAGCTAGGAGTGGTTAAGACCATTTCTGTGATCGTACATGCACAGTGGTGTCCTTTAGTTCCAGAAATGCTTTGTCTTCCTTGACAAGTTAGGCAGGGGTGATGGACCGTGTGGTGACAGACGCAATGGGACATGACCCCTTCGAAGGGGCTCTTTCCTCCTCCGCCTTGGGGACCCACTGCCACCTCTTCATGGGTGATGCCGCATTTATACCTGGCACCAGGCTCCAGTCTGACCTCTAGGTGCTGGCCTCTAGCACATCAGACTTCAGCTTCCCTCGGCCCAATCGGCCAGCATCTCCTCCCTCGTCCCTGTCCTCACCTCAGTCACCCCCACCCCGTTTCTCATTCCCCTTGGGCTTTCCCTGCTGTTCCAGCGACCTTCTGCTCCGGTGACCCTCCGGCTGGACGTTCATCGGCCCCGGAAGACAAGAGAAATCGCTTGTCCTGCCCCACAACCCCTCCTACCGCCACCCACTCCCCCTACAGCCCCCTGGCAGCTCTGATCTTACTTCCCTGCAGGAATCAGAGAGGTCACTACTCTACACAAATGCACACCTGGTCACAGGGGCCCTGACAAAGTGTGACCTGCACTGGCCCCACCTCAGGGCAGTCGCCCTCACATCCCCAGACCAGACTAGGCTCGGAGCAATGTCCTGCATGGTGGGTGCGAGTGAGCGGGCGTGGCCTCCTGAGGCCTCCAGACGGCGCAGACTGTCTTGTTTGGGCACAGATTCAGGAATGCTGCAGGTGAGTTGGGGGACAGGGTGCACAGTGACCAGTGATGGCTCAGCCTGCATGACGGAGGGGCCGGTGAGCTGGGCACCTCAGCAACCCGAGGTTCCAGAGGGAACGTGAATGCCGGCAGCCTGGGATGCACAGAAATGCTGGGTCGTGATGACGTTCTGGGTCCTGGCGCTGGTAATTTTGGAGGGAGCCACATACTCCAGGGCGTCTTGGCAAACTCTAGAGCTATTAAAAATTCTCTGCTACCACGTGGTCCCTGGGGCTGGTAACCTGGTCTTGGGCAGTCGACCTCAGTCACAAGAGCTCTCATGCTGAGCTGACTGCCGTCCGGCCACCCTGCCCTGTCCCACTGCCCTGCGGCACGGTGGCGTAAGTACTCTTTGCCAGGTCGGCGTGTCTCCCCGCTCCACTCTCCTTTGTGCCCCCAGATACGGCCTGATCTGTCCCCTGAGAGCCTGAAGGGGACTGATAACAGTGGAGGGAGATGACTCTATTATTTCTTTTAAACAAAAGCCAAACCAACAACACCACACAAATAGGAAACCCTTCCTGAGAATACCCACAGCGTCTCCCTTTCACTCGTTTGTCCAGAGACCATGGGGTGTCCTCTGATTTCACTTAGAGCTTAAAAGTCACAAAATAGGGTGCCTGGGTGGCTCAGTGGGTTAAGATTCTGCCTTCGGCTCAGGTCATGGTCTCAGGGTCCTGGAATCAAGGCCCACATGGGGCTCTCTGCTCAGCGGGGAGCCTGCTTCCCTGTCTCTCTCTGCCTGCCTCTCTGCCTACTTGTGATCTCTGGCTATCAAAAAAATAAATGAATAAAATCTTAAAAAAAAAAAAGTCACAAAATAGAGTTCACCCCAGCCAACAGATCTCCTCCTAAATGCACCTTTTTGGAGTAATGTTCCAAAATGTGCCACCTCTGGGATGCCTGGGTGGCTCAGTCAATTAAGCGTCAGCCTTTGGCTCGGGTATGATCCTGGGGTCCTGGGATTGAGTCTGGCATTGGGCTCCCTGTTTAACAGGAGTCTGCTTCTCCTTCTCTCTCTGTCAAATAAATAAATAAAATCTTTGCAGGGGAAAAAAAGTGCAACCACCTGCCAGGCTTGGGCGTGCCTTAGGCCATGGTCACCAGGAAGGTCCCCAGGGAGTCTATGGGAGGAGCAAATGCGGAGTTCCCGTGGGCCTCCTACAAGAAACGAGGCTGCTCGGGCTCTCCCCGGGTGTGTGTGTGTGTGTGTGTGTGTGTGTGTGTGATGGTGCCATGGGTGCCCCGAGCTTTATCCCTTGGCCTTTGCTGGAGCTGGGACAGATGCAAGAGGCGTGGGTTGGAGCAGGAGGAGTTGGGGTCCGTTTCGAGCCAAGGTGGGGATGGAGGTCCAGGACAGGCGACGCAGGGAGACCCTGGTGCTGGCTGGAGGTGTGGTCACCAAAGCTACTTCAGATATCTTCACTCATTACAACATTTGGGTTCTTTGGGTCCGTTTCCATTGATTTTTTTTTAAATTTTGTATTGTTTATTTATTTTTAAAAAAGGATTTTATTTATTTGGCAGACAGGATCACAAGCAGGCAGAGAGAGAGGAGGAAGCAGGCTCCCTGCTGAGCAGAGAGACCAACGTGGGGCTCAATCCCAGGACCCTGGGATCATGACCTGAGCTGAAGGCAGAGGCTTTAACCCACTGGCCACCCAGGCGCCCCTCCACTGACTTTTTTTTTTTTTCTCTTGCTCATATTTTCCTATTTCCTTTGTATGCTGAGTATATTGAGTTGTGTTCTAGTTATTGTCAATGATCCAGATGTGTATAAGGAATCTGGATTCTGTTTATGTTCCAGAGAGTATTAATTTGTTTTGGTGGATGGTTAACTTGGCTGCACTCCTATGAGGTTGGTCTTTTTTACAATGAGAAGCAGCTCAAATTTCAGTTCAGTTCTTTGAGGCTTAGCTGGGCTGCTTGGAGTCTGCCCTATGCTTATGTAGTTTAGTGGTCAGAGCTTTGGACAAAATATGTACACAGATTTGGGGGCTCTTCCTCTCTGATCTCTCCTTTGGAATTCTCCTCCTTAATTCCCAGCTGCTGTACTTGCCAAAAACCTCTCTTTCTTTTCTTTTTTTTTTAGAGCACATGAGGTATGTGTGTTAGGGGGTGAGGGGTAGAGGGAGAGGAAGAGAGAATCTTTTTTTTTTTTAGATTTTATTATTTTTTTAAAGATTTATTTATTTATTTTATTTGACAGAGAGAGAGATCACAAATAGGCAGAGAGGCAGGCAGAGAGAGAGAGGGGGAAGCAGGCTCCCTGCTGAGCAGAGAGCCCGATGCGGGGCTCGATCCCAGGACCCTGAGATCATGACCTGAGCCGAAGGCAGAGGCTTAACCCACTAAGCCACCCAGGCGCCCCTAGATTTTATTTATTTAGGGATGCCTAGATGGCTCAGTAGGTTAAGTATCTGCCTTCAGCTCAGGTTATGATCTTGGAGTCCCGGGATCGAGCCCTGCATCGGGCTCCCTGCTTGGTGGGGAGTCTGCTTCTCCCTCTGCCCCTCACTCTGCTCTCGTGCTCTCTTGCTCAAATAAATAAATAAATAAATAAAAATAATAAATAATAAAAAAGAAAAAATAAAAACAAAATAAAATGCCATAGATATTTTCTGCACTTTTCTATGTATGACATGTAATAAAAAGACAACGTTTAGGGTGCCTGGGTGGCTCAGTGGGTTAAAGCCTCTGCCTTTGGCTCAGGTCATGATCCCAGGGTCCTGGGATCGAGCCCCGCATCGGGCTCTCTGCTCGGCAGGGAGCCTGCTTCCCTTTCTCTCTGCCTGCTTCTCTGCCTACTTGTGATCTCTGTCTATCAAATAAATAAATAAAATCTTCAAAAAAAGTGCTCTCAAGGATGGAGACGTAGCATTGGAACCATGGGCATCCAGGTGGTAAGTGATGCCATAGAGATGGGTGAAGTAAGTGGCGGGGGGGGGGGGGGGGGGGGGGAAGCTGTCGTGTGAGAAGGGAAGGTCCAGGAGGTCCTGAGGAGCCCTACTGTCTCCTGGAGAGTCAAGGGGAGGGGATCCCACAAAGGGAGCCTTAGGCAGCATGGTAAGACCCATGGGAGGAGAAGCAGCAATGCTTGGTCTCTGGGAAATCAAAAAGAGAAGAAAGCATCAAGAAGGGAGTGGCCAACAGACTCGAGAGCTCCAGAGAGAACAACAAAAACAAGATGGAACCACTCCAGTGCTCCATGGGAGGGTGGGGTGAGGAGGTCGTTCATTTCAGTGGCAAGATGGGTCAGAATCCTGATGTGGGGAATCCATCAGGGAGTAGAAGGTGAGATGGAGAGACGGTGAGGTCGGCTGTGGTTTCCAGGGGCTTAGTCTCAAGGATGCGGCTGGGTGTATGGGCACTGGAGAGCATTTGGAAGAGAAGCACTGTAAAACTCAAATCAAAAAAAAGTAGAAGAGGGGACGCCTGCCTGGCTCAGTCAGTTAAGAGTCCCACTCTTGATTTCGGCTCAGGTTGTGATCCTGGGGTCTGGGGATCGAGCCCCACATTGGGCTCTCTGCTTAGTGGGGAGCCTGCTTCTCTCTCTCCATCTGCTGCTTCCCCTGCTTGTGCTTTCTCACACTCTCTCTGTCAAATAAATAAATAAAACAAAATTTTAGAAGTAGGAGAGGAGGGGCACCTGGGTGGCTCAGTCGTTAGGCGTCTGTCTTCGGCTCAGGTCGTGATCCCGAGGGTCCTGGGACCGAGCCCCACATCAGGCTCCCTGCTCGGCGGGAAGCCTGCTTCTCCCTCTCCCACGCCCCCTGCTTGTGTTTCCTCTCTCGCTGTGTCTCTCTCTGTCAAATAAATAAATAAAATATATATATTTTTTAAATGTAGGAGAGAAAAGATAAGGGTCAGGAAAAAAATTGAAGTTAGACCACATCCCTGCTAACCGTACTCCATTGGTTTGCTCCCAATTTAAACCGATTAGGGCTTATTTCAAGATTGGAATAGAGAAGAAAGAGGGAGGCACTTTGGTTTAATTTGTGTGCTTGTGCTGTGATTGTGTCTAATCATGGATCTGGCCACTGTCTGGAGAGAGTGTGGAGGCTCAGGGGAAGTTAGAAGACTCAGCCTGGCCCCTGACGTGGAGAGGACCATGCTCCATGAAGGAAAGGCTTGTCCAAACCGAGCTCCCCATCATGAAGACAACTGAACACTTAACTTCTTCTGCCTGATCCTCCCAGGGGACCCTGGGACCCACTGTGGCACCCATCCTCACCCCAACAGAGTCCCCAGCCTGGGATGGCCTCCTATTTGGCATGTCTCCTCCTCCTTACTTTTCCTTTTAAAATCATCTGAGAAGTGGGTGTGGGGGCAGAAGAAATCTGGCAATGGGTTGTATTAGCTTGTCTGGCACAAAGTATCGCAAAAAGGGAGGAAATGAAACAACAGAAATTTCTCTCTCGTTGGTTCTGGATGGTCGAAGTCCAAGATCAGGATGTGGGTGGGGTTGGTTCTTTCTGACATCTGTGAGGGAGAATCTGTCCTTGCCTCTATCCTGGCTTCTGATGGTTTGGTGGAGATCTTTGACATTCATTGGCTTGTAGACCTATCACTGCAATCTCTGCCTTCATCTGTTTTCTGGGGGTTCACCTTATCTGTTCTCTATGTATGTCTACCTCTGTGTCCAAATTTCCCCCCTTTATAAGGACACCTGTCTTATCGGACTAAGGACCTCATTTTAACGTCATTATCTTTACACAGACCCTCTTTCCAAATAAGGTCATGTCCACAGGTACTGAGCACTAGGACTCCATATATCTTTTTTTTTTTTTTGGGTGGGGGGGGACACATTTCAACCCATGACATGGATATATGAGGACTTGTTATAGTAATCTCTACTGTTGTGTATGTTTGAAATTTTCCACAATAAAATATAAAAAAAAGCAAAAATAAAATATGTAATATACATGATCGAGATGTTTTACATTCTTTTTTTTTTTCAAGTTAAGTCTTCGAAATCTAGCGAGTCTTTTAAACTTACTGCACTTAAGACATCTTAATTCAGACTTGTCACATTTGAAAGTATGAAAGTCACACTGGACTCCAGCCCGTGGCCTACAGATCACAGTATCTGTCTCACCGGGAAGCTTGCTTGCAATGCAGAATCTCAGACCCACTCGATCAGAGTCTATCTTTTAACAAGATGTTGAAGTGATTCGAGTGCGTGTTGAAGTTTGAGAAGCATTGGGGGCCGTTGTGGGCTTTATTCCTGGAAGTACACTTGCATTTTTTAGACTGACACGTCTTAGTTTCTGGCTCTGAAAGCCAGACCCCTCTCCTGTGATGGCATCCTTGTCCGCCCTCAGAGGAAGGGGCATTCTTTGATCTCACCAGTGTAGATGCATCCTTTCAGTTCTTGACACGCCTTGATCTCATGCCTCTTCTGAGACTCTGAACCATCTTTTCCCCCTTCTTTCCATCTTCAGAGCACCTAGATCTTCAGCAAACAAACCCAACTCCTTTGGCCCACTTTCCTCTCAAGCCGTTACATGCTTTTTCCCCTTCTCTCTGATCCGCATTATTTTTTACGGTTATGCAAACGTGATTGATTTTTCTGCTTCTTCACCGTCCATTCATTGCTCAGGCCACTGAGCTGCTTCCATCTCAACCACTAAAATGACTCACGTTTGGAACGCCTGGGCGGCTCAGTCAGTTAAGCATCTGCCTTCAGCTCAGCTCATGATCCCGTGGTCCTGGGATTGCTGAGCAGGGAGCCTGCTTCTCCCTCTGCCCCTGCCCTTTGGCGCCCCCCTCGTGCTCCCACTCCCCCTCTCTCCCTTAAATAAATAAATAAAATCTTTAAAAAAATAAAGAAAGTAAAACGACTCATGCTAAGGTGACCAAGGACCTCGTGCAAGGCTTCCTTCTTTCAATCGCTTCTTCCCTGACAAACTTGAAGTGGTAGTGGCCCCGGACATCATTCATCACCTGCTGACCCTTCTCGGTAGCCCCATGATGCCTCTCCTGGCTCCCCTCCCTTCTTCCTTCTTTTGCGTCCCCAACTGTTCCTTTTAAACCTGTTGCTAGCTCCTCTCCTCCACTTCCTTCTTCCTGCTGCTCTGTAGTCCTTACAAGTAAATATTGGCTGCACTTTCGTCTTTGGTCTTGCTTTCTTGCTGTGTGATCCGCCTCGGTGAACTTGGCCTTAAGACTCTAGCTCCAAGGGGAGCAGCGCTCAACTTCACATGACCATCACCAGCCCTGACCTCTCCCTGAGTTCCAGACTCTTTTATTGCCTGCTGTGTGTGTGTGTGTGTGTGTGTGTGTGTGTGTGTGTGTTAAAATGTACATAGCACGGGGTGCCTGGGTGGCTCAGTGGGTTAAGCTGCTGCCTTCGGCTCAGGTCATGATCTCAGGGTCCTGGGATCTAGCCCCGCATCGGGCTCTCTGCTCAGCAGGGAGCCTGCTTCCCCCTCTCTCTCTGCCTGCCTCTCTGCCTACTTGTGATCTCTGTCTGTCAAATAAATAAAAAAATCTTTAAAAAAATAAAATATACATAGCACATTTATCACTTTAACCATTTGTAAATGTACAACTGAGTGGTATTAAGCACATTTAGAATGCTGTACAACCATCATCACTATCGACATACAAAACTTTTAATCATCCCCAACAAAAACTCTATCCGTTAATTAATAACTCCCCAATCCTTTTCCCCCTCAGACCCTTAGAGCCTCAAATCTACTTTCTGTCTCTATGAGTTTGCCGATTCTAGGGACCTCCTATAAGTGGAATCATATAATGGTTGACCTCCTGTAGCTGACTTTTCACTAAGCATGTTTTCAAGGTCCCTTCACACTGTAGCATATATGAAAATGTCATTCCTTTTTATGCTGAATTACATGCACACATACATATATGCATTTTGTTCATGTGTTCATTTGTTGATGGACACTTGGGTTCTTTTCACCGTGTGATTATTGTGAATAATGCTTCTGTGGACATGAGTGTACAAGTCCATCTGTTTAAGTTCTCCTTTTGGATATACACCTAGGAGTGGAATTGCTGGGTCACATGGTAGTTATGTGTTTAACCTTCTGAGAAAGGGCCAAACTGTTTCCCATGGTGACTACCACCATTTTACATTTCATCAGCAAGGCACAAGGGTTCCAATTTCTCTACATACTTGACCATCTTTTCTGTATTTTCGGTTATAGCCATCTTAGTATATGTGAAATGGAATCTCATTGTGGTTTTGGTTTGTATTTCTCTAAAGACTAATGTTGTTGAGGACCTTTTCATGGGCTTATTGGCCATTTGTATATATTCTTTGGAGAAATGTCCAAGTCCTTTGTCCATATTTGAATCGGGTTGTTTGGTGTTTTATTGTTAAGTTTTAGGTGTTCTTTATATATTCTGGACACTAACCCCATAAATAGGCAGTCAGCAGGTTGTCTTTTCTTGTTCTTGATACCTATCCTTCGATGCCTAAAAGTTCTCAGTTGTAAGGAAGTTTGATTTTATTTTTTCTCTTATTGCCTCTGCATGGGGCATCATGTCCATGCAATCATCAAATCCAATGTCATGAAGATTTTTTTCCCCAGTGTTTTCTTCTGAGACTTTTAAAGTTTTAGTCCTGAAGTTTTTGTCTTTGACCCTTCCCAACCCACTTTTCCAACTGGCTCCTGGACAAATACTCTTGTAGGATTTAGCAGGTACTTAAAGTGTAACATGCCTGTGATGAAATTTAATACCTCCCTCAGTGGGTTTCTCCTTTATTTTCTGTCTCAAGTAACAGCATCACCATCTTCCAGGTTCCCAAGCAAAGAGAAATTCAATCACCCTCAAACCCAAATTGCCAACAAGTCCCATTGATTCTAAGTTGAGACATCTCCCCAGCCCTGCCTCGCCCTCCCACTGTCACCACCACATCATGAAGACTGCCATTGTCCTTGTATGGACTTATTTCTTCCCCCGCCAACCTACTTCGTACATATACCAGTAAGCTCCAACACCAGTTCACATAAAGATGATGCAGAAAGATTTTCAAAAGGCAAGTCAATTGCATTTCCAGAAAGGTCATGCATCCTGTAATCATGACTACTTTTCCTTTCTGGCGTAATAGCCTCACTTGCAAAATAACAAGTTGGCAGGGGCACGTGGGTGGCTCAGTTGGTTAAGTGTCTGCCTTCAGCTCAAGTCATGATCCCGGGTCCTGGGATTGAGCCCCACATCAGTGTTACTGCTCAGTGGGGAGCCTGCTTTTCCCTCTCCCTCTGCTTCTCTGCCTGCTTGTGCTTTCTCTCTGTCAAATAAATAAATAAAATCTTAAAAAAAAAATCTGGCAATTCTAGGTCTAGGTGCAAATGTTTGTTTTGTTTTGTTTTCAGTAGCCTCCATGCCCTTCTGGAGCCCAACGTGGGACTTGAACTCATGACCCCAAGATCAAGACTTGAACGGAGATCAAGAGTCAGATGCTTTCTTTCTTTCTTTTTTTTTTTTTTTTAATATTTATATTTATTTTAGAGGGCGAGGCACAGGGAGAAGGAGAGAGAGTCTCAAGTCAACTCTGCTGAACGTGGAGTCGATTTAGGACTCGATCTCATGACCCTGAGATCATGACCTGAGCTGAAATCAAGAGTTGGGTTCTCAACCTACCGTGCTACTCAGGCGTCCCCGCCAAGTATTTTTAAGTTAATTTTTTTGAAGTAGAACATGATACAGAAAAGTCCATGCACTCCTCAATGTACAGCTCGATGAATGTTCACAAACTCAACACACCCTTGCACAATACATGGGTCACAAACTGGAAAAGTCCCAGCACCCCATGAAGCCTCTGGTGTTTGCTCCCCTCCCGAGTTACCGCTAACCCGACTCTAATAGCAGGGATTGGGTTGACCTCTGTCTCTACCTCATACAAATGGAGTCATAGAGCAAGGACTCTGTAGTGTCTGGCTTCTTTTGTTCTTCATTATGTTTGGCGAGTTTCTGTGATCTGAGATGTCACAATACGAATGTTGTACGATGTCCTTATCATTCTACCTCAGACGAACGTAACTGGTTTCCTGTTTGGAGCTATCGTAGTCTACTGCTAAGAACATTCTTGTCGTGTCTTTTTTTCTTTTTTTTTTTTTTTTTGGACACAGAGAGCGAGATCACAAGTAGGCAGAGAGAGGGGGAAGCAGGCTCCCCATTGAGCAGAGAGCCTGATGGAAGGGCTTGATCCCAGGACCCTGAGACCATGACCTGAACCAAAGGCAGAGGCTTAACCCACTGAGCCACCCAGGCGTCCCTGTTGTCATGTCTTATGGTGAATATATATATGGATTTCTGGAGGGTAGGTACCAAGGGATGGAATTGATAAGCTATAGGATGTATGTGTGTTTAGCATTTAAAGAATTTTTGGTGTTCTCGTTGTTGCTATTTTATTGGTCTCTGCAGTCCTAAATCTGGGGACGATTACAGAGGAGTTTCTGTTAAACAATAATCTTGTGACATCATTCCCTGGCCCAGCGAAAGTCTCGACTGCCCCCGTGGGCATGGAAGAAACTTCACAGGCGGGACCTGACGTAGTTTTTCTCCGTGTGGGTGAGTCCGGAGTGGAAGGTCAAGAAGGAATTCTTGAGACGTCTCCAGTGCAAAAAGGTGATTTTATTAAAGCTCAGAGATGGGACCCATGGGTGGGAAGAGCTGCTGCCCTGGGGACGTGAGGAGTGGCTGATTAAATGCTTGGGCGTTGGTGGAGGTTTGGGAAAAGGGACATTAAGATAGTTGGGAGTTTCCTTCTGGAAGTTAGGCTATTGAAAAGAATGTTGTTGTTGTTGTTTTTTCATGTCAATTGCTAAGAGAATTTGTAGACTAGGGAAGACTCAAGTCTTGCTGGACGTGATCTCTATCAGTGAACCATTTAGTGTTTTGTTTTTTTTCCTTCCCTTAGTTTTAAGGCAGCCACGGGTGACTGAGGAATGTCACACAGATCCCACCTGGGATTGGGGGCAGGGGGACTGCTGGGTGTCAGCTTCTGCTTGTCCACTTGCCTTCTGCTCCCACAACAGGGTCCACCATATTTCTTTAGTCTCTTCTGCAACAGCTCCTGGCCTGATGTAGGAAAGACATTGGAGTTTGGAGCCAATGGCCGAGAAAGAATTCCTGAGATGTCTTGGGTGCAAAGACGCGGTTTTATTAAAGCACGCGGACAGGACTGGTGGGCAGAAAGAGCTGCACGGGGTTTGTGAGGAGTGGCTAATTATCTGCTTTCAGGTTGGGAAGGGGTTAGGGATAGCCTAAGTCTCTAAGGAATTTGGAAGCAAGGTTTCCAGGACCTTGAGGGGGTGAGCTGTTATTAGGAAAAGATCATTTACTGCTGTAAAACCCCAGTCATGAGACCCTTCAGATGTATATCATTGGGTCATATGCTTGGGGGATGATGGCCAACAGATATCTTGGGTGAGGGGAGCTAGAGATAAAGGAAGTTTCCAAAAGGAATTCTACCTGTTAAAGTAGACATAGGATCCCGGAGGTTGGGAGGTTGAGTCAAGGTCAAGTTGCCCTTTGCCCTTAGCAAAGTGTTAACATTGAAGTAGCTGAGCTCCCAGAGGAAGGTCACTCTGCCTGTTTCAAGGGCTTGTCAGTGGGCTGTAGGCAATAAGGAAACTTAAATTTTTTTCTTTTGCTTTTATTTCCCACTTCCCAGCCCACCCTCCAATCCCACAGAAAGCCCAAGGGCTGCCCACAGCTCTCAAGGTCATGTGGGATCTGGCCCCGCCTTTTGGTGACACCATTCCTCCCCTCCAGCCCCACCCCAGTCTGGCGGGCCCTTCTGTCCCACCTCAGGCACACCAGGGTGACTCCCTTCCCCTCCCTCCAGTCTTGTTCAAAAGTGACGGCTTCCTTGACACCCGTAGAAAGAGTGGTTCCCATGCTCACCTTCCCTGGCCAGTGTTCTCTTTCTGGCTTTGCGTATCTCTGTGGGACTTCTTACCACCTCAGACACCTGCGTGTTTGTTCAGGGCCTGTCCTCTTCCCTCAGAATGTCAGCCCCATCAGGGCGGGGCTGTTTTCCTCACAGTTGTAACTAGCAGGTGCTTAGTCAATATTTATTGAATAAATAAATGTGCGAATTCTCTGCGAATGTCACACTTTCGCCCTCCCAAGCCCAAGCCTCTGTTATGACATCAGTGCAGAGGCTCTTACTCATTGTAGGAGCTCCTAATTTTAGGTCTGACATAGTAATTCTCCTTGGGGGGAATCTGTCCCCTCCCCCACCATGCAGTCACAAGGGTAGGCCGTTGGCAGCCATATTTGTATTTTGGACCCTGTCCCCAGGCCAGAATCAATAACTGGTCTGGGCAACCTGACCCAAGTGGGGCCAAGATCTCTACTCCAGAAATTTGGAATTGCATTTGACATTTTAGCCTTACTCTGGGCTGGTCTTTAGAATGCAACATTATTATTACTATTATTGTTGTTGTTGTTTGAAATTAGGAGCTGTGGTATGACCATCACCCACCCCTGCAGCCTAGGTAGCAGGAGAAAGAGAAGAGGTACAGAGAGCAGGGGGAGTCCATCAGGCTGCTCTCAGGGAGTGTAGCGGGTGTTATGGTGTGCCACCCACAATCCCCAGGGCGCAGAGGCACCAACCTCCACCTGCTCGAGTGCCGTGTTGGCTGTGATGGCTCAGTTAGCTGAGTTCTTCTCTGAGACTTGCCCTCCCCAGGGCAGTTCAGGGCCAGTGACTGGTCTACACGGAGTTACAAAGGGCACCCCCGCCCCCCTTACCTTGATTCAGGACCAGCTCTAAAGGACTATATGGGCTCCTGAGTTCCCTACGGAATTGGGTAAGCCCAGCCTCCCTCCCACTGCACAACAGCTCCACTTCTGCCCAGGCCCTGCCCTGCCTCCTGGGAGCACTGCCCCATGGGCTTGCTGGATGCACGTCTCAGACAAGCAGATTCCGTTTCCCAGGGAGCCTATAGCCAAAGGCAAGAGGCGCACAGCAGAAAGGTGCTGGTGGTATGACAAGCCATGGTCGCTGTGGATGCGGTTTGAAGGGGTGGGATTCGCAACAAATGGTCAAGACGTCTTTGGTGCAAAAAAGTGGTTTTATTAAAGTACTGGGACAGGACCCATGGGCAGGAAAAAAGTGGCACTGGGGTCATGAGTAGTGGCCCATTATATACTTCCAAGTTGGCAGGGGGTTAGGGAGAGCGTAAGTCTCTAAGGAACTTTGGAAGCAAGGTTTCTAGGACCTTGAGGGACCTAGCTATTGTTAGGAAAAGCTCATTTATTATTGTCTAAAAAAACCTTAGTTAGGACACCCTTCAGATGTATATTGGTGGGACATATGATTTCCAACATATATCTTGGGAGGTTTAGAGATAAGTTTTCTAAAGGAATTTTTATATTTTCATTTTTTTAAAAAAAGATTTTACTTATTTGACAGAGAGCAAGAGAGCACAAGCAGGGGGAGCTGCAGAGGGAGAGGGAGAAGTAGGCTCCCCGCTAAGCAGGGAGCCTAATGTGGGGCTCAATCCCAGGACCCCGGGATCATGACCTGAGCTAAGGCAGACACTTAACCGACTGAGCCACCCACCTGCCCTCCAAAGGAGTTATTATTTTTTTTTAAGATTTAATTTATTTATTTGACAGAGAGATCACAAATAGGCAGAGAGGCAGAGAGAGAGGGGGAAGCAGGCTCCCCACTGAGCAGAGAGCCCCATGCGGGCCGATCCCAGGACCCTGAGACCACAACCCAAGCTGAAGGCAGAGGCCCAACCCTCTGAGCCACCCAGGCACCCCAAGTATTTTTTTTTTTTAAGATTTTAAAGATTTATTTGACACAGAGAGAGCACACAAGCAGGGGGAGCAGCAGAGGGAGGAGGGAAGCAGGCTCTCCACTGAGCAGAGATCCCCATGCGGGACTCAATCCCAGGACCCCGGGATCACAACCCGAGCCAAAGGCAGAGGCTTTAATCCACTGAGCCAGCTAGGTGCCCTCCAAAGGAGGTTTTTTTTTTTTTAAGATTTTATTTATTTATTTGACAGAGCGATCACAAGTAGGCAGAGAGGCAGGCAGAGAGAGAGGAGGAAGCAGGCTCCCGGCCGAGCAGAGAGCCCGATGCGGGGCTCGATCCCAGGACCCTGGGACCATGATCTGAGCCGAAGGCAGAGGCTTTAACCCACTGAGCCACCCAGGCGCCCCTCCAAAGGAGTTTTTATATGTTAAAGTAGACTCACAGGATCCTGGGGGCTGGGCTAAGGTTGCCTTTTGCCCTTAAACTTTATTATTATTATTATGGTGAGTTAGCCAAAATATAGTACATCAAAGGTCATTGTTGTAACATTCAATGATTCAATAGTTTCGTATGAGACCCAGTGCTCATTCCAACATATGCCCTCCTTAATACCCCTCACCCGGTTACCCCAGCTCCCCACCCACCTCCCTTCTGTAACTCTCAGTTTGTCTCCCTCTCTGATTTCTTCCCATTCACTTTTCCCTCCCTGCCCCTGTGGTCCTCCATGCTATTCTTTATGTTCCACACATGAGTGAAACCATATGAGAATTGTCTTTCTCTGCTTAACTTACTTCATTTAGCATAATCCCCTCTAGCTCTGTTCATATCCATACAAATGGTGGGCGTTCATCCTTTCTGATGGCTGAGTCATATTCCATTGTATATATGAACCACAACTCCTTTATCCATTCCTCTGTTGAAGGGCATCTCGGCTCTTTCCGTAGTTTGCCTATTGTGAACACTGCTGCTATGAACACTGGGGTGCACATGCCTCTTCTTTTCACTACATCTGTGTCTTTGGGATAAATACCTAGTAGTGCAATCACTGGGTCATAGAGGAACTATTTTTAACGTCTTGAGGAACTTCCATTCTGTTTTCCAGAGTGGCTGTACCAGCTTGCATTGCCACCAACACGGTAGGAGGGTTCCCCTTTCTCCACATCCTCACCAACACTAGTTTCCTGTCTTGTTAATTTTGGCTGTTCTGACTGGTGTAGGGTGGCATCTCATTGTGGTTTTGATTTGTATTTCCCCGATGGCTAGTTAGTCAAGTGTTTTGTTTTTTTTTTTCCTGAAGATTTTATTTATTTATTTGACACACAGATCACAAGCAGGCAAAGAGGCAGGCAGAGACAGAGGGGGAAGCAGGCTCCCCTACAAGCAGAGAGCCCGATGCAGGACTCAATCCCAGGACCCTGGGATCATGCCCCGAGCTGAAGGCAGTAGCTTAAGCAACTGAGCCCCCCAGGCGCCCCTTGTTAGCTAAATATTAACATCCAGGCAGCTGAGTTCCTAGAGGAATGTCACTCTGCCTGTTTCAAGGATTTGTCAATGGGCTGTACGGAGTAAAGAAATTTAATTCTTCTTCTGCCTCTGTTTCCCACGTCGCTATGAGGCCAGCAACAGTTACTACCAGGGCGCACATCTCAGCTTCCTGGATGGTCCTAGCCATGGGCCTCGCTAAACTAACATTTACTGAGTGAACAGTTTGGCTGAGGTCAGGGTGGTGATCACACCCGCCTCCCAAAGCCGGTGAGGGGTCAGGAGCCTGGTGAGGGAGGTAGTTCGGGCCTAGCACACTGTCCTTTCTTGGACTCTCCCAAACGCAGAGGTCAGGCCTGCCCCCACTGTCCTGCGGCGGAGATGGGAGGGACCCCTGCCAGCCCACCAGGTGCAGGCTTGGTTTCCTCGTGGGTCTCCGGCCACACCGCCCTGAATTGGGTCCAACCCGGCCGCGTCACACACGTGCATTAACTACCACCGGCTGCATTTTAACCACGGCCCTTCCACTTCTCTCCCTCCTGCTCCTCCTCTGGCCATTACCTCCCCTGCGGAGACTGCGGCTCCGTCGCCACGCAGTTGGCCAAAGCCCCAGGCTCAAGGCGGTCTAGACACTTAGAAGCCCTCAGCTGGGCCCCAAGAAAAAACCGCCCCCAAGGACCTCAGGTTGCAGCCGAGGAAGCAGGGGTGAGAATTTTAACCCCATCCCCCAGCCCCGGGGCGGGCTGGTGGGGAAAAGGCTTTCCCCTGGCAGAGGTCCGATTCAAGGCGGTTCAATTCGATTTGATTTTCCCCGCCACCCGCCACCACCCGCCTCCCGCCCTTTGGTTGGTTTTGTGGCGCTGATTTGCTTTCAAGGGCGCGGGGAAGGCGGGGTGCGAGGTTACCGCGGATGGGCGCGCGGGGAAGCGTGGCGAGAGCGCGCGGGCGGGCACGCGTCCCGGGGGGTCGGTGGGGGCGGCGTGGGGGGAGGAGAGCGCGCGGGCGAGCGGGGGTGGCGGATCGTTGGAAGAGGCGACCGACGAGAGCGCGCGGGCAGACGCTCGCCGGGGGAGGGGGTGCGGCGAGAGAGCTGGGGTGCGGGGTTGATGCGCGCGCGCGTGTGTGTTGGCACCCTCACTGCACCGCCCCCGGGGTGTGTGTGTGTCTTCCTTGTTGGCGAAGGAGAACTTCCTGAAAGTTGCCCTTGGAGGGTGGGAGGTCGGTAGAGGGAGACCCGCCCCTGCAGACCCGGATTCGGCCCGGTTAAGCGGCTCGGGCGGGGCAGGCGGTTCAGGAGGGCAAGGACAGAAGCGGGCGCTGCGGAGTTTAGGGTGAACGCGAGCCAAAGGGGGAAGGACGTAGGTGCAAGGGGCCGCTGGATGGTCCGTAACGGCTTGGGGGCACCGCGCTTGGGCGGCGGGGACCCAGGGCGCTGGGTTTGACCCCCGCCCCAGGCAGACCTGCAACACCTCCTCCGGGCCTCCCACCTTACTGCAGCCCCTGCGGGTCTTGGGATTGGATCATTCTAGAACCATGACCAAGTGGGATAAATAGTTGCTAGATTAAACTTCATCAGGGTAATGGAAGACAGAATGGGATCCTTTTAGCGGTAAAACCCACCTTACTTGTATCATTGAGAACACAGTTGCTGGTTGATCCATAAAGGGCTAGATAGAAATAGATTCCTGTTTCCTTGGCCTCATCCATCCAGTCTATTGTTATGCAAAGTGCCAGATAGAAAAGGAGAGTATATAGCTTCTCTTGCCCATAGGACTTGATTATATGACATTTAATAGGAAAACTATAAGAAACTGCTTTCTGCACATCTGAAGTTGTAACTCTAGTCCCTGGCTCAGCACCTTGTCAGTTTTCTTCACTTACCCCGGTTTGCGTTACTTTGTCTGTATTGTCAGGTTTCTGTTATGTTAGCTCTCCAGGGCAGTCCCCAAACGCTCAGATCTCCAGCCGCAGTACTGTGCCTGCTGCAGGCTCTGAGCAAACGGGGAGGCACAAGCCCTCTTGGAGGCTGTGTGCAAGATAGGGCCAGTGTTCATGGGTTTTCTGGCAGTCTCTGCACCCCGTGTCCCCTCTCCCCTATCACTTCCCAATTCCCAGAGGGAATGAGTTCTTCAGACCTCATGGGATCTACATTATGTCATGTGTCTGAACTAGACTTAAATGTATGTATTTTAAGGATATTTTATTGTCCGAGAGAGAGAGAAGGAAGATGCACAAGCAGGGGGAGTGGCAGGCAGAGAAGCAGGCTACCCGCTGATCAAGGAGCCTGATGCGGGCTGGGTCCCAGGACCCTGGGATCATGACCTGAGCGGAAGGCTGACGCTTAACCAACTGAGCCAGCCAGGTGCCCTGAACTGGACTTATATTTAATGCATATATTTTTTGATACACCACCAAATGTAAGAACAGACAAAACTGACCTCCGCTGGGCTCTGCCATTGACCAGCTGGGTCAGTCTGGACACAGCACCAGGCCCTCCTTTGTGGTAGGGCATAATAATTCTTCTCTCATTAGGAATTAGTAGGCGTGGGAAGACTGAGATCACAGCAGCCAACAGGTACCGAGCATGTGCTGCGTCCAGCACGGTTCTTAGAACTTTTTTTGTATTGAATTGTTCAATCAATGTAATAAGGTCAGTAGGGTGCCTGGCTTGGTGTCCAGCATAGAATAAATGACAGATACAAATAGGTTTAAAAAAAAATTACTCAATGAGGGGCGCCTGGGTGGCTTAATCAGTTAAACGTCTGACTTTGGCTCAGATCATGATCTAAGGATCCTGGGATCGAGCCCCACATCTGGCTCCGGATTCAGTGGGAAACCTGTTTCTCCCTCTCCCTCTGCTGCTCCCCCTGCTTGTGCTTTCTCTCTGTCAGATAAATGAAAAATCTTGTTTTTTTTAAGATTTTGTATTTGACAGACAGCTAAGGAGGGAATGCAAACAGGGGGAGGGGAAGAGGGGATGCAGAGGGAAGAGGGGAAGAGGGGAAGCAGGCACCCCACTGAGCAAGGAGCCCAACAGGTGCTTGATAAATCCCAGGATCATGACCTGAGCCCAAGGCAGACACTAATGACTGAACTACCCAGGTGCCCCATAAATGAAAAAAAAAATTTTTTTTAATATTTTAAAGATTTTATTTATTTATTTATTTGTCAGAGAGATAGAGAGAGTGCAGGCAGGCAGAGAAGCAGGCAGAGAGAGGAGTGTGGGGAAGCAGGCTCCCCGCAGAGCAAGTATCCCGATGTGGGACTCAATCCCAGGACGCTGGGATCATGACCTGAGCTGAAGGAAGGCAGCCTCTCAACGGACTGAGCCACCCAGGCATCCCTGAAAAATCTTTTTAAAAAGTTGTTCAATGAGGAAGATTTCAGATAGAAAACTTCTTTTTTTTATTTTATTTTTATTTTTTTTTTCATTTTTTTAAAAGATTTTATTTATTTATTTGAGAGAGAGACAGTGAGAGAGAGCATGAGCGAGGAGAAGGTCAGAGGGAGAAGCAGACTCCCCGTGGAGCTGGGAGCCAGATGCGGGACTCGATCCCTCAACTCTGGGATCATGACCTGAGCCGAAAGCAGTCGTCCAGCCAACTGAGCCACCCAGGCGTCCCCACTTCACTCATTTTAAGATTTATCCCTAAAGAAGGTAATATTGTCTTCTTTCTTTTCTCTCTCTATCCCTCATTTTCTATGCCTTTAGAATAGAGACCATAAAAATCTCCTTATGAGGGTTTTGTGTGAGAATTAAGCAAACATGTATATACTGTTTAGAACTGTGCATGGCACAAAGTAAGTAATAAGTGTATTACTTGACTGTAATACAAGAAAAATGTAGGAAATCTGAGTAGTTGATAAAATTTTTTTTCCCACCCCCAGATAGAAAACTTCTTAATTGCACTTAAGCCTATCAGCAGTGCTACTTCTATGCAGGCTCAAGACACTTCTGTTTTACTATGTAGATGAAAACTGGCATAAGTGTTCAAAATGCATTTTTAACTGCTTTTTGGGTGTCTTGGTGTGATGTATTTTAAGAATGTCAAGTTTTTAAGCTGTATACCTTTCATTTAAATATTTATATTTTGGTGTAATTGATTTAAATGCATAGGTATTTTCCTTTTTTTTTTAAAGTTTTTATTTTTTTAAAGATTTATTTATTTATTTGACAGAGAGAGAGAGATCACAAGTAGACAGAGGCAAGCAGGGGGGAGGGGGAAGCAGGCTCCCTGCTGAACAGAGAGCCCTATGTGGGGCTCCATCCCAGGACCCCCCGAGATCATGACCTGAGCCAAAGGCAGAGGCTTAACCCACTGAGCACCCCCAGGCGCCCCTACAATACATAGGTATTTTCTAAACAAAGCTAAGTACCAGGGCTGGTTGACTCGGTCAGTAGAGCATGTGATTTTTTTAAATTTTTATTTTTTAAGATTTATTTATTTAACAGAAAGAGACAGAGAGAGAAGGAACACAAGCAGGGGGCAGGGGGAGCTGGAGTGGGAGAAGCAGGCTTCCCGCCGCGCAGGAAGCCCTGATGTGGGGCTCGATCCCAGGACCCCAGGATCATGACTTGAGCCAAAGGCAGGCGCTTAAGACTGAGCCACCCAGGCGCCCCAGCATGTGACTCTTGATCTCAGGGTTGGGTGTTTAAGCCCCATGTTGGGTGTGGAGTCAACTTTAAAAAGATAATAATGCGCTACCTACCTAAAACCTGTTGTGGGATTAAATAAAGTACTTATTTAATTTGTATTGATTTATTTTAATATGCAGTAATTTTCATATATATGTATATATTTATATACACAATATTTAGCACGTTTTGCTGTCCTCGGTGCTCACTATGTGGCAGCTGTTATTAATGGTCAATTTTTAGCTTGACCTTCTGAACTAAACAGTCGAAATAAAAATACCCATGAGAGAGGCCGCTTACTCAGAAATAGTCTTGAGTTATGCAAGGCCCGTAAGTAAGTGGTGAAACATGAACTAGGAGTCACTGGCTTGCTGGGCATTTGGGCTAAGGCTATTCTGAGAGAGGGGCTCCTGGGTGGCTCAGGGGGTTAAAGCCTCTGCCTTGGGCTCGGGTCACGATCTCAGGGTCCTGGGATCGAGCCCCACATGGCATCTTGCATCAGGGGCTCTCTGCTCAGCAGGGAACCTGCTTCCTCCTCTCTCTCTGCCTGCCTCTCTGCCTACTTGTGATCTGTCTGTCAAATAAGTAAAATCTTAAAAAAAAAAAAAAAAAAAGACTTCTCAGAGAGAGGTGCGTCCAACTGCTTTATAAAGGCGATAGGGTCCCACCTGTGCATGTGGGCAGAGACCCTCTGTATCTCCGATGCCCCTTGGGAAGGGTTCGCGTGTTTCATCTTGGTCCGGCCCAGGTTCTATGAAATAAAGTTGTTTTGGAGGCTGGAGTGAGTTGGGTTTATGGCTGCTTTACTTCCATTAATTAATACGTTTCATCCATAAAGAGAAACCCACTTAGGACAAAGGAAACATGGTTCCTTAAATGCCAAATGCATCCAGTTTCCGTGAATTTGGGTTTTTGTTTCACTTTCTTTTGGTAGAAAAAGAAATTGAAATCTTCCAGCAGGAAGCAGGTGAGGGAGAAACCTTTGTGTGGTTTGGCTGTCTGCCTCCTCCCACTTCTTTATCTTTTTGTTTGTTCTCTTTGTTTGAAATGTTTCTACAGAAGCTTAAGCATTGGATGTTTTTACATTTGGTTTAAAATTACTATGCACTTGGGCGCCTGGATGGCTCAGTTGTTAAGTGTCTGCCTTTGCGTCTCTCTCTCTCTGTGTCCAAAAAAAAAAAACAAACTTAAAAAAATAAAAAATACAATAAAATTACTATGCGCTCCTTACTTTATTTTTTCAAACATAACAAACTTGTTGCCAAGTGGCTGTAGATGTTTATCCATGTCAGAACAGACTTGCTCTCCTAGAAACAACGTGGGGTCTGGCTCAGCCACTCACTAGCTCTGAGATTTTTTTTTTTTTTTTAAGATTTTATTTATTTATTTGAGGGATAGAGAGTGCCCGCACTCGAAGAAGCTGGGGGAGGGACAGAGTAGGAGCCAGACTCTGACCCTGCGACTTAATCCCAGGACCCTGAGATCATGACCTGAGCTGAAACCAAGAGTTGTAGGCTCAACTTACTTTGCCACCCAGGCGCCCCTCCGTGGCTTTGAGTCTTATCTGTAAAATGGGTTTGATAAAAGTAGCACTTTATGGGAGCCATGAAGATGGGATGAATTAAACTGGTTGAGTCTAACATTCAATAAATATTACCTAAATTAAAAAAAAATTTGTTTAAGATTTTATTTTTATTTATTTGACAGAGAGAGAAACAGCGAGAGAGGGAACACAAGCTGGGGGAGTGGGAGAGTGAGAAGCAGGCTCCCCACGGAGTGAAGAGCCCGATGTGGGGCTTGATCCCAGGACCCTGAGATCATGACCTGAGCTGAAGGCAGAGGCTTAACCCACTGAGCCACCAAGATGCCCAATATTACCTAAAATTATTGTAGTATTTGTGCCTTGACTTTGAAAACCATGGCTAAGCATGATGTTTTAAAACTGACAAGGAAGAAGGGGCACTTGGGGAGGCTTGGCTTTGCCCACACTGTTCCTGGTCACCATCCCACACCTTGCGCTTTCCAGTCAACAGCATATCTTGGTGATCCCTTATAAAGCCAGACTGCCAGGGAGGGAAGAGCCAAGCTGCATTCCAACTTGTGCAAGGCTGGTGGGGTGTTTTAAAGGGAGAATAAGGGGGGCGGGGCGCCTGGGTGGCTCAGTCAGTTAAGCATCTGCCTTCGGCTCGGGTCGTGATCCATCGGGCCCCCTACTCGGTGGGGAGTCTGCGTCTCCCTCTGACTGATGCTCTGCTTACTTGTGTTCTCTCATCAAAATAAATAAATTTTTTTTTAAATTGAGAATGAGGGAGTAGTGAGAGGGAGAGAGTCAGACACACGGAAAATTACACAGTGAGTACGAGGGTCGGTCAGTGTCAATGCCAGCAGGCCCGATGACCAGTGATTGTCCAAGTTAGGCTCCTGCCCTCCCACAGAGACCAGGAGACAGGGGGCCTGTCCCTCTGATGGTGATCCTCTCAAAGGGAATGGCCTTTGAGCATGTGGGCCTTTGAGAATGACACTCTGGGGTGGGGGCGATACACGTCTATCTGAGAGAGACAGGAAGGACTTAAATCGTAAACTTTCTCAAGTAACTGCTCTCGGGGGGTTTGGAGGCCTAGCTTCAGGGATTGCCTGGAATGGGCAGCCTGAGCTTGGTCAGGCAGGCATTTGAAGGGGGCTGAGGTCCGCCTTCCTAGGGACAGCCGTGGGCAGCTGGAAACCACGCCTGGGTTTGTTCAAGTCTCTTGTGGGGTGGGTGAGAGGGACGGCCCTGCAAAGTGCAGGATTTGTGGGCTGCGGTGGAGGACCTCGGTTCGGCAAAGGGCAGAGTCTTCGTCACATGCTGCGGCAACCAGCAGGGACACCGTGGTCCTTTCCATGGCTGGTGGCCCCCCGTTGACGGACATTTTAGGATGCTGTGTTGAAGCTTTTATAAACCCAAGCTATTTTCAAGAAAACAGATATTTAAATGGAAATGGATTTTTCAAAAAACGATGAATGCGGCATGTCAAGACATAGTATGGGGGCGCCTGGGTGGCTTAGTCCTGAAGCGTCTGCCTTCAGCTCAGGTCACGATCCCAAGATCGAGCCCCACATCAGGCTCCCTGCTCAGCGGGGAGCCTGCTTCCCCCTCTCCCGCTCCCCCTGCTTGTGTTCCCTCTCTCGCCGTGTCTCTCTCTGTCAAATATATAAATAAGATCTTTAAGGAAAAAAAATAGTATGATAATCAATTTGAGATTGAGTTCTGTCGAAGGCTCCCGACCTGGGCTCCCTGCCCCAGGACTAACCTCGTATGTGTGGTAGGTCAGTTTCTACATCAGCCTCTGCACTCCGCTGTTCTGGGCTTAAATCCAGGTTCTGACACTGACAACCTGTGAGGTGGTGACAGGTTACTCTTACCCTTGTTACCTGAGCCTGGGTTCTCCTCTTCTGGCTATTAGCCAAAAACGACATACCCCCTGGAGAGCACCTGGGTGCCTTAGCTGGTGAAGTGTCCGTCTCTTGATTTCAGCTCAGGTCAGGATCTCTCATGGGTTGTGAGATCAAGTCCAGGGTATGGCACCCGGCTCTGCCCCTGCCCCCACTAGCACGAAGGTGTGTCTGCTCTCTCAAAGAAATAAATAACATCTTTAAAATAAATGATCTTAGGGCTGCCTAGGTGGCTCAGTGGGTTAAAGCCTCTGCCTTCGGCTGAGGTCATGGTCTCAGGGTCCTGGGATCCAGCCCTGCTTAGGGCTCTCTGCTCAGCAGGGAACCTGCTTCCCCCCCCCCTCTCTCTCTGCCTGCCTCTCTGCCTACTTGTGATCTCTGTCTGTCAAATAAATAAAATCTTAAAAACAAACAAGGAAGGAGAACACTGGGGATAGTTCTCAAAGCAGTGTCTCCCCGAACAACAAAACTGGGGACGTTTGAAGCTAAGGGTGCACACGAATCACGAAGGGTCTCGTGCGGTGGGGAAGACAGCATTGAATTGCGGCAAAAGTCATCTAAGGCGGCAGAGAGCAGATCAGAGTGCCGAGGGCGGGCAAGGGTTGGCGTCATTAATTCTCTGGCTTGGTCAGTCTGGTATCCGGGCCCTCAGAGGGTTTAGATCCTGCAAAGATTGCTCAGAGATTGCTTGAGTGGCACATCAGTCTTCACTTAAAAAAAAAATTTTTTTAAGGATTTTACTTATTTGAGGGAGAATGGTTCTGGGGGAGGGGTTATGTGTCTGCCCTCGGGAGGGGCAGAGGGAGACGCAGGCGCCCCATGGAGATCTCACATTCTTTCCCAAGATGGCCAGGGACCTACAGTGACTTTTCTTATGTTCAAAAAGGTATGCTTTGGCTTTCTTTTTCTGGGGATTCCTAACTCTTTCTGCCTATACCCTTTCCGTGCCTCCGTGTCCCCGACTGTAAAAGGGGGAATGATGTCATAGGGTTGCTGGGAAACTTTAAAGTTAGTCATCCATGTCCAACCCTTAATAATTGTTAACCAGCTTAATCTGATTTTTTCCTCATCTCCCACGGCCCGGCCTGGAAGAGGGTCTGGAATACCTTCCCATTCCTCATGTTCCTGCATCTCGAAGGCCTCCCCAGCATTCACTGGTGGTTATTTCAAGTGCACCTGTTTCTGAAACAGCTTGAGAATCCCACGGACTTGTCGTTAGGACGCAGGTGCATCTTCATTACCAAGTTTAATTCTCCAGGTACTGCGGATCTGGTGTTCTTGTCTGCTCTCGGCTCCTCCTCTTTTCAGGAAACCGTTCAGCATTCGCTGAGGGTCTAGGCCTGTGTGGGACACACCGACGGGGTGCGACGGAGTTTTTCTGCAAAGTACATCCTTGCATTGTAGCTACTAGATTGCAGAACTCTGTCCGGTGCCAGAACGTAGAGCACAGGCAATGGCTTTGGTTCTAATACATGGCCTGCTGCTCTAGAGGAGTCCAAATCTTCAAGGAAGGAGGAGTGTTTGTTGGTTGGTTTTACAATTTATCTATTTATTTTAGAGAAGGGGGCATGTGTGGGCGTGCTTGTGGGAGTGGGGGGGGTGAGGGAGAGAAACTCAAGCAGACTCCCTGCTGAGCCACCCAGGTGGGCGGGGCCCCGAGGAGGCGGGGTTTGGAGGTAGGTCTTCAAGGACACCTGAAGCTGGATAGTGACGTGGGGGACCAAGGCAGAAGGAAATATAGATAAACTCTAATGTCCTTATAACCTGCAGCCCATTGATAAGTGCTGGAGATAGGCTCATTATAACCTCGGGATCCTGAGGCTTTAACGGGGGAAAGTCCTCTTGGAACTTCCCCTTATCTTCACTTTTCCTAGCCCCAAGGTGTATAATCACTTGCTCTTCACAGTCCCAGGGCTGCAGGGATCCCACAGCCGCAGAAGCTCCTTCTGCCCCCCATGCCCTGTCCCCGCACCCTGTCCCTGCGCCCTGTCCCCGCGCTTTCATAAAACCACCATTTTGCATCCAAGATGTCTCGAGAATTCTTTCTCGGCTGTCAGCTCCGGACTGCACCAACTTTCCAAAACTGCGTGCATAGTCGACCTTGGCAGGAGACAGGTTCCCTGGGAGAGTGAGAGGCCGTGCTTGCCTGTGGGGGAGAATTCCTGTTTGGGGTCTGAGGGGTAGGGTGGCAGCAAGTTATGGGGGACTTTGGCAACTGAACACCTCTTTAGGGGCGCCTGGGTGGCTCCGTGGGTTAAAGCCTCTGCCTTCGGCTCAGGTCATGGTCTCAGGGTCCTGGGATCGAGCCCCTCATCGGGCTGTCTGCTCAGCAGGGAGCCTGCTTCCTCCTCTCACTCTGCCAGAGATCGTGATCTCCGTCAAATAAATAAATAAAATCTTTTTTAAAAACCACCTCTTTAGATATGGCAAAGAGAGGAAAGAGCACCTGTGTCTCTTAAGCCCCGTCTAGCCTAATGACAGCCCCCTACCGCAAGAACCCGTGTGAGGATAATAAAATCCACGGAACTGGAGTTCTGGGGGTTTCTCACGAGAAGCAATCTATCTTTTAAGTGTCGACTTAGGTCTCCATTTTTGTCCTCAGTCCGGAGGAATCGTGAGCGGAACTGAGGCTGTAACATGTTTTACTCTTTCCCTGGGGAGAAGAAAATGCTGACCTCCCGACCCCGGGGATGTCTGACATTGACCTTTCTTTTATGGCCGTGTTTCCTCTACAAATCAGGAAGCCGCCGCATTTTCCCTTTCAAGAACACATTGCTGGGGCATCTGGGTGGCTCAGTGGGTTAAGCCTCTGCCTTCAGCTTGGGTCATGATCTCAGGGTCCTGGGATCGAGCCCCACATCGGGCTCTGCTCGGCGGGGAGCCTGCTTCCCTCTCTCTCTCTCTGCCTGCCTCTCTGCCTACTTGTGATCTCTCTCTCTCTCTGCGTCAAATAAATAAATAAAATCTTAAAAAAAAAAACCAAAAACACATCGCCATGACTGAACAGCTAGGCATCTGTTCCATACATGCTGAGATCCCCCGTCATGTGTGCTATAGTAATAAGCCGCAACAGATCAACGGGGAAGTGTAATCTGGTCTTGTGGACCTGAAAATCAACCTGTAAATACAAGGAGAGCGGGCCAGGGGTCGGCAAACTCTGTAAAAGACCAGACAGTAAATACTTTAGGCTCTGGGGTCATTCATCTCTGTCATCGGAGGGTGAAAAGCAGCCATATATGTTTTTTATAGACGTTGAGTGTGGCCTTCCTTATCAGCATCATTTTCACATAATTCAGTATACGTTTCTTTTTAAGATCTTATTTGTTTATTTGAGAGTGCGCATAAGCGAGGGGAGCTGCAGAGGGAGAGAGGGAGAAGCAGACTCCCCGCTGAGCAGGGAGCCCAACACGGGGCTCGATCCCAGGACTCTGGGATCAAGACCTGAGCGAAAGGCAGACGCTCAAAGGACTGAGCCACCCAGGCGCCCCTTGGTACACATTTCGTACAACGGTCAAGTGTCATGAAACACCCTACTTTTGATTTTTGTTCAACCATTTAGCAATATATAAACCATACTTAGCTCCCAGGTCCCGTGGAAACCAGTGGCAGAGCAGACGGGGGGCCATGGGCTGTAGTGGATGTGTTGAGTCCTAAAAGGACTGTTACAGATGGAGGCCCAGAATGCAGGGAAACAGGGCGGGCAGAGGTCAGCCATTCCTGCAGGACCCGGCCGGGTTCAGGGGATGCTTCCTGGACGAGGGGAATTGCACACGGGTTTTGAAGGTTAAGTACTTGTTTGCCAAGGGGTCTGTTAAAGGGGGTGGGAAGTGGAGGTGCGTTCCAGGCTACTTGAGCAAAGGCACAAAGGCAGGCCGACCTGGATGGAGGGTGTGGCATGTTTGGAACTGGGAGGGTTTGGCCTGGCTCCAGCACGGGGAGCAGGGGAGCCGTGGAATGGTTGGAAGTGGGCAAAAGCCCTTTATTGCGGTGCCAGAGTGGATTTTATTCTCAGGCATTGGAAGCCTTACAAGTTTCTCAGTAGGGAAGTGATTCAAAGCTGCAGATATGGAGGCCTGGTTTGAGAAGGGGCGTGGGAATACTTAGTGGAAGGCTGGGCTGGCAGGGTAGGAACTGGCCTGAGGGTTTGTCCCCACAGGGGTTGTGGGCTCTGCCAGCAACCAGAAGAGAGGTTTCTTCAGGTGGAGTCCAGGGAGGGAAGCCAAAAGCTCGGAGCCAGTGACAGTCTGCAGGGCACAGAGTGTGGCAAGACCTGGCACAGCACTCTGAGGACTGAGAGCAGGAGATGGGGCTGGGGGAGGTTTGCATGTGGAGGGGAGAAGGGGGGGTTGCCGGTGGAGGGGATAGCTGCTTCCCCAGCACCTGTAAGGGCCAGGTGGGGTGTTGGGAAAAGATGGCATTTTTTTTTATTATAAAAATGACACTGAATCATTGTAAAAACCCAAGACAGAGATAGAGATATGGCCCCATGCCTGGGGGGACTTACCATGCAGGATTTGGTGTGTGTCCTTCTGTTCTCTGCCCGTGCAAATATATATATCACGTCTTTTCAAATAAAAAATGGAAAGCATACATATTTTCATGCAATGTACTCTTCTAAAGATTTTTTTTTTTTAAGTATTTATTTATTTGTGTGAGAGAGAGCTAGCTTGAGTCGGGGGAAGGGCAGAGGGAGAAGCAGGCTTCCCACTGAGCACGGAGCTTATGCTGGACTGGATCCCAGGACTCTGGGATCATGACCTGAGCCGAAGGCACAGGCTTTAACCCACTGAGCCACCCAGGCACCCCTCCCTTTTAAAGATTTTTATTATTATTTTTATTATTTATTTGACAGAGAGTACGAGTTGGGGAAAGGGGCAGGGGGACAAGCAGACTCCCCGCTGAGCAGGGAGCCTAACTGGGGCTCAATCCCAGGACCCCAAGATCACAACCTGAGCTGAAGGCAGACACGTGCCCGTCTGAGCCACCCAGAGGCTCCTGCAATTTACTCCTACTGAAAATATGTAAGTTGCAGACCTCTTTCCTGTAAGTACAAAAAGATCTACCTCAAACTTTGTAACAGTTCTGTAGTTCCTTGGAGCATAGGTGTACCGTGATTTATGGACTCATTCCCCTACTGAGCTGAGAATTTGAGTTGTCAACATCAATACGTCTTTTATTTATTTGTTTTTTAAGATTTTATTTTTTATTTATTTGACAGAGAGAGAGCCCAAGCAGGGGGAGCGGCAGGCAGAGGGAGAAGCAGGCTCCCCGCTGAGCAGGGAGCCCTATGTGGGACTTGATCTGAGGACCTCGGGATCATGACCTGAGCCAAAGGCAGACGTTTAACCGACTGAGCCACGCAGGCGCCCCTCAATTCATCTTTTAAACAATGCTGCAGTAAACACACAGTGTTCCCCCTGGCAGGCTGGCAGGCTCAGAACTTGGCTCACAGGAGTGCTGCCTGATGAGGGCCAGAGAGGGGAGCCAGTGGGGGTGGGGCGCCCTGACCACTCACAGGAGGGGCGGAGCAGTGGGATTCGACTTGAGTCCTGGAGAAGAATCTGCAGGACCTGGTAGGGCAGATGAAGCAGGGGCAGGAATCAAACACGGCATAAACGGGTTGTAGTCCCATCGGCAGATCCCACTGGCCTGATCTTCCAAATCAGTCCCAGAGTCAGTCCGTTCTAATCCCCCCACCACTACCCCAGCCTGGCCCCTGGGCCAGGGACGTGGCCTCTCACTGGTCTCTGTACTTCTAGCCTGTTCTCCCCAGAGCAGATAGAATGATCCTTATAAAAGGTAAGACCAGGGCGCTGGGTGGCTCAGTGGGTTAAGCCTCTGCCTTCAGCTCAGCATGATCTCGGGGTCCCGGGATAGACCCCCCCGCCGCGCCCCTCCCCGGACCCCGTGTCTGGCTGCCTGCTCAGCAGGGAGTCTGCTTCTCCCTCTGTCCCCGCCCCTACTCGTGCACGTACTCTCTCTCAAATAAATAAATAAAATCTTTAAAAATTAAATACATAAAAGGTAAGATGAGGCTACACTTCACCTCAGGATCCCTCAGGCTCCCCAGCTACTCAGAATTGAGTCCAGGCCTCCGGGGCTCTGCGGGAGCTTGCAGCTTTGATCCTGGACCGCTCCATCTCAGGCGGTACCCCTGCATCCCCATCTCCCTTCCCAGCACTTGCCCCTGGGAGGGCCCTTCTTCCTGCTTCCTGGGTTTACGGTGGGTCTCCCTGCTGGCGCGGAAGCTTCCTGAGCCAGAGGACTTTGTCCCCTTCACTACTGCAATTATTCCCAGTGGGCTGAGCTGGTTAGACTGAGCTGGGTGAAGACACCAGCAGGTAGGGTGTATCACTGCCCCCACGACAGTCAGGAACGCCGACGGCGGCGTATTGCATTTTGCTGATTCCCTGGGCTCACTTAAAAACAGCCAGCGCAGTTTAAATAAACTTAAAAGGTGGGATGGGGGTGTTTCCTGGCTGGTTCATTTGGAGGAATGTGGAGCTCGCGATCTCTTGATATCTCGAGGCTGTGAGTTCAAAGCCCTCCTTGAGTGTAGCCACTAGTTGAAAAATCAATCACCCCCCCCCCACCCGCATTATTGTGTTTATTAACACATTCATTCCCATAGCGAACAGCTACTAGGTACTGCGGTGGGGGTGGAGGGAGGCTGATTTTAGCCAGAAATTCTAGGCTGTATCCTGCAAATGCTGCTACCAGGGCTGTGATTTCAGACAGATGCTTCACCACTCTGTCCCTCAGTTTCCTCATCAGGAAAGTGGGCCCAAGAATCTCATTTACATCCCATTTTGTTGTAAGGATTGAGTAAGTTAATGTATGTGGAGCGCTGGGAACCGTGCCTAGCTCAGAATTCACCAGCATTACTGTCTGCTGCGTATGACTTTCCCGGGTAGTGCAGGGACAAGGGTGACAATGTAGGTCTCACTGCCCCCCACTGCCTGCCCCAGTAGGGGAGCCGGGTAGCAGATACAATTCTGGGGTAATCCTCTGCCCCGTGGTGCGGTCAGGGAACCCTGGGCAGCAGCGCTCCCTGGAGGGCGGAGCTCCCAGGTGAGGAAAGATCCAAGGGGGCGAAGGCTGGCCCCTGTGCCCTCCCATCCCATCCCAGCTCAGGCCCCATCTACAATCTGCGCTTCCGGCTCAGTGTCCTGGCTACACGGCGGCGCCTTCTAGAATATTCTCCACTCCGCAGCTGTGACGTTGTCTGTCAGTTCCAGACCCCGGTCTGCATGATCCCCTCTGCGTGCTGTTCCTCTCTGGCTTACCACCACGCGGTTTCACGGGACTGGCATTTTTGGGTGTTTTGTTTTTTTGTTAATCGGGCCTAAGGAAATGCCAGCCTCTCTCCTGCAACCGTGCTTGACCTCTGGGCTTTGCAGGCCAGGCTCCTTCCTACCCTCAGGGCTCTGCTTCTTGGTGAGACCTTCCCTTTCTGTCAACATACATGCCTGTGGCACTGGGCAGTTTCCTGGTTTCTTGTTCACCCATTTGCCTGTTTCTCCCACTGAGCCAGTGTCCCAAGCATTTAGGTATCAGGACCCTTATGCGCTTGTAAATATCAAGGACCCTTTATGTAGATTACATCTGTTGATATTAAAGCTGAGAAATGTTAAAGATACGCATTAGTGCATTTGAAAATTACAATAAGCCCATTAAAGATGAACATAAACGGCATATTTTTATGAAGAACAACTGTTTTTCCCCAAACAAAAAATACATAGAGTGGAATTTTACATTTTGTAAAATCCCTGGTTGGCTCTGGAAACACGAGGTTGTTAAGACATTACTTACCCCTCAGTGCCTTTGCTCATGGTGTGTGTTTTTTTTTTTTAATAGTTTTTCTTTTTTAATAATATCCATAACATAAAATGTACCATTTTAACCATTTTCAAGCGTACACTTAAGTGGCACCAAGTGCATTCCCAGTGCTGTGTGACCGCCACCTCCGTCCCACTCCAGGACATTTCATCCTTCCAAACTGAATTTCTGTCCCCAACTACACACCAGCGCCCCATTTTCCTGCCCCTCCTTTGCTTGTAGTTTTGGCCAAATAATAGGGATGGCTGTCCACTTTTTGGAATAGTGTTCTCTTCCCCCTAGTATTTCCGAGTACCTACTGTTGGCATCCCCAACGGCAAACATTTTGAACCCCTTCCATGTGAGGCCTAGTGTAGGTACACCACACACAGAGGACACACTCTGCCCTCAGGTGGCTGAGTTCAGCTAGATAGCAACATAGTCAAAAAGAACCATAAGAAATAGAGAACTGGGCCCAGAGCCAGGGAGCCTGGCTGGAGCCTTTGGAGGCTACTGGGGCAGGTCCTTGAATCCTCCGGCTTCACATGCCGCGCCCAGGAAAGTGGGTCAGGCATTCAGCAAATAGTGCTTCCTTATTTGCCTCCCAGAGGTTTTCATCCTCACATCGGATCCTGGGTATAAACTATGAAATGCTACAAGAATGCAAGTTCTGAAATAGGTTGTCTAGTGACCTTCAGAACCCAATTTTTATCTTTTTTTTTTTTGTTGTTAATGCAAAAACTTTTTTTTTTTTTTAGTATTTATTTATTTATTTGACAGACCGAGATCACAAGTAGGCAGAGAGGCAGGCAAAGAGAGAGGAGGAAGCAGGCTCCCCGATGAGCAGAGAGCCCGAAGCGGGGCTCGATTCCAGGACCCTGAGATCATGACCTGAGCAGAAGGCAGAGGCTTTAACCCACTGAGCCACCCAGGTGCCCTAAGGCAAAAACTATTTTTAAGAAAAAGTGTGTTTTCTCATTTTCTATTCTTGGCATAATTTAATTCTTCCCAGTAGAACCCAAACCTCCTGAACCCCTTTCAGTGTCATCTAAAAGTGGAACTTCCTCTATTTCTGGATAAAAAAATCCATTCATAAATGAGTTGTGCGATCTGATCGCCCTTTTTGACTTCAAACTTTTCTTTGCCAAAATTAAGTAGTATGATGCCCACATTTCCTCTATAATCTTCATCTAGGATGCCAGCTCCTGCATCAATGAAGTACTTTGCAGCCAAACCAGAATGGGGAGCTACTCTTCCATAGTACGCAAAAGGAAAAGTTACCTGAATGTCCATTTTTTAAAAAAAAATATTTTATTATTTGTCAGAGAGAGAGTGAGCACAGGCAGAGTGGCAGGCAGAGGCAGAGGGAGAACCAGGCTCCCTGCTGAGCAAGGAGCCCGATGTGGGACTCGATCCCAGGACGCTGGGATCATGACCTGAGCCGAGGGCAGCCACTTAACCAACTGAGCCACCCAGGTGTCCCATGAATGTCCATTTTTACAAGGGCCTCCTCCACAGGGGGTAGTGTCTAATCATAGGCAATGTACAAGTCGTGGCCCGCATGGACCCCTTGGTCAGGGCAGTGGCGCGCTCTGAGAGCCGGACAAAGCGAAACTGTGTGCTGTCCTCCACAGGCCCGCGCGTCTTGCTGCGGGAGATGGTGGGTGTCGCTTCAGAGCAGGGCGTGGCAGAGCAGAACGAGAGAGAAGACAGCAGCACAGCGAACAAATGGACACCCCCAATTTTTATCTTAAAATAGATGATATTCTTCCTCCCTGATTCGATGTCAGAAATGCACAGTCTTTTTGGTCCCTTGGAGAGGCCGGCATCATCGTAAACGGCGTAGGGTGGACAGACAATCCCAGCACAGGACAATCTAAGTGATGCGTAAGGTTTTATACTTTTTTTCCTAAAGGTTTTATTTTATTTATTTGTCAGAGAGAGGGAGCAGAAGCAGGGGGGAAACAGGCAGAGAGAGAAGCAGACTCCCCGATGAGCAAGGAGCCCCATGTGGGACTCAGTTCCAGGACCCTAGGATCAGGACGGGAGCGGAAAGCAGACGCTTAACTGAGCCACCCAGGCGCCCCAGGTTTTACACTTTTTAAACACTGATAAGAATAGGATCAAGGGGAGAGGCGCCTGGGTGGCTCAGTCCCTTGAGCCCCGGACTCCTGGTTTCCGCTCAGGTCATGACGTCAAGGTGGTGGGATCCAACCCCGCCTCAGGGTCCAAGCTCAGCTTGGCGACTGCTTGTCCCTCTCCCTCCGCTCCCCCGCCTTTGTTCTCCTGCTCTCTTGAATAAAAAAATTTAAAAAATCTTAAAAAAAAAAAAAAAAGAATCAAAGAGGCCCAACAAAGTGCTGAAACAATCATCCACTCCATGACAGCTTGTATCAAATCTGTGCGTGATCGCTGGATTTCCCCCAAAGCCCTGAGGAACGGGTTTGGGGCCTTCTCTTTCTTTGGGTGAAATTAACATTTCTGCATGAGCCAAAAACTAATTTTCTCTTTTACTTTTTTTCTCTCCCGCACTTTCTCAGGGCTTTGCCACCGATGCCCCAAGCTCGCCCCCCACCCTTTTCTTTCTCTGCAGGAAACTCTCCCTGAGCGCACCCCCCCCCCACCCGCCCTCCTCCGCTCCTGCGCTCAGGCACCTTCCCAGCCTTCCTGCTTGTTGCGCATGCCCATCTCCAGCAGCCCCACTCCCCTTGCCTCCTCTCACACACGGGAGGCTCACCTCTCAGACTGACTGACCCCGTGCAGCTGGCCGCAGCTCTCCTCGCGCCCGAGCCCCACAGCGGTCCATTCCTCCTTCTCCTTCACCCTCGAGCGGAGCTGCCACAAGCTGCCATGGGCTCTGCGTCAAAATAGATGCAGAGTCCATCCGTCCGTGGGCGTGTGGGTGCGGCCGGACGGGTGGAGCCACCCTCCGGCTCCCCTCTGGACCGGTGCCGTAGTCCCCCCAGCGGTCAGCCTGCTCCTCCTTCGTCTGCTGGAGTCTGTTCTCAGCAGCTGCTCCTCGTCCCTCCAGGAAGCCCGCGCTCTTCCTGTGACCTCTCGAGTCCTGCTGGAGGGGCCCCAGGCCCCAGGCCCCGTCTGAGTTCATCCGCTGCCCTTGATCTAGTTTGTTGTTCTCCAGCCACTCCGGCCTCGGGGAACGTGCGCGGCATATGCCCTCCTTACCCGGGTCGACCCCGTGAGCAGGAGGGTGTCCTTGCAAGTTACCCACGGGACCGGCTCTGCCATCTCCTTCAAGGCTTTGCCTGAAGGTCACCTCCTCGACCAGGTCCGCTCGGACCACCTGACTCAGAATTGCTCCGACATCTGGGTCTCCCACATCCTAGTCGAACTTCTCCTTTTTCTTCGCCATACCACTTTGTCATTTACTAGACAGCGAATGGAATTGCTTTTCACGTCTAGTATTGTTTGTCTCCCTCTGCTGGAACCGGGGCTCTGCAAGGGGAGGGCGCGGCTTGTTTCCCTTCCAGGGTATCCCAAGCACCCGGCACCCAGGAGCCCTTACTAAGCTGAGTGAACAAATGAGTGCGGCTCAGGGCCAGGCACCCCGGGCTCTGCCTACCTGCTTGCAGCACTGGCTCCCGACTGGGATGGAACTTGGGGCTTCAGGCAGATTTATTCTGGAATTTCAGCGTGGTTTTGTATTGGGGTGGGGGTGGGGAATAGAAGGAGGCAAGGGTGTCCAGGACATTTGATCTTGAGGAAAACAGTGACTTTATTATTCCAAATCCATTTCAGGTATGGGAATGAGTGAATCAAAAATTCTAAAACTTTGGGGTGCCTGGGTGGTTCAGCCGCTTAAGGGTCTGACTCTTGCTTTCAGCTCCGGTCATGATCTCAAGGGCCTGGATTGAACCCGGCCTGGGTCTTTGGGCTCAGCATGGAGTCTGCTTGTCCCTCTCCCTCTGCTCCTCCCCCCACGATCTCTCTCTTTCAAATAAATACAAATTTTTTTTTTTAAATTTAAAAAAAATAAAAAAATATTTTTTAAATTAAATTTTAATTAAAATTTTTTAATTAAAAAAAAAAAGCCTTGGATGAGGAGAAGGGAGGAGGGAAGCAGGGCGTACCCCTAATGGGAATGATCTTGTGGACTGTGTGAAGTTTCATTTGTGTACATGGGTGTACCCATGCGCATGTTTGTGGGGAATGTTCCAGAGCCCTCCCTAGAGTCTCAGAGGACCTGTCACCCACAGAGCATTAGGAGCCCCAAGTCAGGACAGACCCAGATGTGTCTACTGAGGGCCTCAGACCCCTGGCCACCGTGACACCGGGAATGTCTCTGTTGCGGCTCTTTCTGCCCCTGGGGCCCCACTCTGAGAGAGTTTAGTAACTTTATTGAAAGCTGTTTCGTGCTCGTGCAGCAAGGGTACACACCAGGATCTGAAGCTGGACTACCTGGGTTGGGATCCTAGCCCAGCAGGCCCGGCGGTGGGGCCCTGAATGAATTATCTCCCCTCTCGAAGCCTCGCTTTCTTCATCGCAGACTGGGGATGAGTTATGCTGAGCAAGTGAATCCCCGTAGAGATTTAGGCTGTCCCGTGGCACGTGGCCAGTGTGAATATACACATCCAGTCTTTCATTACTGACAGTGGGATCCCGGGCAAAAACTCCTATAAAAGTTTTTGTGTTTCGGGGCGCTGGGTGGCTCAGTGGGTTAAGCCTCTGCCTTCGGCTCAGGTCATGGTCTCAGGGTCCTGGGATCGAGCCCCACATCGGGCTCTCTGCTCCACAGGGAGCCTGCTTCCCCCTCTCTCTCTGCCTGCCTCTCTGCCTACTTGTGATCTCTCTCTGCCTGTCTCAAATAAATAAATAAAATATTTTAAAAAAAAGTTTTTGTGTTTCAGCTGGAAAGGTGATTGGCTATTTCATGATAGCCCTGAGTGTGAAGGGCTATCTCGGAACGCATGGGCCTCAATTCTGGAAACTTTACACCTAATCTTCTCTGTCCCAGAGAACGGGACTGTGCCAAGTGTCTAACCCCAGGAATTTACACTTCACTAAGTAGCTGATTTGGAAGGCTTGGTTCCTGGAAGTCTGTTAAAAATTAGACAGAAGAATGTGTAAAATATAAACCTTGATAAGCCTTTTCTAGCTGATTTGGAAATACTTACACTGGTCATATCACTGATGAGAAAATACTTTTGAAACTTCTCTTAAAAAGAAACCTTAGAGGGAGTCCAGACTACACAACAAATTACTTTGCTTGTGGCTATATATGCACTTTTTGTTTTTGATTTTAAATGATGCGAATTGTTTGGGTCAGTACGCTTATCCATCCGGCTAGGTCGAAATGACTTTCGCATGTTTCCATCCTCTGCTTCCTTCCAAAGGGGCTTACTGTTGTCTGACCACCTGCCTGGGGAGACTTCTGGAAAGGGTTATGGAGGCCACTCAAAACAGCTGTCTCGACAGAGCTGGGGGCATAGATGGGCACCATGTGTGCAGGGGTGGAGGGATGGTAAAGGCAGAGGCAGAGCCTGGGCCACAGGAGGAGGACCAGACGCTAGACCAAGCTGCAGCCTTCCATCTGTGTGGGGGGAGGGACCCACTGACCCAAGACCAGGCTCCCAGGCAGAGAGCATGCCTGAGACAAGCTTGTCTTTTTTTTTTTTTTTAATTTTATTTATTTTTTTTTGACAGAGATCACAGGTAGGCAGAGAGGCAGGCAGAGAGAGAGGAAGGGAAGCAGGCTCCCTGCTGAGCAGAGAGCCCCATGCGGGGCTCGATCCCAGGACCCTGAGATCATGGCCTGAGGTGCAGGCAGAGGCTTTAACCCACTGAGCCACCCAGGCGCCCCGACAAGCTTCTTTGTCTTAACCATCAATCGCTCAGTGGCTTAGTGCCCCTTGTTTTTGACTATTACTATATTTCTAAATGGTAACGGTGCATAGATGATTTTAGAAGGAGGGCTGAAGCCGTCTGTTTGATCCTAATAGACCATCCTGGGCCCTTCCTGCCATCCCCATTGAGGGTTTATGACTCCACTTTCAGTGTAATTAATTCCTTTTCTCCTTTATAGCTTTTGAAAGGCCGAGAGGGGGATTTTGTGAGGGCTGGTATAGTTTTCTAATACATACCTACAGAATTAGACACAGACCAGAAACAGCGGGGAAGAAACTTTAATGTAAGACTTGGTCAGTGGTTGGTACACCCCATTTTCCTATTAAAGACAGCTCCTCATGTGCGTTTCTCAGACCGACCGAGCAGGTGTGCACTTCCTAATCCTTGCGGCAAGCTGCGAGCGGGCTGCGGGGTCCGTCTCCGAGTAAACCTTTGGTGTCAGTAGAAGCACACGCACAGCTCTACGGGTTTCTCACCTCCCTCCTCCCTCTGTCCTTTGCTTTTAGCAAACTTGGCAAGTCAGCCCCAAGTAGGATATTGCAAAATATCTTAACAGGTGGATAAAAGATAGGAAAGGGGAAATGCTTTACAAGTCTGGCAAGCGTTCTCTTTAATGGCAGTGCCCGAAAGCAGATGCCTGTTCCTCCTTCCTCACGATACCACACGGCCTCATCATAGTAATGTGTGTGTGTGTTTTCTCGGGTTATTGATTCATTTAGCAAACATGCCTTGAGGCCCACGTGGAGGAGCCTGGGTCCGGTGGAGGAGCCCCATAGCATGAGACTGACCCTAAACAAAAAAGGGAAAGTGATTTTGAACGGGCTTTCTCAAGGAAGGCTTGGGGTTTGGACGGAAAGGCTCAGCAAAAGGTAAGGTCCTAGATCCTGGTATGAGCTGACCCGGGACCCTGGGGAGGAGGAAGTTAAGGCCTGGAGAAGTGAAATGATCTACCCAGGGTCTCCTGACTTCAGCCTGAAGGCTTTTCTCTTAGACTGTGCCCACTGTATTTTTTTTTTCCCATTTCATTTTATTTCTTTTCAGTGTTCCAGCATTCACTGTTTATGCACCACACCCAGGGCTCCATGCAGTCCGTGCCCTCCTGAATGCCCACCACCAGGCTCACCCATCCCCCCAGCCCCTCCCCTCCAAGCCCCTCAACCTGTTTCTCAGAGTCCACAGTCTCTCATGGTTCGTCTCCCCCTCCCAATTTCCCCCAACTCCCTTCTCCTCTCCATCTCCCCATGTCCTCCGTGTTATTTCTTGTGTTCCACAAGTAAGTGAAACCATATGATAATTGACTCTCTCTGTTGGGCGCCTGGGTGGCTCCGTGGGTTAAGCCTCTGCCTTCAGCTCAGGTCATGATCCCAGGGGTCTGGGATCGAGCCCCGCACCGGGCTCTCTGCGGAACAGGGAACCTGCTTCCCCCTCTCTCTCTGCCTGCCTCTCTGCCTGCTTGTGATCTCTGTCTGTCAAATAAATAAATAAAATCTTTAAAAAAAAAAAAGGCTCTCTCTGCCTGACTTGTTTCACTCAGCATAATCTCTTCCAGTCCTGTCCATGTTGATACAAAAGTCGGGTATTTGCTGCTACGGCTGTTTTTGTTTTTGTTTTTTAAGATTTTATTCATTCATTTGAGTGAGAGAGAACACGAGCAGAGGGAAGAGAAGAGGGAGAGGGACAGAATCTGGGGCTGACTGTGGAGCCCCATGCAGGGCTGGATCCCACGACCCTGAGATCATGACCTGAGCCGAAATCCAGAGTCAGATGCTTCATTGCCCCTTGCCCACTCTATTCATGATTTTTTTTTTTTAATTTGGAGGAAGAGGGAAAAATTTTCATACTCTCTCTCTCTTTTTTTAAAAGGTTTTATTTATATTTGACAGAGAGAAGGAGAGCACAGCAGGGGGAGCAGCAGGCAGAAGGAGAGGGAGAAGCAGGCTCACAGAGCAGGAGCCCGATGCGGGGCTTGATCCCAGGACCCTGGGATCATGACCTGAGCCGAAGGTAGACACTCAACGACTGAGCCACCCAGGTGCCCCAAATTTTCATACTCTTAAAACTCATTGGATTTATGTGAAAACACCCTTTCCCTAACTGTGTTTCATGAAATGTTAGTTCTGTGAGGTATCATTGTATATTCCCAATTTAAAAATTTATGTTAGCAACATTTTTTTCTAAAAGTATAGGTTTATAAAAATGTGAAACCCATGTGTGTAGTTACTACTATTAATATATGGTAATCACTCGTATGTCGTAATCGGTACAGTGTTTCATGAATACTGTACCAAACCCTAAGGTGCAAGGAGTTAGCATGACATAGTCCCCTGATCTTACAGCACGGATCCTACTCCCAGGATACGTTTATGAACTCCACGCTTTGTGTGTCATTTGTTCGTGGGCAAGCCTGTATTATATATATATTTTTTTAATTAAAACCTCGGTATATGATTAATATTCAATATTTACGACATATTACACATCAAATAAGATTTTAAATTTTTAAAAAGGTTTTGTTTATTTATTTGACAGAGAGAGAGCACAAGTAGGCAGAGAGGCAGGCAGAGAGAGAGAGGGGAAGCAGGCTCCCTGTTGAGCAGAGAGCCTGATGCGGGGCTCGATCCCAGGACCCTGGGATCATGACCTGAGTCGAAGGCAGAGGCTTCACCCACGGAGCCACCCGGGCGCCCTCAAATAAGATTTTAAAAACTAAATGCAATCTTAGGCAGCCTTTTAGGACAAGCTTGCTTGTCGGTCCTGAATCGTTCAGCTCTGTGTGTGTAATGTAGTCCTAAGGACAGACGAGCAGGTGCGTGTGGAGCCCTTGAGGACTTGCGGCTTCACAGCAGAAGAGGACCGCTCACGTGGTCATGACCAGTTCTGCCCCTGGTTCTGTGCATGGCCTCTGTGCTCCAGCTCTTTTGTCTATAAAATGGGTGCTAATGGAGAACTCTGCAAACAGAAAATAGAAGAGACCGAAACCACAACCTGGGGATAATTAGGTACTAAGATAGGTGTTGCCCTATCATCTCTCCCCAGAGTGTCTTCTGAAGGTAGCAATTTTTTTTTAGAGATTTTATTTATTTATTTGACAGACAGAGATCACAGGAAGGCAGAGAGGCAGGCAGAGAGAGAGAGAGGAAGAAGCAGGTTCCCTGCTGAGCAGAGAGCCTGATGTGGGGCTCGATCCCAGAACCCTGGGATCATGACCTGAACCGAAGGCAGAGGCTTTAACCCACTGAGCCACCCAGGCGTCCCTACTTTATTTAATTTTTTTTAAAGATTTTATTTATTTATTTGACAGAGAGAGATCACAAGTGGGCAGAGAGGCAGGCAGAGAGAGGAGAAAGCAGGCTCCCTGCCGAGCAGAGAGCCCGATGCGGGACTCGATCCCAGGACCCTGAGATCATGACCTGAGCCGAAGGCAGAGGCTCAACCCACTTAGCCATCCAGACTCCCCTACTTTATTTAATTTTTAAAGAAGATTTCTTCATTTATTTTTGGGAGGGGTAAGGTCAGGGGGAGAGGGAGGAAGAATCTCTAGCAGGCTCCCTGCTGAGCACAGAGCCCGACACGGGGCTCTATCTTGCTACCCTAAAACCACGACCTGAACTGAAACCAAGTCTCCAACACTTAACTGAGGGCACCACCCCAGCGCCCCCAAATAAATAAATTTTAAAAACCACAAACATGTCCCATTTGGTTGTCTGTAACACATGTTTGTGGACTTAATGATTTTCCCTTAAAGCTGTTTGTTTTTTTTCTTTTTCCCTTTTTAAAAAATTTTTTATTTATTCATTTGAGAGAGAGAGAGAGAGAGAGCGAGCACAAGCAGGGGGAGAGGCAGAGGGAGACTGAGAAGCAGACTCCCCACTGAGCAAGGAGCCCAACACGGGGCTCGATCCCAGGACCCTGAGATCATGACTTGAGTCGAAGGCAGATGCTCTATGGACCAAGCCACCCAGGTGCCTCGCCCTTAAAGGTGTTTGATAAATATTTTGCAACTCTAGGGGGAGCTCAGTCTTGGTAAGAGTCTTGGTGTTAATTCAGGATTGATTTTTGCCTTAGTGAGCTTTTCCGCAGACTTCTGAATGGCACAAGTTAGGTGCAGAGTAAAACATTCTCAGGAAGTCCTACCTGCAGAGAACATTTAGATGGTCAAAGATCACGGTTAAAATGATTTCTCTGGTGTTAGGAACCTTATATTCTGGGTATCAAAGGATACTTTGGTTCCTAAATAGCCAAATACTGATTGGAAAAAAAAAAAATACTGATCATTTGGTCACGTTCTCCCAGCTCTTTTGTTATACTGTTTTATAAGTTAATGAAAGAAAAACTTTCTTACTCGAGTGTCTTATTTGGTGACAAATACTGCACTTTCATTCCTCCTGGGCGATAGAAACCGGATGAAGTTGAAATGATTTACTTCGGTCCTCGACTGTATTTATAGCGTGAGTCAAAACCTCATTTCCTTCACTTCTGAGAGTTAGGTACCCGCCTTATCAATTTACCTTCACGGACCCTTTCCTTACGGTATGCACACATGGTCTGAAATAAGGTTGGAAAGGCATCGCTTACAATGGTTACGGTTTGGGGCACCTGCTGGTGCCGTGTGTTAAGCATCAGACTCTCCTTTGGTCATGATCACAGATGGTGAGTTGGAGCCCGGCCCCCCCCCCCCCCCCTCCTCCCTGCTCAAGGCGAGTCTGCTTGGGATTCTCCCTCTCCCTCCCCCTCTCTCCCTCCAGCTTGCACATGTGTGACACTCGCGTGTGCGCGCGCTCTCTCTCTCTCTCTCCAATAAATAGGTAAATCTTCAGGGAAAAATGGTTACGTTTTTAGACACACTTTGTTTGTTTCAGACTTTTCACCCATTCAGCCTGGCCCTTTCCCCAAGTGGGCCAAATTGCCACATCATCGGACACCACTGTCGTCAGCGTTTAGTACCAGTGTTAATTCCTGACCCAGCTGGTTCGCAGATCAGTGATCAGAATGGCCTTGCTGGTTTAGCAGTACATTTAAAGCAAATTATTTGAAGCTTTCTGTTTCTAAAGTTCCTGCTGGCAGAATCTTTGCTGACTTTCCCCCTCCCCACCAAGAGGAATTTATAAAGCATGAGAAAGGGACGTTCCCTTGGGAACTGCACGCTGGAGACAGCCTAGGGATCCCTCCCTCAAGCATTAGTGGGGGGTCCCTGCTACGTCAGGTCCTCTGCTGTGCGCCAAAGGGACACAGAGCCTTCGAGGCCTGTCCAGTGGGGAAGAAAGGGAGTGAAATACAGCGTTCTGGGGATTCTGTAATTGTGTCTGTCTTCTGTGGAGTGCAGATTCAGTGGGCAAAAGCAGAGGTGACTTCGAAGCAGAAAGGGACAGGAGCCACTGCAGAGGACAACTGGGTTTTGTGGGCGCCCAACCACGCAACCACTGGGAGCCCGCGTTCTGCTGGCCTCTGCCTCCTCGGGTGCTGGGGACCTCAGACCTCGGACTTGGAATCTAGGGGTGGGAGTGCACACAGCACCCAAGGCACGGCTGGAGCCCATTTCCGTTCTAGAGGCTGGGAAGTTCAAGATCAAGGCGCTGGCAGATTTGGCATAGGGGAAGGGCTCTTTCCCTGGTTTTCAGATGGCTGTGTTCTTGCTGCGTTCTCAACAGACCTCACGTCTTTTCTCATAAGGGCACAAATCTCATCATGGGCTTCCAGCCCCTTTCCTGTCTTCATCTAAACCTATACTCTTCCCAGAGACCCCACCTCCTAATACCATCACATTGGGGGTTAGGCTTTCAACCACATGGACTGGGGTGGGGGGACATTTGGTCCATTAACAGCCAGGAACCACCAGATGCTAGAAGAGGCAAGGAAGGACCCACCCCCAGAGACTTCAGAGGGAGCATGGCCATCATGCTCCCTTGATTTTGAACTCTGGCCTCCAAAACTGTGAGAGAAGGACCGTCTCTTGTTTTCGGACCCCCAGTTTGTGGTCATCAGCCCAGCGGCTGCTGGAGGAAGCTGACAGGCTGAGAGGAGTCTTCAGAGGGAGCTGGGGGAGCCCACATCTGTGTCTCACTGATGCTCCACCTCTGGGCACTGCAGGGATCCCTGTCCTCTTTCCTCTTCCACCAGGGTCTGTGGCACCACCCAAGGGCAGCCTCCCCAGATGGAAGGGGACCCCTTCCTAGGACCTCACCTGCTTTCTGGACACAAGTTCCCAAACCCCAGTTACCCACAGGGAAAGGCGGCGGCAGCTAGGAGATGGAGCGTGTTTTAAAGTCGATGCCTGATGGGGGCGCCCGGGGGGCTCAGTCGGTTAAGTGTTGGACTCTTGGTTTCGGCTCAGGTCATGATGGCTGTGGGGGGGGCTCCATCCCTGCGTCGGCTCCGCGCTCTCGGTAGGAAGCCTGCTTGAGAATCTCTCTCTCCCCCTGCTCGCTCTCTCTCTCCAATAAAAAAAATCTTTAAAATAAATAAATAAGGTCAATGCCTGATAGAAACCTCCTCATGCCAAGTGAGTGAGCATTACAGGCCATGGGAACAGGGCTGTGGGATTTTCTCAAGAGCCTCCTGCTGCCCTGTGCTTCGGTGTGATCCAGTGAAAGACCCCAACATCAACCCTGATCTGTTGGCTTCCCTGCATCCCAGTAGTCTGAAAATAAACCCACCCCTTCTCTTGGAAGGGTACATCTATCCATTTAGCCAGTGTAAAAGGTGGCCTCATCAATGAATAGCAGTTATCTGCTTTACGCAGTCAGATCACAACTTCGTACAAACCCGCAAGAATCCCACATTATGAAATGCAGCTGCTGGAGTCCCAAGACCCCAGTCCGGGAATCGTACGTGACCTAGATGGGGAGAGAGAGCCAAGCATCTGCACCACCCAGTTCCTGCCTTTCTCCCCAACCTCAGCCGGGACTATTGTCCCCTTTAGTCAAAATACTGTAACCACCCTGGGAGACCTTCTGCCTCTTGCTACGCCAAGTTCTCCCTGCCCCTGGGTCTTTGCACATGCTACTCCCTCTGTCTGAAAAGCTCTTCTAGCTTTTCACATGGGTGGCTCCTTCTTGTCCTTCATACCTTGCCTTCGAGGTCAACTCCTCAGAGAAACCCTTCCTGACCACCGTATCCAAAGTACCTTCCCCACCGCGGTTGGCAGAGTAATGCTTCAAATAATGAGATTACCCTGGGTTTTCTCGATGGGCCCAGCATCATCACAAGGGTCCTCACGTGGGGATGAGAAGAGCACAAGATTCAGAACCAGAGAGACAGTGTCTTGTGGGAGATTTGCAGACTTTGACCAGGGAGGCAGGGGCCGTGAGCCAAGGAGTGGGGACGGCCTCTCCAAACTCGAGAAGACGGGGATACCTGTTTCCCTCCTTTAGAGCCTCCAGAAAGGAATGCAGTTCTGCCAACACCTTCGTTTTAGCTCAGTGAGGCCCAGTTTGGACTTCTGACGCACAGAACTCTCAGGTAATAAATTCATATTGTTCTAAGCCATTGTGCTTGTAGTACCTCGTTACACCAGCCAAGGGAAAGTAATATAGATTGTAATTTCTCTGCCAACCCCTCAGAGAAACCGTCCCTGACCGTCTTACCTAAAGCAGCACCCCACTCTCAGCCGGTTCCTCTCTTAGCCTGCACCCTGCTGCAGGCTAAGCACTGTTTTAGGTACTGGGGATCCAGCGCCAGACCTGGAGGACGTCCGCCCTCACAGAGCCTGCGTGCTGGGGAGTGGGGGGCCCGTAGTCAACATGGGAGAGAAATGAGGGGGGGCTGTGCCACAGGAACGGCACAGTCACAGACGTGTCCCTGAAGATGACGTGTGGGCAGAGACCCCAGGCAGGGGAGGGAAGGCAGCGGCTATCTGAGGAGAGAGCAGGCCAGGCAGAAGAGAGAAAACAGCAATTGCAGAGGCCATCACGGCCATCTAATTCCTCATCCCAGCTGGGGCCCCCGAGAGGGAAAGTGGCGCCATCAATAATCGTGCCAGCCCAACGGCCACATTCCTGGACACAGGTCACCTCACAACAGCAGGCTCCCTGGGCTGGAAGGCGTGGGCAGGCTGGACCACAGGGAAGGAAGGAGGGAGTAGAATGAGGTCTGAGAGGCTGGGGGTGTGTCTGGGAGGACCTTGCGGGTCACCTTGAGAATGTTGGCGGTCACTCTGGGGGAGCTGGGACACTGTGCAAAAATTTTGAGCAGAATCATGTGATGGGGCTTATGCTGTCAAAGGATTGTCCTCGGGGCGCCTGGGTGACTCAGTGGGTTAAGCATCTGCCTTTAGCTCAGGTTATGATCTCAGGGTCCTGGGATCGAGCCCCGCGTCAGGCTCCTTGCTTCAAGACTGCAATTTGCTGATTTGCTTATGTGCTTGTCATCTGCCTCTCTGTAGCTGGAAGGTCCTCAGGGTGGGGACCCTGTGTGTCTTCACAGCCCCAGCCCGTGATGCTTGGCCCAGAGCGGGCATCTGAGTGAAAGAAGGGGTGTAAAGCAACTGGTCTCTTCACTGTCAATGTGCTGGTAAGAAATCTGAAACAAAATGCATTGAACAACGGGTTTGCCCAAAGTCATTATTGACTCGGGGCAAAGCGGTCCCCTGATGCTATCTCTGTGACCTCCAGCTCGGGGCCTCTTTGCCTCACCTCCTGGGCCTGTTCCCTTGCCTTTGTTTGGTGCCTTAGTGAAGTAATGGCCTTGGGAGCACCCAGGTTCAGAGGCAGAGGCACGAAGGATGGAGAGTTGCTCCCTGAGAAGAGTTCTAAGAGCTCCTGGCGGGAGAAAGGGCACCAGCCTCAGGAGCATCGCCTTGGCTGCCACCGTCCAGATGGGCAGGAGACCAAGGACCGATCTTCCCAAGTTACCTCCTTCATCCCCACCTCCGGAGGGCAGTCTGGCCGGGTAGTTTGTCCCAGTCACTTAGGAGGAAAGCATGAGGTTTTCTGAACTGTATCAACAAGCTTCTTTTCCTCCCTCCTTAATTCTCTGTCCCCACCAGGACTCATTCAGGCGCGCTGCCTGGTGAGACTCTGCGTGGAGCCCAGGCAGGGAGGGTGGGAAGTCGGGAGCTGCCCGCAGTGTCAGGAAGAGATGCCATCCTTTTGCTCCCAGCCCCAGTTCCAGTATGATCTCCAGGCTGTTGCCAAATACAATCTTGGCTCTATGTGGGATGCGGCTACCCTTTAGTAATGCGTATTTCTGGGGAATTTGCTCCATGACATCGTTCGAGGTCTGATGGTATCAAGCAGATAACTGCTACTCTTCTTCGAAAGGTCACCTTTTCAACCTGCTGAGTGGATGGATTTACACTTCAGAGACAAGGGATGGACTTAGCTGACCAATTCTTACATAATCAGCCTGAGAGGCTGAATATAAAAATGGCCAACGCCAAAGCAAATGTAAAGATAGAACTTTGACTCACAGGCTGCCGCTGCCTGCCCAGGACATCAGCAACCCCCCCCCCGCCCCCCCTCCCCCCCGCCCGAGGCCCCACCGACCTACAGTAAACAGTAAACAACCCGGGAGGCCAGGCTGTTGTAAATCAGACTTGCAGGAAGCCAGGTTCCTCGCTCCCGTGAGGATCTATGAAGCTAAACGGCTTCCATGACAATGGACCCAGAATGACCAGCTCTCGATTAAGAACTGACAGCTTCCCTAATTTCTGTCCCCTCTTCCAATTTAGCACCAGCCAGAGAAAACCAAGTAGGTCCCCCTGAACAATCACATGGGACAGCCCCTTGCAGTCAGCCCCTGCAGCTTCCCGGGGCCAACAGCTTCCAATCAGGGCACCCCCGAAGCCTTCCCTTCTTCCACTGCAAGCCTTCCCCACTCTTCCCCACCTGCCTGCCTTGAATATTGGCCAAAATGCAAGTGACCCTGGCCCCACTCCTTGGCTGTAGCATATTCGCAAGGAACAGCCTTTGCTTTTCTCTGTTGGTGGGTCTTTATTTCCACAGCAAACCTAGAAGACTAGTGAGGTTTAAGTACGCGTGCCCATGTGCATGGGCGACACTGAATTCGACGTTATTTTAAAAATCAGTTTTAGGGCGCCTGGGTGGCTCAGTCGGTTGAGTGTCTGCCTTCAGCTCAAGGGGTGATCCCAGGGTCCTGGGATCAAGTCCCGCATCCCAGCTCAGCGGGGAGCCTGCTTCTCCCTCTCCCACTCCCCCTGCTTATGTCCCCTCTCTCGCTGTATCTCTCTCTGTCAAATAAATAAATAAAATCTTAAATACATACACGCATACATACCAGTTTCATTTTGCAGTTGGCCGAATTTTAATTCCAGGATTCTTTGGCAAAGATCTCAGGAAAAGTTGTGTCTGAGCAAAGGCAGGCACTGTCCCAGAAACAGCTATACTCCCAAAGGTCATGGTTGAAACTTTGCAGCGTGATCTTCAAAGCGTGGCCTCTGCTTTGTTCACACACGTGTGGCCCGGAAGGAGGGGCGGCGCCTGCTTCCAGGGGTGAACCGAAGGCTGACCGCGGCCCCCCACTGCAGGCTTCAGGCTAGGGAGGCCACAGGTCTTTATCTGTTCCTAGAAAGCTCTGTGACAGTGACAAACCATGCAAGGCTCCCGATGAAACCCCAGAGGCTCCTAGTGCCACACAGGAGAAACGCAGAGAGGGGTCTGATGGGGAAGGCAAAGTCTCTGAGATGTGGTAGTTGCTGGGAGGGAGGGCGGGAGTAGTCAACCTCGAAAATGGAATTTGGGCCCCCGTGACCGGAAGAAATAAAGACAGCCTTCCAATAAATCAGCTGTGGCCAAGTACATAAGATTTTTATTAAAAATTTAAAATCTCACCATGGCCTCTAAGCCAACCAGATTTAGTGTTATGGCTTCCTGTGAGTGGCCTTGGTTGGGTGTCCGGCTGTGTAGGCAGTGGAGACCCGGCCGCTCCCTGGCCTTGAAATCCTAAGGGCCTGGGACCCAGGTGAGCGATCCGATCCCATCCCGGCTTTCAGGTGGGTCCGCGCCCCCAGCCATCTGACGCCCTCCCCACCCCACTGTGGTCCCACCCTGTGTTCCTGGGTCCCAGACGTCCTCCCTGCTCTTCTCCATCCCAGGTGGGGCTGCCCCACCTCACCAAAGCTCTCCAAGCTGAAGGCTCTGTCATTGTCACATTAGTGACTCCACGTTTCCCTTCGGCTGGGCAAATTTTTTCAGGCAGGTGAAGCTCCAAGTTCAGCCCCTGCACTCAGGTTTCCAGCACCGGCGCCGCTTCAGGCATCTGTCAACTCCTGTGTTTTATCATTAAAACTGCCATTTTCCCTGCTGGGGTTCAAGTCCTAACTCCCCACCCCCACCTTACTCACGCACGCCCTCCGCGGGCAGAATGGCAGGGCTAAGCTCATACTTCGTTGGGGGTGATGAGAGATTTAAGTGAGTCCGTGCACAGCGGGGCGCCCAGCACCCAGAAGGCCCAGCAGGCATCTTTGCGGTGAGTGCACCGATCTCTTCGTGCTGGGGAGGACAGAGGCGCGCAGTGGTGGAAAGTTCTCTTGGACTTTGAGGGCTGCAGACAGAGCCTAACGTGGCCCTCCGAGGTCAAAGAGAAGCAAGATGGCAACAATTATGCCGTAGCTGAGAAAACTGTGTCTGAGAATCAGTGAGATGCCCCTGGACAGCCTTGGTGGAACTTGGAGATGTCACGAGCGGTGGCAGAGTCTGGCCTTGGGTTTTCTTTTTTTTTTCATTTTTTTTTTAAGATTTTATTTATTTATTTGATGGAAAGAGAGATCACAAGTAGGCAGAGAGGCAGGCAGAGAGAGAGGGGGAAGCAGGCTCCCCGCTGAGCAGAGAGCCCAAAGCGGGGCTCGAACCCAGGACCCTGAGTCTATGACCTGAGCCAAAGGCAGAGGCTTTAACCCACTGAGCCACCCAGGCACCCCCGGCCTTGGGTTTTCTGAAACCGTGGCCCCACTTTGATGGTGGCCCCACTAGACAGCAGGGCAATGCCTTTTGGGTTCCGGCCATCAAGGAGGACTGCCAGGGATGCACCGGCCCCGCCGAAGGCCCAGCTGCCCTCCTTCCTGGCAGAGCCTCCCTGATGCCAGGGCTGGCTGGGTGATTTGGGAGGCCCCGTGTACAATGGAAAAGCGGGCCTCTTGTTCAGAAAGTAGGAAAAAGTGCCATTACAGACACTCACAAAGCTTTTCTCTACCTTCTAGAGCCTGACTGGATCCTTTTGGTTTGTTACTTAATGCTGTGTCCCCTTGGGCCTGAGGATACTCAGAGGACAAGTGTGGACTGTCAGAGCTGCCAGGATCCCCCTCTTGCCATAGTGGGGACCACGGTGCCCTGGCTGGGGGCCGGAAGTCAATCTCTCCTTCCCGTGGGCCTGCCACCCCAGCTCGCAGTGGATGGGGAACCCCAAGGGAATGTAACTTGGTGCCTGGATAGAGGAGTAGGCAAAGGGGCACCCCCACCGAGTGAAGCACACCATGGCTTAGGCAGCCCAGGGCAAAGACAGTTGCCACTGTGTCCCCCCTGAGACCTCTGCTGGGAAGAGGGCTATAGCAACACACTAGCCTCCCCTATGTCCCCCTCCCATCAGCATGACGGAGTCACCAGCCTGGGCTGAGGGCAGAGCAGGCTGGGGTGGGGAGGGGGAGGTCAGGTGGCAGGTAGCTGAGAACCTTCTAGTCCAGAGGCAGGGACTGCCTACCGCCCACACTTCCATTGTTCTGTTGGACTTCACTTATAAAACACAGACTTGTAGGTGAAATTATTAAGAATTTCAAGGTTGTGACTGTGGAGCATGAAACTAGATATAGGCCCTTCTGAGCTGGCCTGGCTGCCCTGGGTATGCGCCCATGAAGCTGACCCTGACACCCAGCCCCTCTGGCTCTTTCGCCCTCTGTGCACCCCTCCATCGTGGGTTATAAGTCTTCATGCTGTGAGCAGAGCTGCACAGAATTGTAACTGAAAATGGCCTACTGACTCCGTCTTACTCCCAAGTCCCCACTCTCATGAGGGCCAGAAAAAGAAAAAAAAAATTAAAACACTGTGAACTTGCTAATAAAAGCTAACTGTCTTTTCAGACTTCAAAAACTCCCACTTTAATGCAAATGCATCAAGATAGTAGTTCAAGTACATTCAGGTTCAGGTTCCCTGTCAGGGCGGCTTCTCCTGCTTCTTCCCCAGAATCGGTCCAGGCTCCCGGCTCCTGCCTCTGAGGCATGGTGCTGAGGTAGTTCCTGGTGGTCTGTCTTGGGGCCCACTGAGCAGGCTGTCCGGCCTGGGTCTCAGGTTCCCACCCGTGTGCTTTGAAACCATAGCTTGGGCATTTCTTGGTTCTGGTCCCACATTCATGCTGGGCCTTCCTACCAGTGTTCTGACCGGGAGGAAGGAGCCAGGGCCCTGCTCTCAGATCTTCTGTCTCTTCCTACTTCATGGGAACTTCCCCAAATCATATACATCCTCTGGTCCTGTACCCTGCTTATGTCCAAGTCCACTAGACTCAATTATCACTTCGTAAATCAATGCCTTTAGAATTTAGAAAGTCCCTTTCTTCTCTGAAACAAGCTCAGTTTCCAGGCTATTGTCTCATGTACTCAGAGTTGGTCTTAATACTCAAAAGGCAAAAGAGATAGTTTTTTTTTTCACTTGTTACATTCTTCCTATGGAAATCACATCCTCCTGAGGCAAACAGATCCCTCTGGCTGAATAAGAGAAGGAAAAAAGTATCAATATATTAAAAAATATATTCCCCTTTTACCTCTAGCATAGCATTTACCATGAATGGATATTGTTTTCTTATCTGTCTTTACAATAGAGTGTAGTTACATAAGGCAGGGGACAAATATCACTCATTTTCTGTATGAAGTGCCTATATATTGTACCTGGCACTTTATAGGCTCTTAGAAATGGATAGATGGATGGATGGATGTGTGGATATATGGATGGATGGACGGATGGATAGATGAGTGGGTGGATGCATGATAGATGGATGGATGGATCGACGTGTGGATATATGGATGGATGGATGGATGGATGGATGGTTGGATAGATGGATAGATGAGTGGGTGGATGGATGGATAGATGGATGGATGGATGGATGGATGGATGGATGTGTGGATATATGGATGGATAGATAGATGGATGTAAAGATGGATGGGTGGCTGGCTGGCTGGCTGGATAGATGGATGGGTAGATAGATTAAAAAAATTCAAAACATATGCCTAGCAAATATCTACTTATATCTCATTGGCCAACATCATGCCGTGTGCCACCATGAGATGCAGGGGAGCCTAGAAATATAGTATTGTAGATGTGGTCATTTTCAGTGGAGGATATTATCATCCTGAACAAAATTACGGTTCTCTTGGTAAGGAAGAGGGGTACAGTGAATAATGGGCATGCTACAGCAGGAAGAGTTAGAGGATTTGCATTTCAGCCAAACCTTGAAGGAGACATAAGTGGAAAAGGGTGTTTTAAGCTGAGGAAACAGCCTGGCCAAAGTAGGGAGGCCAGAGAGAACAGGGAAGGTTTAGGGAATGGCTCGCAGTAAGTCCTCTGTAAGTGTTAGTCCATCACTGCTACTACAGGCAAGGGATTTGTGTTTTAGCCTAAACTAAATAAATACTGTATTATAGAATGAGGTATGAAAGACTAACTGTACGTGTGAGCTCTCCCCTTATTTTTGAACCTCTGCTCTAGCTGTGTTGCGTTCTTTTTGTTCCTTCTGGACATGCCTTGTGTGTTCTCCTTTACGTCCTTTATGTCCTCAGCCACTCTTGCCAGAGATCTGCCTGGTTTGCCAGTCTTCTCCAAGATCCAGCTGTGTTTCTTCCCTTCTACTTTTCTTTCCTTCCTTCTTTCTTTCTTTCTTCCTTCCTTCCTTCCTTCCTTCCTTCCTTCCTTCCTTTCTTTCTTCTTTCTTTCCTTCTTCTTTTTTTAAGATTTTATTTATTTATTTGACAGAGAGACACAGCAAGAGAGGGAACAAAAGCAGGGGAAGTGGGAGAGGCAGAAGCAGGCTTCCCGCTGAGCAGGGAGCCCGATGCAGGGCTCCATCCCAGGACCCTGGGATCATGACCCGAGCCAAAGGCAGACGCTTAACCGACTGAGCCATCCAAACACCCTCCAAAGTTTTATGATTTAATTCTAATTTTATTTTATATGACCAACTCTCAGTTCTTTGTACGGGTTGGCAGTGGCTTTGTGACCTACCACATGTGTGATTTTTATAAAAGTCCCACGTGTGCTTGGCAAGGTCTGTTCTCTAATTTCTGGATATAGGTGTTGATTATTGTCCGTTAATCTTCAGGAGGAGATCTTGAATTTTGCCTGCCTGATCTATCAGTCACTGAGGGCTGTGTCTGGTGTATATTATGATACTCTACTGTGACGGCACCTGTGGCAGCCGTGGACGGGTGCAACTCAGAGTCCCCATTAGAGGAACCAGCTGTGGGGAGTATATAGTCACCTCGAGCTTCCAACCGGGACACCTTCAGACCTGCTGTGACACTGACACCCAAACCACCTTCCCACCTCTTACCTCCCTGAGCTGCCCCTTGGCGGGGGGGGGGGGGGATGGCGCTAATCACCACAGAGCCAAGCAGGACCATTTCTGCCCCAGTCTTTGCTTGGGGACAGCTCACCTGGCTGCCCAGAGCTTCCTCTCAGTCATACTGCAGTGTGAGGCTTCCTCCTTCTCTCTCAGGTGTCAGACCTGCCCGAGTGGGCTGAGGCTCTCCGACCTGCTCCAGCACCTTTTCCCCATGGTCCCTCATGGACGCTTCCCCCAGTAAATCTCTTGTGTATCTCACTCCATCTGGGCATGTTTCTTGGACGATCTAAACCAGCACAATGGGTTTGTCAACTTCTGCGTGTAATTCGGACCACCCTTGACACGTTGTTGGGTCCCTAAGTGTTCAGACCTCTTATGTCTTCTTGATGTTCCTTATTACCATAGGCAACAATCCTGTTTATTCCTAACAGTACATTTTATCATTTTATTAGGAGGGTCTGTAGCCCTAAACAATACGTAGCATTGTTTTATATTTTTAAGCTTTACCTAAAAGTTATGATTCTGAAGTATCCTTCTGTAAGTTATGGTTTTAAGAAATATCCAAAGAGATACAGTAGCTGCAGGTTATTATTTTTATTTTTATTAAGATATAATGTATTATTTGCCCCAGGGGTACAGGTCTGTGAATTGTAAGTCTTACACACTTCACAGCACTCACCATAGCACATACCCTCCCCAATGTCCATAACCCAACCACCCTCTCCCTATCCCCATGCCCCCCAGCAACCCTCAGTTTATTTTATGAGATTAAGAGTCTCTTATGGTTTGTCTCCCTCCTGATCCCATCTTGTTTCATTTTTTCCTTCCCTACCCTCTACAACCCCCACCCCGCCCTGCCTCTCAAATTCCTCATATCAGAGAGATCATATGATAATTGTCTTTCTCTGATTGACTTATTTTGCTCAGCATAATACCCCCCAGTTCCATCCACGTCATTGCAAATGGCAAGATTTTGTTTCTTTTGATGGCTGCATAGTATTCCATTGTATATATATATACCACCTCCTCTTTATCCATTCTCCTGTTGATGGACATCTAGGTTCTTTCCATATTTTGGCTATTGTGGACATTGCTGCTATAAACATTGGGGTGCATGTGCCCCTTTGGATCACTACATTTGTATCTTTAGGATAAATACCCAGTAGTGTGATTACTGGGTGGTCATAGGGTAGCTCTATTTTCAACTTTTTGAGGAACCTCCATACTGTTTTCCAGATGGCTGTACCAGCTCGCATTTCCACCAACAGTGTAGGAGGGCTCCCCTTTCTCCGCATCCTTCCCAACATCTGTCGTTTCCTGACTTGTTAATTTTAGCCATTCTGACTGGTGTGAGGTGGTATCTCACTGTGGTTCTGATTTGTATTTCCCTGATGCCCAGTGATGTGGAGCACTTTTTCATGGGTCTTTTGGCCATCTGGATGTCTTCTTTGCAGAATTGTCTGCTCATGTCTTCTGCCCATTTCTTTTTTTTTTTTTAAGATTTTATTTATTTATTTGACAGGCAGAGATCACAGAGAAGCAGGCAGAGAGAGAGGAGGAAGCAGGCTCCCTGCTGAGCAGAGAGCCCGATGCAGGGCTTGATCCCAGGACCCTGGGATCATGACCCGAGCTGAAGGCAGAGGCTTTAATCCACTGAGCCACCCAGGCACCCCTCTTCTGCCCATTTCTTATTTGGATTATTTGTTCTTTGGGTGTTGAGTTTGATAAGTTCTTTATAGGTTTCGGATACCAGCCCTTTATCTGATATGTCATTTAGCTGCAGGTTATTTTTACTGCTCTATAGTTGTGGGTTATATGAATAAAATGCAATCAGTGGATCTTCTCTGCCACTGAAGGGCATTTAGCTCATCCCCATCTTTTCTCGATTAAACATAGTGCTGCTGTGAACATTCTCACACATGGCATAGTGCTCCTGTGTACGTTTCCTTAGGATACTTGCCTAGAAGTAAAACAGGAGGGTCCTAGCGTGTCACTACATGATGTCAAACTGCTCTCTAACTGGCTGGTCTCTCCTCTGTGTCTTTTAATCTCTCTGGAAGGTTCTCATCTATTTATCCCTCTACTTTGCTTTCTGGATATTTTTTTACACCTTCTAGTTCATCAGTTCTCTCTTCATCCGTGTACCATCTGCCATCAGACCTGTCTGTCCTGACATTTACATCTCATTATGTCTATGGTGCCTTTCTAGAAGTTCTGTCTGGAGATCTGTTTGTTTTTTGATCTTCCGTATGGACATGTTCAAATGTATGTGAAATTAGAGACAATAGGACAAAAGGCCCCAAGACACTTTTTGTTCTTCACCCTCAACAGGTATCAACCCACGGCCATTCCTATTGTACACATACTGTTCCCCAACTCTCAGACACCACGTCATTCCCTCTGTAAATGTTGTCCAGATCTGTTCGTTCTCGCCTCTGTGATGTGTTGTTGTCTCCTTAAGCGTCTGACTCTTTCATTTTGGCCTTCGATCATGAGAAACATCCTGCATGTATGCTCTCCTGTGCTTGCTCTCCTGTCCTCTCGGTCTGAGCACGCCATCCTCATGTTTGTGGCGCCTGCTGCCATGTGCAAGATGACCTCTTTCTTCACACATCCTGGGATTCGACGTTGTGAGCTCATCTTTGGAGGAGCGTGTTTCTTCTGTGGGATTTGGAGACCGCCACCTGAGTTGAAAGAGTGTCTCTCTACAGCCGTTTTGCATCTGCTTTACCAGGTGGTCTGGGATTATCACCAGCTCAGGATCAATTTTTTTCTCTTGATGTATGAATCCCAGACCATGCATGCAATATAAATTTAGACCTCCAACCCACTCAGAGCTCAGACAGGCAGTTTTCAGTTTCCAGAGGATGCTTTTTGAAGACCCCACTGCTCTTGCCTGTGCTGTGGCAGACAAGTTTCCTTGTGTCTGGTGATAGGGTTTTCCTAGCCTGGGCTTTCGCTGAGTAATCAGCCCTTGGAGGATCTCTAAGGAGCCTGACTTCCCAAAGAGTCACAGTTTCAACTCTTTATGTGCTGTCAGCTGACGATCTTACTTTCAATCTCTATGTTCATCTTGACGTGGCCAAAGCCGAGGGCCCTGGGTTATCAGCTCTGATATCCTCCCACCCCTTTCTGGCATCCCTCCTGGATTCAGCTGTGGGGTCAAATCACACCCCACACACTTACAATCTGTGTGTGTGGTTATACCTTATCACACATTTCTGTTTTGGTAGGGAGAGTATTTTTACATGATCCTAGGCAAGATTTTCTCAGAACTGAGTCCCCTTTATTGTGAAAACTAGTTTCATTTCCTTTTGTTTTTGTTTCTTACTTGGAATTTAAAATAGGGGCGCCTGGGTGGCTCAGTGGGTTAAAGCCTCTGCCTTCAGCTCAGGTCATGATCCCAGGGTCCTGGGATCAAGCCCCACATCCAGCTCTCTGCTCATCAGGGAGCCTGCTTCCTCCTCTCTCTCTGCCTGCTTCTCTGCCTATTTGTGATCTCTGTCTGTGAAATAAATAAATAAAATCTTAAAATAATAATAATAATAATAGGGGTCCCTGGGTGGCCCAGTCGGTTGAGCGTCTGACTCTTGATTTCAGCTCAGGTCCTGATCTCGTGGTTGAGGACCCAAGCCCCCTTCAGGCTCCCTATTCTGTGGGGAGTCTGCTTGGGATTCTCCATCCCCCTCTGTCCCTCCCCACCCCCACACCCCCCACTCCTCACACTCTCTCTCAAATAAATAAATAAATATATTTTTAAAAAGATACAGTTACCATAGCATGATGCTCAGATCAGACCCCCAGAGCTCCAGCACAGGGCCCCCGTTCTCTCTGGTCTTTGCCTTGCTAAGGACTTTGGGTTTGAATGGGAGAGCTGTGCTACTGGTCACTGACCTGGTTCACAATGACTGCATTTTGGTCACCCTCCAGGGCCTTTGAGGACTGAGCCCCTGCCCTTTCATCGGTACAGCTGTGAGGTTTGCTACATGAATTATATGGACGGGGCTCCGTGTTGCTCCCGCATAGCAGAAACTTCAGAATTCTGGATTTGGCTGCGATATGGCCTCTCTATCCATTTTTCTTTGTAAATAAGCGACATTTATCTCTAATATTGATTTGTATCATTGCCACTAAATAGTCAGCCAGCAAAAAATGGCCTGAGTGTTCATAACCCAGTTCTCTTCCTGTCAAGGAATAAGAATCTAGGAGATGGACTAAACTCGCCCCTGCCACCCCGCCACCCCCCACCCCTGCCGTGGCTGCCACAAATCTTGAACCCTTGTGGTTGGGCTCATGCCTTATGTCTTAGGCTCCACGAATGTGGCCAGGCTTGCTCCTTTGAACCCCTCGCTGGGCTGCCACCAAGCTGATGGGAGGCATAATTGGGCTGGGCTGGGCCCCTGTCAAAAACCCTGCTCAGAAGATTTCTTTCTGGGGCTGATGACAATGTTGTAAAATTAGATTATAGAGATAGGTGCCCAATTCTGTAAATATACTAAAACTCATTGAATTGTACAATTTAAGCTGGTGAACTTCCTTTTTTTTTTTTTTGAAGATTTTATTTATTTATTTGATAGGGGTAAAGGGAGAGGGAGAAGCAGACTCCCTGCTGAGTAGAGAGCCCAATTCTGGGCTCAATGCAGGGCTCGATCCCAGGACGCTGAGATCATGACCTGAGCTGAAGGCAGATGCTTAACCGACCGAAGCACCCAGGGCCTCCCCTAGCTGGTGAACTTAATGGTATAGAAGTTAAATCTCGATAAGGCTATTTATTTATTTATTTATTTAAAGATTTTATTTATTTATTTATTTGACAGACAGAGATGACAAGTAAGCAGAGAGGCAGGCGGCGGCAGGGGGCGGGGAAGCAGGCTCCCCCCTGAGCAAAGAGCCCGATGTGGGGCTCCATCCCAGGACGCTGAGAGCATGACCTGAGCCGAAGGCAGAGGCTCAACCCACTGAGACACCCAGACGCCCCAAGGCTATTTATTTTTTTAAGTGCCTGAAATTATATGAGGGGGAAAACCCTGCTTGGGCACCCGAGGCCCGCTGTGGCGGGTCCTCCACATGACCTTAACCTTCAGACCAACCAATCTCCCACCATTCCTCTTGTGCACCCCGCTGTTCCATGCACCCGTGGCTTTGCACAGACTGTCCCCTCCATGGGGGCCACCCCTCCCACCCCAGTTAATCTGTGCAGTGGGCCTGTGGCTCGCCTTCTCCAGCGCAGCTCTCTGACCCTCTGAGTCCCTGGTACCCCAGCTCACCTCTGCCACGGCTCTAGTCACATCGAACCGATGCCTCCAGTCTATGAGTCCGCCTCTCCGAGTCCCGTCTTGGAGCCTGGCCCCTCAAACGTGAGCCGTGGAGGCTTCAGCTAGACGCAGCATGCCTCACGGGTCTGCGCATGAAATCCGAGTCCTCTGCGCAGCCGGTGATGGGCAGAGCTCTCGGACAGCTACTGAGGACGGGGGTAAAACTCCCTCTGCGCCTTCCTGTTTAGCTTCCCCTAAACCTCTGCTTTAGCAGTTTGAAAAAAACCACCTTCCTCGTCTTTCTGGAAGGCTCCTCTGCTTGAGGTAGGGACTAGGGGATGGTGTGGAGTAACTGAATGAGAGAGGGGAAAGGCCAATTAACATTCAGCTAAGAGAGGAAATGATTTCTCCTATCAGCAATAAAAACTGACAGCTCTATCAGAAAATGAGCCAGGGGAGCTGCAAACCCCGGCGAGGCAGGCGGGGAGGGGAGGCGGCGGCGGGCCTAGCCCCCCGGTAAAGATGGCTGAGGGCAGAGACCGCTACGGTGGGTCAGGGAAGGGTTTGGGTGTCCAGGGGAGCTGCCTTGGGAGGTGAACCGGGTGCTCCTTGCCCCCCATCTCTGATCCAGCCCCCAGGCAAGAAGACAAGCACTGTTCAGGTTTTATAGGGAAACTCCGAGCTCTGGCTCTCCTAACGCCTTCTCCCTGTGCACTCGTTTCCTCTGACCTTATCATAAAAGGAAGCCACGTGATGTCTATTTATGGTAGCGGTGTGGTCTGGGGAGAGGAGGCTGGCAGTCTGTGAATTCCAAGGGCTGATGAAATTGCTCCGGCCCTCTCGATCTCTCCATGCCATGAATGAATAAACGGGCGTGGGGGCAGGGCGGTGGGATCCAGCCCTGGTGGTAGCCGACAGACAAGTTCCTTTCCGAGCACTACACTGGTAATTTGTCCTATAAATCAGAGCTTATAAACCAGGGAGGAGTTAATAGGACTCAAATTCAGTAGCTTTCATGGGACAGGAAACGCAGAGAGGAAAGATGGGGAAAAGCACCCTCATTTGGCCTGGGAGGGAAGATATTTCTCATTGAAAGATACAACCATTTCATCTTCTTATTTGGGATATAATGCATGGGGCTAGAAAAGAGGAGGCCAATGGAATAGATACAGATACAGTGATACAAAGGAGATCTAAGAGGAGAGCAGGTAGTTTTAATTGCAAGCTGGACAGAGCAGACGTTTGGGGTTGTGTTTTGTGTATGGCTCTGGACCCAGTCCTCCCTGATATACAAAAATGAAGCATAAAGACCAGAGAATGAGACTCTGGGCCATGGAGCATGAGCTCCTTCCCAGGGCATCCACGTGCCCATTGTGGGAAGGTAGGAAGCAGGAACAGTCTGGGGAGACCGTTCAGGGATTCTCCGTCCTCCAGATGTTTGCCTTCAGCAGACATCAGTGGGGAGAGAGCCAAGGTCCAGGCAGGAACCGTCAGAGACGGGAGCTCTGAAGTGTGCTTGTCCGCGTCACTCCCCAGTGCTTTTGAACTGGGAGTTCTGATCAGCCCTCGTGTCCAAAATGTTCTTCTCCTCCTTCTTTTTTAAAGTGTTCTCAGTGTAGTAGGTATAACAAGGCAATAAACTTAGAGCCTTTAATACCCAAGAATGGCTTCTGTATAAAATCAGCAAGTTCAAGTATGATCATTGATACGTATGATTACCAGGCATCTCTAAAGGTGCACTGGCTGATTTTTGAGGTTGATGGCAAAGATATACTAGCTGCTGTTACCACGTGCATTCCAAACTATTAATGGCTTAATTCAAAAGGCATGTGTCTTGCCCATTTAACAGACTAATATGAGTGATTGTGGTTGGTGTGAGGCTTTTCTCCAAGACACAGTAATTCAGGGACCTATATTCTGTCCATCTTTTGGCTCCACCCCTGAAGGATTTGTCATCATTGCTTGCCTCTGTCAGTGGAAAGGGAGAGTATGGACAAAGAATATTTCTTTCTTCTTCTTTTTTTTTTTCGATTTTGTTTATTTATTTGACAGAGAGAAAGAGAGATCGATCACAAGTAGGCAGAGAGGCAGGCGGAGAGAGAGGGGGAAGCAGGCTCCCCGCCAAGCAGAGAGCCCGATGAAGGGCTTGATCCCAGGACCGTGAGATCATGACCTGAGCCAAAGGTAGAGGCTTAACCCACTGAGCCGCCCAGGCGCCCCAAGAATATTTATTTCTTAATTGCATTGGCTTGGAAGAAACACGCAGTGCATCTCACACTCCATTGGCAAGAACTGTTCATCTTGCCTCACCAAGGGCGAGGACAACGTGGAAACATGGCTGGACAGCCACTTCCGTTGAGGGTTATAGTGTGACTTTTGGTAGATAGCTGTCTTTGTCTTCTCTAGACATCTCTCGGTACCACCTCCCCAAATCACCTGCTACTTAGTACTGAAAATGAAAATATAGAGCCATTTGTGGGATGCAGGTAAAGTAGAGCTGGAAGGGAAATACAGAGCACCAAGTGTTTACTTTTGAAAAGAGGAAAGTCTCAAATCAATAACCCAAATTCCCACTGCACGAAACTAGACTAAAAAAAAAAAAGAATAAAAGAAATCCAAGGCAAGCAGTAGGATGGAAAGATAAAGAGTACAAATCAATGAAATTGAAAACAGGAAAACAGACAAAATCAATGAAAAAAAACCTGGTTCTTTGAAAAAAAAATAAAATTTGATAAAACTCCAAAATGACCACAAAGTGAAAAGAGAGAAAACATAAATCACCAATATCAGGAATGAAGTAAAGAGTATCGGGGTGCCTGGGTGGCTCAGTTAGTCAAGTGTCTGCTTTTGGCTTAGGTCATGATCCTAGGGCCCTGGGATCAAAAGTCTCTGCCTCTCCCTCTGCCCCAGCCCTGCTCGTGCCCTCTCACTCACCTCTTGCTCTCTCAAAAAGGAACAAAAAAAAAAAAAAAAAGAAAGAAAGAAAGAAAGAAAGAAACATGGAGTATCACTACAGATTCTACAGCCATTAAAAGGATAATAAAAGAATGCTATGAACAGCTTTACACTACTGACTTGATCATTTAAATGGAATGAACCAACTCCTTAAAGTCACAGACCACCAAAACTCAATCATGATGAGATACATAATCTGAAAAGTCCTATAACTACTATGGAAATTGAATTCATAATTTTAGATCTCCCATTAAAAAATGTCCACAGAGTCACCGGGCTGGCTCAGTTGGAAGAACATATGATTCTTGATCTGAGGTCATGAGTTTGAGCACCATATAGGTTGTAGAGATAACTAAAAAAATAATAAACTTTAAAAGATGTCTTTAGGGGCACCTGGGTGGCTCAGTCGATTAAGTGTCTGCCTTTGGCCCAGGACCTTGGGGTGAGCCCCACTTTGGCCCAGGACCTTAGGGTGAGCCCCACTTCGGGCTGCCTGCTCAGTGGGGAGTCTGCTTCTCCCTCTGCCCCTCCCCGTGTTCATGTTTTCTTTCTTTCTCTCTCAAATATCTAAATAAAATCTTTTTTTAAAAAGTCTATGTCCAGGGGTGCCTGGGTGGCTCAATGGGTTAAAGCCTCTGCCTTCAGCTCAGGTCATTGATCCCAGGGTCCTGGGATCGAACCCCGAATTAGGCTTTCTGCTCAGCAGGGAGTCTGCTTCTCTCTCTCTCTGCCTGCCTCTCTGCCTACTTGTGATCTCTGTCAAATAAATAAATAAAATCTTAAAAAAAAAAAAGTCTATGTCCAAGGTTGGTTCAAAGAGAATTATACCAAATATTTAGGGAAAAATTGGTGCCTATATTACACAATCTCTTCCCGAAAATGAGAGGGAAGTATACTTCTCAACTTATTTTATGAAGCCAGTATTACCCTAATATCAAAATCAGAAAAGACAACGTGAAGAAAACCATAGACTGATAGTTCTCATGAACTTGGAAAGATCCTCAATGAAATTCTGACAAATCAAATTCAGCAGCACATAAAAAAGAATTACATACCATACATAACCAGGTGGGTCACAGTCTACGTGTGTGAGACCGTGTCAATATTCAAAAATCAATTAATGTAACTCACCAGATCAACAGGCTAAAGAAGAAAAAGGATATGATCCTATCACTTGATACAGAAAAAGAATTTTTTACAAAATCTAACACCCATTCATGGTTTAAAATAACCCCAAAACTTTCAGCAACCTGAGAATAGGAGGAATGATTTGATAAAAAGCATCTGCAAAAAATCAATAGCTAGGGGCGCCTGGGTGGCTCAGTGCGTTAAGGCCTCTGCCTTCAGCTCAGGTCACGATCCCAGGGTCCTGGGATCGAGTCCCGCATCAGGCTCTCCACTCAGTGGGGAGACTGCTTCCCCACCCTGCCACCTGCCCCTCTGTCTACTTGTGATCTCTGTCAAATAAATCAATAAAATTTTAAAAAATCGATAGCTAATACTCCCACAAATTTTGATATGTCACATTTTCCTTTTCAGTCAATTCACAATATTTTCAAATTTCCCTTTGACTTTCTTTTTGATCCTTGGGTTATCTAGAAGTGTGCTATTCAATTTTCAGACTTTTTTTTTTTAAAGATTTTATTTATTTATTTGACAGACACAGAGAGAGAGAGAGGGAACACAAGCAAGGGGTGAAGGGAGAAGGAGAGACAGGCTTCCCGCTGACCTGGGAGCCCGATGTGGGGCTCAATCCCAGGACTCTGAGACCATGACCTGAGCCAAAGGCAGAGGCTCAACCCACTGAGCCACCCAGGCACCCCAACTTACTGGTTTTCTTTCTTTCTTTCTTTCTTTCTTTCTTTCTTTCTTTCTTTCTTTCTTTCTTAAATATTTATTTATTTGTTTGTTTATTTATTTATTTATTTATTTGACAGTGATCACAAGTAGGCAGAGGCAGGCAAGAGAGAGGAGGAAGCAGGCTCCCTGCAGATCAGAGAGCCTGATGTGGGGCTCCATCCCAGGATCCTGGGATCATGACCTGAGCTGAAGGCAGAGGCTTTAACCCACTGAGCCACCCAGGTGCCCCCAACTTACTGGTTTTCTGTCCACTTGTTTTATCAATTATTGAAGGAAGGATATTGAAATCTTCCACTATAATTGTCAATTCATGTATTTCTTTTTGCAGATCAGGTTTTGCTTTAAGCATTTTGAAGTTGTTATTATGTGCTTAACCATTTAGAATTGTTATGTCCTCTCTTTTTAAAATATTTTACTTATTATTTGAGAAAGAGAGTGGGAGTACATGAGTGGGGGGTAGGGGCAGAGGAAGAGGAAGAAGCAGAAGCAGAGTTCCTGCTGAGCAGGGAGCCTGATGTGGGGCTTGATCCCAAGATCCCAAGATCAGGACCTGAGCTGAAGATGCTTAAACTGACTGAGCTACCCAGGTGCCCCCTGTTATGTCCTCTTGATGAATTGGCCCCTTTGTCATTATTATATACCCTTTTTATCATTGTAATATATTTTATTATAAAATCTACTAGGTCTGATATTAATATAGTCACTCCAGCTTTTTGTTTTGATTAATGATAGTGCCATCTTTTTCCATTCTTCTACTTTTAATCTATTTGTGTTTTTATTTTGAAGTGTGTGTTACAGGGTGTGCATGCATGTGCAAGCAGAGTGGGGGGGGAAGAGGGAGAGGAAGAGAAAGAATCCTTTTTTAAAAATTATTTTTATTAACATATAATGTATTATTTGCCCCAGGGGTACAGGTCTGTGAATCATCAGGCTTACACATTTCACAGCACTCACCATATCCTATACCCTCCCCAATGTCCATAACCCAACCACCCTATCCCTCCCCACCTCGCCCCAGCAAACCTCAGTTTGTTTTGTGAGATTAAGAGTGAGAGAGAGAGAATCTTAAGTAGACTCCACACCCAGCATGGAACCCAACTTGGGGCTCAGTCTCACAACCCCGAGATCATGACCTGAGTCAAAATCAAGAGTCAGATGCTTTTTTTTTTTTTAAGAGCTCTTTCTTTCTTTCTTTCTTTCTTTCTTTCTTTCTTTCTTTCTTTTTTTTCCATTTGTTTATTTATTTATTTGAGAGAGAGAAAGAGCAGGAGCAGAGGAGAGGCAGAGGGAGAAGCAGACTCCTCGCTGAGCTGGGAGCCCGATGTGGGACTCAATCTCAGGAACTAGGGATCATGACCTGAGCCAAAGGCAGACACTTAACCATCTGAACCATCAAGGTGCCCCTGAAGTGTGTTTCTTATAGACAGCATGCAGCTGAGTCTTGTTTATTTATTCAGTCTGACACTCACTGCCTTTAAATTTGAATATTTAAGCCATTTATATTTAATATGGCCATTGTTATAAAGGTTTAAATCTAACATTTTGCTATTAATTTTCTATTTGTCTTATTGGTTTTTTCCTTTTCTGTCTTCTTTTAGCCTAATTGAATATTTTAAAGTTTCTATTGTATCTCATTTGTTGGCTTATTATAACTTTTATTATTGTAATGGTTGCTTTAGGGTTTATAATACAACTTCAATTAATCAGTCTATCTTGGGGCACCTGGGAGGATTAGTCAGAGGAGTGTGTGACTCTTGGTCTTGGGGTCATGAGTTTGAGCCCCATGATTGGTGTAAAGGTTACTAGAAAGTATAAATAAACAAGAAGGAAATCACAATCTACCTTTAAGTGATAATATACTGCTTGGTGGAAACTATAATAACCTTACAATAGTTCCTACATTTCTCCCCTCCTTATGTATTAAAAACACCTTGAGTCTCAGCATTACTGACAATTCCAGGAGTACTAAATCTATTCTAGATTTCCCACTTCCCATATTTGTATCTCCCTTCTCTGACAGACAGAAATTGGCTTCCATTATTTCAATTCCTCTGTTTGACATTTACCTCCAGACCTTGCGGGCTGCCATTCACCTGAGTGTGTGACTTGAATGCTCCCCCAAACCCATTAGGGGTCTACCAGGTCCTAACAGCCTACAAAAAAGGGGAAAAACCAGTGAGTATTTTCTAAAGCAGAGAAGAAAAGAGAAAGAGCTACAGTAGTCTATCAGGCCTTTCTTGCTTGCCTGACCAGATTTTCCAGGCTCATCCTGTCCTTTTTGCCTGGACTTGGAATCAGCCAAGAAGCCCTAGCTCCTTTTAGTGGAAAATGGTGTTTAAAGACCACAATCTTGGAGTCAAGTGTTTTGTCACTGCTTGATTATTAGTTTTTAAGTGTCTTTAGTGGATAGAGCTGGGAAATACCTTTCATTTTAAGAGAAAATGTGGAATGCCTGGCTGGCTCAATCAGTAGAGTGTGGAATTCCTGATCTCAGGGTTGTGAGTTTGAGCCCCACGTTGGGTGTAGACATTAGTTAAAAATAAAATATATTTGGGAGGTAAGTGGAGGGATGGGGTAGTTGGGTGATGGGCATTGAGGTGGGTACTTGCAGTGAGCTCTGAGTACTATATGCAACTGATGAGTTACGAAATTCTACCTCTGAAACTAATAATATACTATATGTTAGTTAATTAAATTTAATTTTTAAGAAGAAATAAAATATTTTTAAATTAAATAAATAAATAGGAGATGCACCATGCGTTTATGTTCATATTGCCAGCTTAAATTTAGGATTATAGGGTTTTTACTTAACTTCTTTGATTTGTTTCTTTTTTTCTTTTCTTTTTTCTCTTCTGCTGAAAATCTTGGTTCCTAAGAACATTAACATATTACTTATTTGTTTTATCCCTATGCATAATTATATTGTTATAAACATAATATAGTGTATATTAAATTATATTATGTATTTTGGGAAAATACCAATAGTGTTGCTAACAATATAACTACTAAAAGATTTATTTGCTCTTTTTATTTATTTATTTTATATATATATATATATATTTTTTTTTTTTAAGATTTTATTCATTTATTTGACAGATAGAGATCACAAGTAGGCAGAGCAGCAGGCGGGGGGTGGGGAGCAGGCTCCCTGCTGAGCAGGGAGCCCCCAATGTGGGGCTCGATCCCAGGACCCTGAGATTGTGATCTGACCCGAAGGCAGAAGCTCAACCCACTGAGCCACCCAGGAGCCCCTATTTAATTTTTTTTAAAGATTTTATTTATTTGACAGACAGGGATAACAAGTAGGCAGAGAGGGAGTAGGGGAAGCAGGCTCTCTGCTGAGCAGGGAGCCCAACGTGGTGCTCCATCCCAAGACCCTAAGATCACGACCTGAGCTGCCCAGGAGCCCCTGTTTAATTAATTTTTTGATTTTATTTATTTATTTGTCAGAGAGAGAGAGAGCACAAGCATGGGGGGCAGCAGGCAGAGGGAGAAGCAGGCTCCCCGCTGAGCGAGGAGCCTGATGTGGGACTTGGGATCATGACCTGAGCCAAAGGCAGATGCTTAACTGACTGAGGCACCCATGTGGCCCTGCTCCTTTTATTTTAAAATTTTATTTATTTTATTTATTTTTAAGTTTATTTATTTAGTATTAGTAATCTCTACACCCATTGTGGCTTGAACTCACAATCTGAGATCAAGAGTCTCACGCTCTTCCAACAGCCAACCAGGCACCCCCATTTATTTGCTCCTTTTTAAAAAAAATATTTAGGGATTTAGGGTATCTCATTCTGGAATGTATGGTAAAATTACTTACTCTTTTTTTTATTAAACAACTTTTTTTTGTTGTTAGGATATTATTTATTTATTTGACAGAGAGACACCACAAGTAGGTAGAGAGGCAGGCAGAGAGAGAGAGAGGAGGAGGAAGCAGGTTCCCTGCTGAGCAGAGAGCCCAGTGTGGGGCTTGATCCCAGGACCCTGAGATCATGACCTGAGCCGAAGGTGGAGGCTTTAACCCACTGAGCCATCCAGGCACCCCATGGTAAAATTACTTACTCTTGAAATAGTTCCTCTGGGTGGGTGAGCCACCAACTTTACATACAGTTACATCTATTTGTTTCATTTTGCTTCTATTTTTTAGGGGAATATTTCCATTTCAGTTTAATTAGGGTTTATAATCGAATAAAACATTTCCATGGTTCCAGAGTCAGAAGTACAAAACAGTGTCTTTGGAGAAGTCTAGCTCTACCCATGTTCTCTCTACACTGTTCGCTCTCACCCCATCTGTCTGATATTGGCTTTTAGGTTTTCCTTTCTTTTTTTAATATAAACAAATACTTTTATATGCTTGGGCCACTTCTCCTTCTTAAAAAGTAGGATACAATATACATTTTTCTCCTCTGGACTCAGTGCACCTGTTTGATGGATTTAAAAAAATTTTTTATAAAGATTTTATGTATTATTTGACAGAGAGAGACGCAGTGAAAGAGGGAAAACAAGCAGGGCGAGTAGGAGTGGGAGAAGCAGGCTTCCTGTAGAGCAAGGAGCCCAAGGAGGGGCTTGATCCCAGGATCCTGGGATCATGACCTGAGCCAAAGGCAGATGCTTAACAACCGAGCCACCCAGGTGCCCCGTTTGATGGCTTTATAAAGTGGCAAAGGACATGGGTTCCTTGTTCAAAGGCCATATCAATGGCCTGATGACTAGGTTTATATTCTATGTATTTTGAATTCCCCTTGTATACACAGCATGGTCATTACTAGTCATTTATTGAATGTATGCCCTGAGCCAGCCATTGTACTAGGCATTTTATTTCTTTTTTATTTTTTAAAAAAGATTTTACTTTTTATTTATGTATTTTTTTAAGTAGGCTCCATGCCCAGTGTGAAGCCCAACGTGGGGCTTGAACTCACAGCCCTGAGATCAAGACCTGAACTGAGATCAAGAGTCAGATGCTTAACTGACTGATCTGGCCAGGTGCCCCAAGATTTTTTTTTATGTTACCTCTACACCCAACATGGGGCTCAAACTCCCAACCCCAAAATCAAAAGTCACACGCTCTTCCGACTGAGCCAGCCTGGTGTCCCATGCTGAGCGTTTTCTAGGCTGTATGAGTTAGCTCTTGCTGTGTAACAAAAAAACAAAGATCTTAGCTTAAAGCAACAGACATTTTATCTCATAGTTTCTGCAGGTCAGTCATCTGGGTACAGTTTCTGGCCCAGCCCAGTCTGGGCCCAGTAGTCTGGGTCTTCTGACTCCCAAGTGTCCCATGAGGCTGCCATCGAAGTGTCACCAAGGCTGTGGTCATCTCCAGGCTTGGCTGGGGAAGGACCGGTGGCCGAGCTCACTCATGGGGTTGTTGGCGGGATTTCCTGGCAGATGGGTGGCTTGTGGCTGTCCTCAGTTTCTTGCTGTGTGGGCCTCCCCAGAGAGCAGCTCATGATATAGAATCATGATATAGAATCAGCTCATGATACAGAATCAGAGAGCAAGTGAGCGTAGGAGGGCAAGGGAGAGGAGGGGAGAAGGAGGGAGGGTCAGCAAGTTTCTGTCGTTTAGAGCCTGATCTCAGCTGCAACAGCCCATCACTTCTGCTGTTGGTCGGAAGTAGGCAGTTAAGTCCAACTCTACAGAAGGGAAGGGGTTACATGCAGCTGTGCATGGAGGAAACGTGGGGGGTGGGGATCCAGTGCCTTTTAGAAGCTGCCTCTTAGCCTGCCCCAGGCTTTACCCGTTTAACTCTCAAAACAGCCTTGTGAAGGAAGTATTACCGTCCCCACTTTATAGATGAGAAAAACGAGGTAGGGACAGTGTAGGCAATCCACACAGTGTCCCAGAGCCAGGAGAGGGAGGGGCTGGGTCTGAAAGGCAGCCTGGCTCCAGGGGGCGTGTCTGCAAGGATCCCGCAGGTGGTCCCCGCACTGGTTCTACAGTGTGAACCGGCCACTGGAATAAAAGCATCTTGGAATTTCGACCCAGATCGCATATCTCAAAGTATCTGACTCAGCGGAGCTCCCACGCAAGTCTTGATTTTTCTGTGATTTTTGTTCGGTTCTAGATTTCCCTCAGAACCATCAGTCCCCACCAACCCCAGCAAGGCTGTGGAGAGTTGCAGCTCGATGGTGTTTTCTGGCGAACACTAATGTCCAAGTTAATCTGAAAAGACAAAACTCTGCTCTTTCCACATGCCCTGCAGAGATGCCTGGCATTTAAACTTTTTAATCATTTACATTAAATCCTCAAGTACAATCGTAGTCATTTTTTCTCATCCAGGACATCTTTGTGAGAACTTGCCATGTACTAGAAACTGCTCTGCTAGTGAACAAAGGAGATGGCATTCTGGCACTTTCTAGTGGCGGGGAGACCGTCACTCACTCAACCGATCAGCCAATCACATGTATAGTGTGAGAGATAGTGACAGCCTGCCAAGGAGGAAATATATCCAGAAGGGGGTAGGAACAAACCATGCAGAGATAGGTGGGGGTTGTGGGGAGAACATTCCAGAAATGGGGATCAGCCAGTGCAAGGCAATGTCTGGTGCGTTGCAACCCAGTGAGGATGGTGGTATGGCTGGAGGGTGTGGAGGAAAGTGTGAGGCGGAGGCCCCAGAGTTTAGGGCGGGGGGGGGGGGGGGTGTGGCGCCGGGAGGAAGACCTCGTCCTTTGCTGGGGAGGGGTGATGGTGGGGAGGAGCAGGTTGGTGGGGGAGGGGCTTGACAATGGGCTTGACTGTGGAAGGTCAGAGGAACCCACTGTGGAGGCTTTGAGGAGGACATTGGGCATTCGAGTCTGGAGTCAGGGTTAAGGGGTTGGCCAGAGGGCTAAAGCTGAGAGTCCAAGCCCTCCAGTGACTTATCACGCCCGTGAGTGTGAGCAGGGAGGAGGTTTGAAGACAGCCTTGGACTTGCCCCCATTTGAGGTTGGGGTGATGAGGAGGAGCAGCCAGCAGGAGAGGGGACACCAGGCGGAAGCGGATCCCAGAACCAAGGGAGTGTGGCCTGGGATTACAGCCCAAGATCATTGGACCTCGACAAGGGCCACTCAGAGAGAGGAGGGGACGTCAGCCTATCCGAGAGAGATCTGGAGGGAGTGGGAAGAGGGGGAGGGACACAGACAATGCAGACATTCTTTGAAGGAATCTTCTAGATCAGAGGACTGGCACGCTTCTTGGAGAGTGATGCTGGGCCAAGAGAGGCTTTTGTGGGGTTTGTGATGGTTTTGTAAGAAGGGAGAAATGACAGTGTGTTTGTATGTTTGCATACTGCTGGGAAGGAGTGGGTAGTGAGGGGGAAATGGTGCAGGGGTGGGCATCTGCTGAAGCAGGGGTCAGCAAGAAGGGCTCAGATCTGGACCCAAGTGGGGGTGCCAGGTGGGGGCAGACACGGAAGGACCGCAGAGTCTTACTGAGTTCCTAGAATGAACTAGCATCACTGTTGTAGATGGGGGTGGTGGGGGAGGTGGGGTGGGGAAGAGGAGGATGGGCGGCTGGGGGGGTGTCAGCAGCAAATAACAGAACTGCCGGCCCTCACGGAGCTTCCAATACCATAGGGAGAGGTGGGCGCAAAACCAGGTAAAGAAAGATTTAACAAAAGGGCACTAAGCGCCCGCAGGAACCCAGGGCAGGGAGGGAGATGCTGGGTTTGGGGAGGGATGAATCTTAGGTGGGGTGGCCCGGAAAGGCTTGGCTAGGAGAGTAACATTTTATACAAGCGGGGCAAACAGGGACGGGAGGGACAGTCCTGGGTGTGAGGGTGGGGCAGGACTCCAGGCAGGGGCACAGCAAGGCTCCAATGGGAGGGACCTTCCTGGTCGGCCAGAAAGGAGGCTGGCAGGTGGGTGAGACCAAGAGAGAAGGGGCGGAGACTGGGCAGAAGGTAACCTGGTCCAGGCATCAGTTGGTTAAGCCCCATGGAGCTTCGACCCAGAGAGAGAGAGAGAGAGAAGAGAAAAGCCGTGGCAGGTGTTTGCGGATGTGATGTGATCCCATCTGGCTTTTGTGTTTAACTCCATCTCTCTGGCTACTGGGTTGAGCCCAGGCTGGGGAAGGACACAGAGGCAGCGACTGGGAGCCTCGCAGGAGGCGGGAGGCAGAGGCCAGAGGGGCCTCTATCCTGGTGATATTTCACAGATAGAGGCAACTGTGGGTGTGAGAGATGGGCCCAGGGCTCACCCGAACAATCAGAAAAGCGTAGCCAGGAGAGCCTGAGGGAGCTCTTGGCTGGCGGGCCCCCATTACTTCAGTGAGATGGAAGCAGCCTGGGCAGGTGGGAGTACCCCCCGGGGAGCAGGGCAGGGACTGGGTCAGGTGGCCGTGGGTTACAGGAAGGAGGCCCGGGGCCCCATCCAGCAGAGCACTTTTGACTGTGAATGAGACTGGTCAGCGGGAACATGCGTGTCCTCAGCCACTTTCAGGAGTGCAGGGAAGAGGGCAGGGTCTGAGCAGAGGCGAGGGGTCCCCCTGCCATCCCGGGGCAGTGGGATGAGGGCGGGAAAGGAGTCCGGGAGGGAGGATCGGGGAAGAGCGCCAGCGGACCATGGTTTGTGGGTGCTGAGATGGCCAAGGACAGTTGGGAGGCAGGAATCTAGAAGCAAGAAATGGATGGTAGGAGGTGGTGGACTGAAAGGGCTGGAAATTGGGGGCCTGAAGGATCTGGGTGCACTCGCCCGGCCCAGTGTGTGCCTTCAGGAACCAGCTGTTGAGCCGTGAGGAGGAGCCGTTGGAGGAGAGGAGGTAAAGGGCTGAGGTCAAAAGCCTGCGTAGGTGCTGGAACCCCAGGAAGTAAGCAGGTGCAAAGGGTCAGGAGACCCAGCACCAGGATCTTCCGGGATGGAGAGCAGGTGGCCTGGAGGTCTGTGGGCGACCGAGGCATGGAGAGGTGGCAGGGAGGAAGATCTGACAACAGGAGGTCCAGAGGTCTGCTTTGTGGGGAGGGTGGAGAATAGTCCAGAAGCGGCATCAAGGAGAAAGAAGGCACAGACTCCGTTCCCGGGCCCGGGCGCACCAAGACTAGGACGAGGCAGGGGTTCCCGAGAAGGTCTCTGGGGAACCCTGATGACTAACCCAGCAAAGCTGGTGTGTATCCCCAAGTGGCCAGCGCTGGCTACAGAGTTTCTGCCAAGGAGTGCCAGTCACTGGCTGACTGCTAGCCTTGTCCCCACCTCCGCCTGCTGTCTCCCCGCCAGACCCGGGCCCCGTGCTGGCAGCCAGGCCTGAGGAAGCAGCACCCGGTTACGTGCTGCCCGGGGCCAGAGGGGGGGTGGTGCCATCGATGAGCCAACCGGGCAAGGAGGGGTCCCCCGGTTTCTGTGATTGTCCATTTCATATGTGACTTGACTGAGCCATGGCGTGGGGGCAGGGGGCTCAGATATTTGGTCAAACGTGGTTCTGGGTGTGCCTGGGGGGTGTTTCTCGGGGTCTCCATGGGAATCGGGAGACCTGAGGCAAGCAGATGGCCCTCCTTGACGTGGGTGGGCCTCCTCCAATCTATCGAAGGCCTGAACAGAATGAAAGGGCGAGGGGGATGAGAGGGGATGTGATCTCTCTGGCTGTCTTCAAGTTGGGACATTGGTTTTCTCCCGCCTTCGGACTAAGATCCAGGCTGGCACGTACACCGTCGGCTCTCCTGGGCCCCCCGCTTGCTGGCTGCAGGTCTGTCTTAGGACTTCTCAGCCTCCGCGGTCCTGTGGGACAGTGTTTGTAATACATCTCCTTCCACACACGCACGCACACACACCCTATGTGTTCTGTTTCTCTGGAGAACCCAGATGAATACGGCTCCCGTGACTCTTTTAACAAGAAGTTGCCCAGAGCTGGGGAGACCGACAAGTCAAGGAGGCCAGGTGTCCCCGCCTTGAGCCAGGCCGGGTCGTGTTTGGGCAGAATCGGGGCTCGGGGTTCAGGGCAATGGCATAGACGGCTGTGGCTTCCCAGCTGCAGTTCTGGAACTGCAGACCAAGGGTCCTGGTCCTGGAGCCCCTCGTAGAGTGGGCCCAGCCCAGGCCTGCTGCTGTCCTCCGACGGGGGGCACAGCCTCGTCGCCGTTAGATAGCCTCCCTGCTGTCACGTTCAGGGCAAGTTGGAAATACATATAATGTTTTGTGATAAAGAAAAAAATCAGGGTATTTTTTTTTTTTTTAAAGACTGTTATTTTTTTTGGCTTTTAAGGTTGATTTACCAATTCCTCGAGATTGGGCCATCCTGCTTGGGGACCAGGAACCCTTTCCTGGGCTGTTTGGAGCCACTCCTGGTCCTCTCACTGTTCTTGGGCACTTCTTCACGTCCGTGGAAATAAAAGGAAATGAAACCACAACAATGATTTGACATTTGGAGGGAAAAGGCCCGGAAAGGCAGGAGGCTGAAGTGACCGCGAACGTTCCTCCGCTCCTCAGGGATTGACCTTGGTCGCCCCAGCACTGTGGCAGGGACCCTGAGCCGATGAGGTGGTGTTCTCCCCCGCCACACCTTTTAGTGAGGCTGACGTGGAGGTCATGCACAGCCTGACTGGGGGTGACAGTCACAACCTGACTGGGCCCCAGGTGTTCACACGGGAGAAGTGAAAACGTCTGTTCGCACAGAAACCCAGACACGGATGTGTATAGCAGCTTTGTTCATCATCGCCGCAATCCGAGCACAGCCCCCATCCTTCGCTGGGCGGAGGGACAAGCCAACCGTGGCGGGACGCACAGTCACTTCAGCGATGTGATGGAATCATCTAGAATAAGAAGGAATCCATGCAACAGCTTTGGTGGACCTCAGAAGCATCCAGACTCGAAAGGCCATGTGCCATGTGATTCCACTTCTCTGACACTCTGGAAAAATGCAGAAGGAGAACAGATCCGCGGCGGCCAGGGGCCGGGGGAGGAACTGACCACAAAGGGACAGAGAAGGGAATTTGGCGGGAAGGGGGTGCACTGGAGTGTTCTTTATATGGACAGTGGTCGGTGGTTGTGTTTATGCATCTGTCAAAACCCTGAGAACGGGGCGCCTGGGTGGCTCAGTGGGTTAAGCCGCTGCCTTCGGCTCAGGTCATGATCTCAGGGTCCTGGGATCGAGTCCCGCATCGGGCTCTCTGCTCGGCAGGGAGCCTGCTTCCCTCTCTCTCTGCCTGCCTCTCTGTCTACTTGTGATCTCTGTCTGTCAAATAAATAAATAAAATCTTAAAAAAAAAAAAACAAACCCTGAGAACGACACTGAAGAAGAGAGTGCGTTTTACTGCCTGGGAAATTAACAAATTTTTTAAAAAGATTTTATTTATTTATTTGACAGACAGAGATCACAAGTAGGCAGAGGGGCAGGCAGAGAGAGAGAGGGGGAAACAGGCTCCTCACAGAGCAGAGAGCCCAATGCGGGGCTCCATCCCAGGACCCTGAGCTGAAGGCAGAGTCTTAACTCACTGAGCCACCCAGGTGCCCCTCATGTGGGCTTTAAATAAAAAGTTACTTATTTCCCTCCAACAACCCATTGCTTGTAAAAGAGTTGCTCCTGGTGTGGCCTCGGAAATAGTTAAAATTACCTATGGCCTCCTCTCCGGGAGAGTCCCCGGTTTTTCTGTTGGTGTTTGTCTGGTTTCTTTCCTTTTTTTTTTTTTTTTAAAGATTTTATTTATTTATTTGAGAGAAAGAGACAGATAGTGACACAGATAGCAAGAGAGAGCACAAGCAGGGAGGAGAGGGAGAAGCAGGGAGCCCGATGCGGGGCTCGATCCCAGGGCCCTGGGATCATGACCCGAGCCGGAGGCAGACGCTTAACTGATGGAGCCGCCCAGGCGCCCAACTTGCCTGGTTTATTGATTCAGCCAATTAGTTTCCCAAGGCCACCATGACAAAGCGCCCCACACTGGATAATTGCAAGCAGCCAACCTTTTCCCTTACAGTTCTGGGGGCCAGGAGTCTAGGCTCAAGGCATCGGCAGGGTCACCATCCCACTGAAGGTTCTGGGGAAGAGTCCTTCCTCACCCGCAGGTGCTCCTTTGCTGAGGCTGCCTCCCCCAGCCTCTGCCACATCTTCACGGTGCCGTCTTTCCTGCCTCTCTGTGTCCCTCTCTTCATATATATATATATATATATATTTTTTTTTTTTTTTAATTTGACAGAGATCACAAGTAGGCAGAGAGGCAGGCAGAGAGAGGAAGGGAATCAGGCTCCCCCCTGAGCAGAGAGCCCGATGCGGGGCTCAATCCTAGGACCCTGGGATCATGACCCGAGCTGAAGGCAGAGGCTTTAATCCACTGAGCCACCCAGGAGCCCCTATATATATTTTTAATTTAAATTCAATTAACATATAATGTATTATTGCTTTCAGAGGTACAGGCATGTGGTTCACCAGTCTTCTGTAACACCCAGCGCTCATTCCATCACGTGCCTCCTCCATGCCCATCCCCCAGTTACCCCCTCCCCCACCCCCTCCCCTCCAGTAACCCTCAGTTTGTTTCCTATGATGAAGAGTCCCTTATGCTTTGTCTCCCTCTCTGGTTTCATCTTGCTTTATTTTTTCCTCTCTTCCCCTAGGATCCTCTGTTTTGTTTCTTAAATTCCATGTATCAGTGAGATCATGTGATAATTCTCTTTCTCCGATTGACTTATTTCACTTAGCATGATGCCCTCTACTTCCATCCACGTCGTTGCAAATGGCAAGATTACATTTTTTGATGGCTGAGTAATATTCCATTATGTATATATATCCCCCCACTGAACGCACCGGATCTCGTCGGTCCCTCTGTTCTTAGAAGGACAGCAGCCGTTGGCTTCAGGGCCCACGCTAAACCCAAGAGGACTTCACCTCAAGATTTATCTGCCAAGACCCTTTTTCCAAATAAGGTCACGTTCACAGGAGCAGGGCTTTGCACTTGAGCGTGTCTTCTGGGAAACACAACTGAGCTTAGCTCCTCCATTCAGTGAGACTTTCTTAGTGAGGGTGGAGGCCAGGCTGAGCCTTGGTGCTCGCTGGGGGGTCTGCAGCCCTTCCTGCCCTCCGTCACTCTCAGGGGCTTGGGGAGGCGCACTAGAGGTGTCACTCAGCAGCAGAGAATCACAAATGCACCCTTCTTCACGAACCCCATTGCTTCCCCTTCCTCCCGGCAATCTCCCCAGCTTAAAACAAACTGACCCAGAGAAACGAGGGGCGGCGTCGGGGGAGGCATTCCGGACTAGAAATGTGCCCGACCAAACATCCTTTTCCAAGTGGGGGTGGTTCTGCCAGTGTTTGCCTGCCCGGCATCCTCCTGCACCCCCAGGAACAGCCTCGATGTTATGGTGGGGACTCCTGTCCTCCCAAGGTCACTCGGCAGGGAGGCCGGGCCCCCACCCTCAGCTCCTAACCCTCTGCCCCCTCCTGTCCTTCTCCACTGCCGGGTGGAGCAGATCCTTACCTGGCCGTCCCCACCTGAGTTCGGGACCTGCCAGGTGCAGCCCCAAGCAAGATGCATTCCAGTAAAGAGAGAAGGACCACCCGCTCGCAGTAGAAACAAACGGGCCCAGATCGCCAGCTGTGGCCTTGTACGAGCTCAGAGTCAGGAGACCCATGGCAGGTGAGCTGGAGACTGTAGACACTTTTGGGGAGAGGGACTAGGGGGTGGGAGCGTGGGGGTGATCCGCTTTCCTCTATAGGCCTTCGTGTATTGCACTTTCCCAGCTCTGCTGTCATTCTGCCTCGTAGCAACCCATGCTGGGCCGTTGGTGTCCTCCCTGCTCTGCTCTGCCTCCTCCCTCACCCTGAGCCCTGGTCCGGAGCCCTGCCACCCACAGCCCTGCCTTCCAGGACCCCTGGTTCTCTGGCCCTGAGGCCAGCACGCCCCCCAGGTACCCCTGGTCTTTCCCATCCCTCGACCAGACCAGTGGACCCGTGGCCCTCCTCGATCGTGACTCATGAACTTGGCAGTTTCTCAGATCCCCGCTCTCTTCTCTGAGAACAGAGGGAAATGCCGCCCAACCCGATTCTTGCTCAAGAGAGAAAATGGTTGAAAAAACGCTCAGTAAAACTGGGATTTGTCAGCAAAGGAGAAAACTTCTTATTAAAGATGCCGGATGCAGAGCCCTTAACCCGCACTCTCCCCTTTACTGTCAGGAAGGCTGAGGAGGGCTGCTCTGCATCCAAGATGTCAGGACAGGGAGAGAAGGCTTTATCCTGCGTCACCCAACCCCCCACTCCTACCCCGTCCTCACTGACCTCCAGGGGGCATTAGATCTCCACCCAGTAAGGGCAGGTCCCCTGCTTCTCCCGGCTCGGGCTCCCTCCCAAAGGCTCTGGTAGGGGGGTGGGGGGCCTGGGGGGTGGGGTGGGGGGAAGGGCTGGTACAGAGCAGGGTGTTCCCCCATGGCAGCTTGGGGGTACCCAATACCCCAATATATTATCAGGCTGCCACACTTCTAGTCCTGCAAGATTCAGAACATCCCTAAATCCTCCATTTTCGGAAAATGGATGAAAAACTGATCAAACAGACTTTGATGCCAGGAAGAAGGGCCGAGTCCTCCGTGATTGAGTTGGAGGCAAAGTGTGGGCTGGAGTTCTCCTCAGCGGGAGGAGGAGTCTCCCTTCATCTGTCGAGCCTGAAGGGGAGAATGAAACGGGGGCTCTCTGTGTCTTCTTGGAGCCTGGCGCTAGCATGGCGTAGGCCGGCTGGGCCGAGCACGCAGCGCAGGCAAAGGCAGGCTCAGGCCAGGGCGATGGGGGTTCTGGGGCCGGCTTGCTGGTAAACCGTAGTCCAGCTTGGAATTTGGCTCAGAATCCTGATTCAGAAATATCATCCCTTTTCCACACCTGGGGAGGTAGCTGAGCTCCCGGGCTTGCACCCAGCAGAGCCCTGCGGGGCAGTATTCCCCAGGCAGGAGCCTCTGATCGCTGGGGAGGATAGCCCCTATACACCCATGCTCTCTTACAGCCCACAGGCCTACTTTGCTGCTCCTTATGGCCCTTCCTCTTCTCTTCCGCCTGGCCCAGCGGTGCCACATGCCCTGCTCTCGGGAGTGCCTGGTTAGGAGGAAGGAGGGGCTCAGAGGGCCCTGGTGACTTGCCCAAGACCCCTCAGGTAGGGAATGGCAGGCCTGGGCCTTGAACCCAGATCCCCTGCCTGCACCTCCAAGCTCGGGCTCCCATAAGGCAGAGGCCACCCCACCTGCGGCTTGTTCGAAGGTTGGGTCTTATGAGGGAGAGCGAAGACTAGCAGGGGTTTGGCTGCGGCCTCTTTTGGACACTTCTTTCTGGAGCAGCCAGGGTGTGGCTTGGCTCCGCCTGCCAGATGCTCTGGCTTAGTCAGTGCCATTTGGTTAAAAACAAATCTTTTTTCTTTTCTTTCTTTTTTTTTTTCTTTGTCACTGACTTGCAATATGTAATTGTTCACGTGGTCATACTTTTCAGTAAAGTTTGCAAATGTTGGGCTTTTTTTTTTTTTTTTTGAAGACTTTATTTATTCGAGAGAGAGCATGAGTGAGGGGTGGGTGCAGAGGGAGAGGGAGAAGCAGACGCCCCGCTGAGCAGGGAGTCCCATGTGGGGCTTGATCCCAGGACCCCGGGATCATGAGCTGAGCCGAGGGCAGATGCTTAACGACGGAGCCCCACAGGTGCCCAAATGCTGAGCCCTTTAAACCTCAGGGACACCTCTTTCCACCTGACTCCCTCCCTTCCCACCTCCCATCTAGGTGGGTGCTGTGGGAGGCCATGGGGTTTGGGGGGCGGGGTGATGGGGGAATGCGTTTGGCTCGGGCTGGTGGGCCATTTTTCGTGGTTCACTTGCCTCCACGGTTCGTTTACTGGGCAGCGGAGGGTGCAGAGGACTTCCAGGAATATTCGCACCAATGAATAAAGAAGAGGGAATCCAGTGAACCCAATAGAAAAAGATTTACATTTCCTGCTTATTTGACACAAAATCGCACCCTGGAACAAAGACTATACAAAAGTCATTCTAGGCGCCTGCAAAGAGGGCGTTGGAGCCGCACTGGGCGCCCCGCGCTGTCCATCCAAGGAGCCTTCGAGGTCAGTCGCTGCAGGAGAACACTGGACGTGCCCTGAATTCTTCCTGCTCACGTACGAAGGAAACTCGGCCAAAGTTTGTGTTCTCTCTCCAGAAGGGGGGCGTTACAGAACCCTCGTCCGACAAAGAGGCGATCAGAGGGAACGAAATCACAGGGAACATATTACAGAGGCCATGAGAGGGTAATAAAAAAGATCCCGTTTTCCCGAGTGGCTGGATCGTTGATGGTGCTTGTCCGTCTTCTAGAATTTGTAACCTGTGAGTTCTGTCCTCATTAGAGGAGGAAATTAATATTCAGTTACACCTGATGTGGGCTTCGTAGTTACAGATCTTCTGTTGTTGCAATGAGGACCCCTCGAAGCTGCATAAGCCTCAGACCCCAACTTTCTCAGCTCAAAACAGGTGGTTTGAAGGGGGCTTGGTCCTGCCACTTCCTCCCTGACTCTGGCTGCCTTGTTTTTCTCGGCTTGAGTTCCCTCCCTACCCTGCCCAACAGTGAGTCATGCCCCTCATGGCCATGAGGTCACATGTGAAAAGTGCCCGTAGTCCTCCTGAATCTGCAGCGGATGCCAGTTCTTGGTCCCCTTCCCCAGATGTCTCCCTGCTGTTCCACGAAGACGGTTTCGGTTCCTCCCGTGGGGCATGCTGAGTGTGGGGGTGTCGTCCTTGCCTCTAAACTGAGCTTCCCAGAGTCTGAGAAACATTTTTTTTTAAAGATTTTATTTATTTATTTGAGAGAGAGAGAGAAAGAAAATGAGCAGGAGGGGGAGGGGCAGAGGGAGGGGGAGGGGCAGAGGGAGGGGGAGAAGCAGACTCTCCCTGAGCAGGTGCCCTATGGTGGGGAGTACCCAGGGCTCCATCCCAGGACCCATGATATCATGACCTGAGCCAAAGGCAGACACTTAACTGACTGAGCCACCAAGCTGCCCCTGAGAAAGCCTTTCTCTGAATCAAAATCACGTGGACAATCTCAGCCATGGAGGCAAGGCATTGGGCTAAGAGAGGGGGAGGAGGGAGGGGAGGACCGTCTTCCAAAGAAGTCTCTCCCCAGCCAGGCTCTCCTCGTGGGCTTCTTCCAGAAAGGGCAGAGCCTTGCCATGGGGGAAGCCGATGTTAGCACTGTGCGTTACCAGGAAAGAGGACCCACATCTGGGGGTTCCATATTCCTGGGGCAGGAAAGGCTTCCTGGGGCCTAGAGGGAGTGCAGCAGGCAGTCAGCCAGCAACTTAAGGAAATGGGGGACCCAAAAGGAGCTAGGCGCTTTGAGGATGCTTCTCAAGAATGAGGTGGGACGCCTGGGTGGCTCAGTTGGTTGGACGACTGCTTTCAGCTCAGGTCATGATCTCGGAGTCCCGGGATCGAGTCCCGCATCGGGCTCCCAGCTCCACGGGGAGTCTGCTTCTCCCTCTGACCTTCTCCTTGCTCATGCTCTCTCTCACTGCCTCTCTTTCAAATAAATAAATAAAATCTTAAAAAAAAAAAAAGAAAAAAAAAAGAATGAGGGAGGGACAGGGTCCCCCTGACCGCTGCCTTGGCCAGACCCCACCTGGGTACCAGGGACGTGCTGGCTGGAGGAGACTTCTGTGGGGAAGGGTCTGGAAGCCAGCTCAGGGGAGTGAACAGGACTAGGGATGTCTTGGCCTGCCGAAGGGGAGGCTGGGGACCACACTTCCCTGTCCTCAGCTGTGGCAATGGAAGGGAGAAGGGCCAGGGAGACTGTCCATCTCGGGAGGGGCTTCTTGGTGAGCAGAGAGCCTCCAGGCACTGGGGACAGGAGCAGAAAGGAGCGGTGGGGGAGGGCCAAGAGAGGGCCAAGGGAGAGGGAGGGAAGGTGGCAGGAGCCCCAGGCCAGGATGCCAGAAGGCCCACTGAGCCTGTCCACTACTCTCCCCAAGTTCCCTCCACCATGTTCCCCAAACAGAAGAGGCCTCCTGACCCTGCCCTTCCCACTTGTCCCCTTGCCTGCCCCAGCCTCCCAGACTGTTGGTTAATGCCCTCCCTCCCCCTCAGCTTCCGCACTGTGTCCCTGAGGCTGGTGTTTGTGGCAGGAGGGAAGGGCAGGGGGAGGTGGGGATCTGAGTTTTCCTATGTTCTCAGCACCGAGCTCGGGACCCCGGCAACCCTCAAGCAGGCACAGAATGGGACTGAGGGACGAGCTCCCCAGGGAGGCCGGTTCTCCTGTTACTCCAGATTCCCACAGGTCAGCGAGTTCTTGCCTACACAGGCCCAGATTCTGCTCCCAGACTCTAAAGTGCACTTTCCACAAGTCATGACCAAAGTTATTTATTGATTCAGAACGTGGTTAGAAGTCCCTGTGGGGCCCGTTTCACCTCTGCGCTAGAGAAAGGGCCTCCCAGGGGACCCTTCTCCATTTCTCATTCTTGCACTTGGGAGGTACCCACCGGTGCCGTGGCCTGGCCGGGAAGGGCTGCCACAGGAGGAGCAGGTGGGGGGCTCGGGGGAGGCCGCAGGGAGCTCACAATCCACCCAGGGAGTGCGGACACCCCCGAAGGTTGTCCCAAGGCAGTCCCAGCTGGCAAACTGGAGCCAGACCCCAGCTCTGCCCTCACAGGCTATGTGGTCTTAGAAAAGTGACCTCGTGTCTCTGGGCCTCAGTTTCCTCATCTGTAAGAGGGAGCTACAATAGAGCTGACCCGGCGGAGTGGCTGCGAGCAAGGCCAGCATCTGGCGAAGATGACTTCCCAGTTCCTCCTGGGGATGCACCCCCACCCCACCCTCCCTCCCCCCTCGAACCCCTTCCCCTTCCCCTTGCCTCCAGACACTGGCCAGGCCCAGCTGCTGCTGGCTGGATGCCCTGTGGGTGGTGGTGTCACAGGAATCTGTGGGTGAGGAATGAGGGGACCCTGATGTGGGTCCAGGTGACAAAGGGCCTCCTGGCTCCCCTTCGGTCAGCATCATGGAGCAAGGAGCACAGCCCCTTCCCCTGGGGGTTCAGGGACACCTCCATCCCCTGTTCCCTGGGCGTCTCTGGAAGGTGCTGACACAGAGAGGTCTCCACCGGGCAGGGCTGCTGCCTAAGGAAGACTTTCAGGCAAAAGCCTGAAAATGCTTTCTTTTGGCCCTGGGTGGGGGTGGGGGACTTTCCGGGGGTGGGGTGGGGGCGCGGGGGGAGGCTCCAATGCACGGGACCGGAAGCCCAAGGCTGCTGCTTTCTCTTCCTCCTTCTATCTGGACCCAGAACAGCCTCTGGTTACTGTCGATCCACACGTCCTCTGGAGACTTCTGGTCCTAGAAAGACAGGCAGCATCTCTTGGGGGCTGCCAGGCGTTTTGTAGAACGGGATTTTCACCCCAGTGACTTCAGGGAGGGTCTCCACTTCTGAACGAGCCGTGTTCCAGAGAAAAATCTTTCCACTCAGAAACCCTATCATAAATGATTCCAGGGCTTCCGTGAACCAGAGCCGGAAAGCGGCTCAACTCAGTCGTGGCTGAAAATCTGTACACGCGAAATGAAAACAGTAGAAATCGATACTGGTGGTACTACCAGTAATTTTTTAACAGAAAAATAAATGGTCTTATTTATCTGACCGTTGTCACCGGACAGCAAAGGTAGTTTCAGGAAAGGATGGGGAGGAGGGAGGCCTTCCAGGTCCTGGTCCACTGGTCCCCCCTCCCACCCCCGCTGCTTGGTACCTAATGCCCCAGTCCCTCTGGCTGGGTCATTCTCTCCTACTCCTAGAAGCTTCTCACTGAGCCTTTGTGAATGCCCTGGCCTTGGTGTCCGTGGCAGGCTCAGCCTGGTCTGGGCTTGTGTCCTCCTCACACTGTGTTCCCAAGGGTTTGTGACTCAGGTGTGTGGGAGTCAGGCTCCGCCTTAGATGGAGGGCAACGCCCCCCAAGAGGTTTGTTGAATGAATGATAGAGGGATTCAATGTTTCTGGTGGGTCATTGGAGGTACTTCTAGACTCTTCTAAGAATTAGAGGTGCTGGCCTGGGTTCTTTGCTGTCTCTGGAACCAGGGCCTTCTGCCTGTGACCCAGGTCTCCCCAGGCATAGGGTATTTAGGAAAAAAATGGCCTAGCTTAGTACACTGAAGGGAAGCGGGAGGAAAAGAACCTTCTGGGCAGAGAGGAAAGGGATAGCAGGAGAGACAAGAAGCTCTCCTGAGGAATCAAGCCAAGCTGATGCGGGAATTCCCAGTGATTCCCTTGCCCCTGCCCAGCCCCCTGTCCCCAACTCTGAAGCCTTAACAGGGGTCAGCTCCTAGACAAAAGTCCACTGGGGACCTCCTCTCCTGTCCCGCCTCCTGTTCCCACTCCCCACCCTTCCCAAGTGTCTCCCCTGTCCTCCCAGATCTGTCACCCTCTACAGATCCTCATGGCTAACCACACACCCTGGGTGTCCATACCCATCCCATGGCCCCTCGCTGGACCCATGTTGCTCTCTGCCCATCCCCCAAGACCCACACAGAGACCAGCACAAGAAAGAGGCTCAGTAAGAGTTGAAGGCAGAACAGCTATTTTCTTTTCTTTTTTTAAAAAAGATTTTATTTATTGAACAGAGATCACAAGTAGGCAGAGAGGCAGGCAGAGAGAGAGAGAGAGAGAGGAAGAAGCAGGTTCCTTGCCGAGCAGAGAGCCGGATACGGGACTTGATCCCAGGACCCTGGGATCATGACCTGAGCCAAAGGCAGAGGCTTTAACCCACTGAGCCACCCAGGTGCCCCAGAACAGTTACTTTCAACCCACATCTTATTCTTTGCAAACTCTTTCCCTCCTGTCACTCCCAACCACTTTTCATCAAATCCATGGTGGCTGAAGAAATGGCCCCCATTGGCTTAGAAGGTAAGGTGTGGGGGGCACGGTGAGGTGCTTGTTCTCTATTCCCAGGACACCTGCTGGCCTTCCAAGGGAGGGGGAAGGGGCAGAGGGAAGAAGGGAGGATCAAATCTCTTTGAAGGGCTCTTCCTGGCCCCTTCCAAGCAGGCCTCCTGGAAGGCGGCCACCATCCTGCCAACAGCCCCTTGGGAATGTGACTTGAAAGTGCTTTGGGCAGTTTCTCCAGTATGAGAACTACGGGATGTTAAAATTCAGATGCCCCGGGCTCTCAGAGCTGGATCTCTGGGGTGGGGCCAGAAATCCGCATAATTACCAGCGGCCACACACAGCCCTCTGCCCACAGGACACTGAGGCCCTCTGGCTCATAAAACCACAGAACTGTGTGGGGGGACAATGCATGAATTAGCCTCAGGGGAGGCTAATTGTTTCCTTAATTGGCTGAACTCACTGTGGGAGCCCTGCTCAGAAAGTCTCCGGTTGTCACTGCAAAACCGTGGGACTGGTTTGCCTGGTGGCCAATGACTGGCTCCTATGGCTTCCCCCAAGCAGATTTCATAAAGTGTTTCCAGCAAAGCAGCTTGTTAGAACCCAGGGGGGCAAGCTCTAAAGGACGCTCCGGTCCCTGGGAAGGGCATTGCAGAGAGAGCCAGCACGCCCAGCACTGCGTTCCCACAGGCTCCCTGCACCCCGCCCCCGGCCCCGCTTGCCCCGAAAACCCCCCTTCCCCCGCCCTGCTCCGGCCACTCCATCGTGCTGCTTCTCGAGCCCTCCACCGAGCTTGCTGGGTGGCAGCCTCTGGCAGAGGAAAAAGAAGGAACAGGGAGAGACACTTCGGGTGAGCCTTCCCCTATTTACCACCAGATGGCGCCATTGGCACAGGACAACCCGGGGCTGTCCCGTGTGGCCAGTGGGGACCAGCGTGGTACCATTAGTTCAAGACCAAGGCCTTCAGTCCACCTGAGGACCTCCAGTGAGACCCTCCCCGGAGCCACCTGCTCAGTGCATATCTCTCCCAGGGACACGGTTGTACCAGGATGCTGATCCTAACAGTGCCTCGGCACATGGCAAACATGGATAAATACTGAAAAATGATGCCATCTTTGTGGTTTGTTTGTTTTTTTTTCTTCTCCCAGATCTTAAGGATTATTTTCCGCGTGGCAGGGGCTGAGGAGGAAGCTCTGCGTCCTTGCCGCCTTCCCCCAACAGAACTAGCTGGGAGAGTCTTGTCTCACTCTGGGCATGTGTCCATCAGGAAAACCCTGGTCTCTGCCCCCAGGTACGCCCCTCATCCCTTCTGTGACCCTGAGCAGGTCATTTGCCCGATTTTTCCTCTTTCACTAATTCTGGACGATGAGGGTTATAATACCAGCCCTGCTGGGAGGATCAAGTGAATTTTGCAAGAGAACATAATGATTAAAAGCGCAGTCACAGGAACTCACGTCCTTGTGCCACTGCCTACTTGCTGTGTGGCCTTGGGCAAGTGGCTTGCACTCTCTGATCTTCAGTTTCTTCATCTGTAAAGCAGGGGCAATAATAATAGTATCTACATGAGGTTTCCGTGAGGCCTGAAGTAGTCAATACATGAAAAGCCGTTAGAACCATGTCTGGCACGAAACAAATACAAACAAAACAGGCAAAAATACTGACTTAAACAGGGACGACAGTCTGGACGTGGGCAGCCTGCAGGGAGAAGGGCCTCCAGGTGGGTTTGCTCACCTCCAGTGACAGTGAGCTCATTTTCCCAGAGAAAGGAGCCCGGTCTACTGTGCGCCAGCCCAGCTCATGATTAGAAGGGTCCCCTTCAACTGAGTGCTAGATGGTTCTCAGGCTGGGTAGTGCCCCTGACTTAGTGGTCAGGTCCCCCATACCCCCGCCCCGGGCTCACTGCTCCCATGGGTGGTGCTAGGAGGGGAGGGAGGCTGCCCTCCCCAGCAGCCCTCTCCAGTGTGAGGGGGGCTCGATGGAGTCGACACTCTCCATCTTGAACACCAGGCCAGAGCAGAGGGTTGTTTTGTGGGGGAGGGGTCCTCCAACTGGTGGGGTTCCCCTGGTTTTGGAGTCTGTGGGCAGAAAGGAAATGACGTCCTGCAGCTGGGGAGGGAAACACAGGGAAGACACGCAGCTCCCGAGCATGGGAACCAAAACCGCCAGGCCAGGGGCCTCATGGTCGCCTGCTTGCTCACCTTTGCTCACTCAGGGCAGCCGGAAATCCCGTCTGGGGGTTCTGTTTTCTTTTCTAGATGGGGAGCAACCTGGTTTATGTTCTGTGCCTCCATTGCCTGGTACACAGTAGGCGCTTAATAAGTGCGCATAGGAACTAAACTGAGGACAGAGACCAGTCATCTGGGTCCACTTTGGAAAGCTGTAGTCTTCGTGTGGGTAAGGCACCTCTGGACTGCCAGGGAGGTCTGCGCTCTCCCGTTTCCTCCTCCTTCAGGGTTGCCCCCTCCTCCATGAAGCCCTTCTTGGCACTCCCTCCTCCCTTCGCCCTGAGTAAATGCCTTCTTCCTGTGCTCCACTCTTTTTATTTTTTTAAGATTTTATTTATTTATTTGACAGAGAGATCACAAGTAGGCAGAGAGGCAGGCAGAGAGGGGGGAAAGCAGGTTCCCTGCGGAGCAGAGAGCTCGATTCGGGGCTCGATCCCAAGACCCTGGGATCATGACCCGAGCCGAAGGCAGAGGCTTTAACACACTGAGCCACCCAGGCGCCCCTCTGTGCTCCACTCTTGACTCTGTCCATACTGCTGCTATTAAGGCAGGCTGGAAGAGTGGATGGGACCCCAGAGCCTGTGGTTATCCTCAGTCACTTCCTCTGGACACACTTCTTAGCTTTGTGACTATAGGAAAAAATTATTTATTTTTTATTTTTAAAAAGCTTATTTATTTGAAAGAGAGAGAGAGAGAGCATGCGTGGGAGGGACAGAGGGAGAGAGAGAGAGTCTTCAGCAGGCATGGCGCCCAGCACGGAGCCTGACACGGGGCTTGATCTCACGACCCTGAGATCATGACCTGAGCTGAAACCAAGAGTCAGAAGCTTAACTGACTGCACCACCCAGGTGTCCCATGCAAATCTTATTTTAACCTTCCTGTGCCTCGGTGTCCTCATCTGTAAAATGGAATTGGTTTTGTACCTACCTATGGGATTGCAGTGAGGATTAAACTGATTTGAAGATTCAGAATGTCTTGGCGTTTAGTAACCGCTCAGAACTATGTTACTGCCTGGTTGTGCTGGGATGGTTGCTCCTCACCCACATGTGGGGCCCTCGAAGCTTGGGTCTCTCACTTCTGCGTCCTCCCGCTGATGCCAATGCCCACGGCGAGAGGCGCTCAGCCAGATGTGAGGGGACAGATGGATGGACGCTCAGACCGGTGCCTGGACAAGCAGGAGTACTGAAGTGTGCTGTCCCTTAGGGTCCTTACCCGCAAACTCAGCTGTGGAGACCTGGCCCGCAGCTACCCGCTGGGGTGCCCCCAGAACCCACGTCCTCTGCCCCTCCCATCCAAGCCCCACCAGGAGCGCAGGGGAGGAAAAGCCATCACATCCAAGTCCAGCAGCTTCTCTGCTCGGGGACCACGGTAGGAAGAACAGGTGGAAAGTGTTCATGAAAATGAGGTTTCTCGATGTGCCGTGGTTTCATTTCCATCACTTGGCTCTTGAAGGCCTGAAAGGCAAGCCTGACACCCCCCCACCCCCGGCTCCCTGCCCAAGGCGCATCCCTGCCTCTCGCTGGGGACAGTCATCCCACGGTAGCCTGTTGGGATCCTGCCCTGTGCCAGGCTCCTCAGTAGGCACCACCTTTACAGCAAGCCTGGGAGTAAGGCACTTGACCTCACCTTCTGCTCATCCAGCCAGCCAGCCATTCATACACCGATATTTACTGAGTACATACTAGGTGCCTGCACTGGGCCGAGTCCCAGGGGTGTCAGAGGCAAAGGGGACAGAGGTGGCCCCAGACGGGCCAGAGATCATACACCAGACCCAGCCCCTGAAGCTGCACAGCATCCAGGGCTCCAGAGTGCAGATCTGGGCTGCCCTGGGGTGCAGATCTGGGCTGCCCTGGGGAGCATATCGTGGGCTGCCCTCTTTAGGGGCTGAGGGCTTTGTGTGCAGAGGGGGATGAGTGGCACCTGCGCGGCCAGGAGCGGGGACGGAGCCCGTGTCCGAGTTCCGAGGAGTCTTGGTGCTCAGCCTCAGTGCCAAGCCACAAAGAGACTCCTAGAGGCACAGACCAATGCCTTCAGAACGCTCCCTCCGCACACAGAGGCATTAACGTGACGTCTATCACCATGGCATCGAGGTGCTTAGACAACCCGATCCCCCCAGAGGTCGGAAACAGCGTGAAGCAGATTATCTGTGTCTCAGTGTGACATGCGAGCGTGTATCACTGACGGATCAACAGTCAGTAGCGCCGGGGTCCCTGCGGCCCCCCAGCCAGCGGGACTGGGCTGGCGTCCATGGGTCTTCCTCACCTGGTGGGCAGCCCTCCTCCTCCTTGCCACCCTCCTAGGGCTGCTGGGGTCAGGGAAACATCTCTGGCTTTCATGGTGCGTGTGCAAAGCTTTTGGAAGGAGAACCAAAGCTGGACCCTGCCACGCCCCCACTGGGGATTGCCTGGGGCAGCCTTCGAACAGCCGGGCGGGCGTTGAGTTCGGGCCCCACGGAGCTGCCCTGATCTCTAGCGAGGTGCTCTTCCTCTAGGAGGCATCGTTTTCTCTTCTGTAAAATTGGAAGAATCACGTTTGTCTTGAGGGTTAACGGGCACTCACGGGGAAAGGAGAAGCGCTCATATGTGCAGAAGCTCGGCCGAATTTCTCCCAGCCTCCCCTGCCTCGCGCTGGGTCCTCCCCTCCAGCCCCAGACCCCTGCCTTCTGCCTCCCAGAGCCTGCAGGCAAACATCAACCCCTACCTCGCCCGGCTCAGGCCCAGGGCTGGACTCCAAAAGGCCAAGGGCAAAACTGGAGGCTGCTGGGGAAGGGGGCGTCAGGCAGCCAATAATTAAGATGCCTGCTGGTGGGGGAGGGGTGAGCTCAGGCCGAGGGAAGCTTGGGGGGGGAGGGGTGAGCTCAGGCCGAGGGAAGCTTGGGGGGGGGCGGAGGACATTGCAGGGGAGTCAGAGAGGAGGCCACCACTGGGCCTCTGCGCTGTGTCTGTGGTGGCCCTCACCGCGCTGATGACCGTCAGCTGGCCTCCTGGCACCAGTCAGGGCTGCGAACATGGGCTCCTGCCCTCACCCTAGCTGCCTGCCCCTTCTCCATCACGCCCCCAGCCGATACCCCAACTCCCACCGCCCCCCCGAAACCTTGCGCTGGGATGAGCACACGAATCCACAGGCCCCTGGACAATTTCTGGCAGGAAATCTGCGAACACAGTTTTAAAAGTTTCAGCTGTGAGCAGCTAAACCAAGCCCCAGAGTTCCTCGTGGCAGTCCTGCGTCCCCTCTGTCGCCAAGTGTCTACCGATGGGCCACCGGCTCGAAGGGGACCGAGGAGGGGAGCAGCTCCCCAAGGCAGAGGGGCACGTGCACCAGATTCCTCGCCCCGGAGCCGTGCCCACTCCTTGCTCGGAAAGTCCGAGTTATGAAGGGGATCCAACACAGTGAGGCCCCGAGGAAGCAGAAGCTTGGCTAAGGAGGAGCTTTGTGGGGACTCAAAGGGGAACTGTGGGGCCGGCAGGTCATCCCCTCGGTGAACTTGAGACGAAAGAGGAAGACTGAGCAGGAGGCCCCGATGGAGCGCCAGCCTCCGTGGCGGCGGGCCCCGCCGGACCTGCTCTCGGGCCCCTGGCTCCTGGCCTTGCTCCTGTTTCCCTGGACCCTGCGGCTCACAGGTACGCTGCCTGCCTCCTTCCCACGAGCCCTCTGGCCGGCACATCACAGCCGCTTTCATCTGCCCGTGCGGCTAATTCCTGGGGACCTGTCTCGGGAGATTTGCTGGTTGCGTTTGAACGTTGTAGACTTCACAGGGAAAGCCTTCGGGGATCCAGGAGATGGTTCGCTAATGCCTCACCAAGGTGGCTTTTAAAGGGGTGCGGGCAGCGCCCCCCTCCCCGCCGAGTGAGCAGCCTTCCTCCCACAGCCTGACCCCTGGCCCTCAGACAGGGTGGGTGGGCCTTGCTGCGGCCAAGGGTGTCAGCGCAGGTGTGGGGTCGGTGGGGAGGGACAGCTTTCCTCCGTGGAATCTTAATCTGCCAAGCGGCAGGGCCAGCCTCGGCCTCGCTCCCTGTGTTATCCCGGGAGACCAGGAGCACTGTGCCCGGGGACGCCAAATGGTCACTCTTGCCAGAAAGGGGAGCACCCCCCACTTCCTGAACTACAGCCAGAGGCCACCTCGTGTTCTTTCGCAACATGAGCGGATGCCATTCCCGGGGCCAAAGCCGTGCCCCCTTTCCTGGTCCCAGGTCCCCTCAGAAAGGGGGCGGCCTGGATCCAAGCCAGGCCCTGGGGTGCGTGGCCTTGGAGCACCTTTATCCAGACGAGGACTGTCTCTCCGGGGCTGCCCACGCTGGGGTCCCTCCGGCTCAGTCTCTCCCAGGGCAGCCCCGGCAAACTCTTGGATTCCCAGGGTCCCCCCACCCCACTGTGCAGCCTGGGTGCTTGGTTTCCTATATTCACCCAGACTTTTATGAGGCTTCCGGGAGCTGCCTCCAACTTCTGCTTCATGCTCTGCCTTTCATTTATGCCATAAACGACAACAACTCTTCTTACTGTCATGAATTAGCCGCTTTGAGCACTTGCTCTGGGCTTTACTCTCACGGTCAGCCCCCCTCCAGCCACCCTTGGGGTACTGTCACGGCCGTCACCGCTTAAGGACGGCGAAACGGAGCCCCAGGGAGGCCAGGTGGCTTGCCCAAGACCTAGAGGGTGAGTGGAGGTCAGATTTAGACCCAAGTCAGCCTGATCCCTAAGCCCGGACCCTTGGGTCTCCTCTCAGCCTTTCTTCTTTCTTATAAGATTTTATTTATTTTTGAGAGAGAGACAGCAAGTGCACGCATGAGCGGGGGAGGGGCAGAGGGAGAAGCAGGCTCCCGCTGAGCAGGGAGGCAGAGGCAGGACTCGATCCCAGGACCCAGAGATCATGACCTGAGCCGAAGGCAGAGGCTTAACCCACTGAGCCCCCATCTCTTAGCTCTCTCTGTAAAGAACATTCCTCACAGAAAAATGTCACTGTCCTCCCCCCAGGAGGCAAGAGCTGACTGGGTACCTACAGCGGGCTTCCTGGGCTGGGCCCCTTGTGACATCATGTCCTTTCTCCTCGCACACCTTGCAGTCCCTCCGGCACCCTCCCCCCACCCCCCTCCAGGTGGCCGGTTCAGAGATGGCCCCAAGGAAATGCAGCTTGTTGGTGACAATGCGTCAACTCGGTCATGTCTAACTGAATTTCCCTCGAATTCCCACCATTTCTCCTTGTGCGGACCTCCTCCCCAGAAGGAACCCAGCACACCTGGGTAACAGTGGGTGACACTTTGCGGGATGCCACGGTGAGAAGCACTTTTGTAACTGTCTGAACTGTAAACAGACAGCAGATTTTTTTTCTCAGGATTGCAGCAAAGTTTGTACAAAAGAGAAACTCTGCTCTTTCACAAGAGGTGACAAAGCCTGGTCCCCTAGAACGTCTCAGAGCAGCAGACAGCAACGTCACTCCTTGTCCCGCCCTGCGGGTGCCTGGCTCACTCTCTCCATCTGTCCCCTAAGCCTAGGGACAACGGGCCTCTTCCCTGAGCCGCGGGGTGGTGCAGGATTGAGGACATACACCAGGGCGTTCAGGCTGACTTTCCATCTGAGCTCTGTGATTCACCCCAAGTCCCCGGGCAGGTTCCTAATGTCTCTATGCCTCGATTGCCTCATCTGTTAAATGGGTACAATAGCAGTTCCTGCCTGGCGTTAGGCCCCGAGACGGAGTGGTTGGGGCTCAGAGAACGTCAGCCACCTGCCGGTCTAGCAGAGCCGATGGAAATCCAAGAGTCAGTTGGCCAGTTGGGTATCTTAGCGAGCCCACGGGCTCCTTCGGCTCTCTCTGACCTTGCTGGTGGCCTCTGGCTCATTATGCGTTGGTGTCTCAGGACCTCCCTTGCTCCCAGCCCTCCTCCTCCTGTCGTGAGCTGGGACTCGAGCCTGAGTCCTACCCTCCTCCAGTCTTTTGAGCTCTCTGCAAATTCTACTTTTCTCAAAGGGTCTGGCAGCCACTTGTGGGCTCATGGACAGCTGCTCTCCCCCGGGGCTGAGTCATGCGAACCTGAGATTCGGCTCTCCTGGGAACAGCTGCACATCTGCTCCCCACTTCCAGCAGCCTTCAGTCACCTGCAAGGGCTCTGGGGCCAGGCAGAGCCCAGGTTCAAGTCCTGCCTTCTTCTGCGGACTGCTGCATGACTTTGGAGAAGTTACTTAACCTTTCTGAGCCTCTGTGCTCCCAACAAATGTCAGTCCCCTCTCTCTTCTCGGCCTTTTCAGAACTCTGTATTTATTTCTCCAGTGCCCATGAGGAGGACCCGTTCTGGGCACTGGCTGGTTGGGGGGGTACTAGAGGTGAACCATCCCTACTGTCAGCCTGATGGAAACGCTGAGGCTTGCCCAGAGAACATGACAGAACATGACCCAAGGAGAGAGTTGCCGATGCAGGTTTCTCCCCTCCCCCCTTGCTCTGGACTCGGGTGTCACTGCTCCTTTGTCGTCCAAAAGATGTTCAGGAGCCTCCCGCCTTCTTTCCCGCAGCTCCGAGCCTCTGTCAGGATTGGCCTCTGCTTTTCATCTTTGTCTAATCCCAATACAGAGCTCCGGAGGCAGGCGGAGAGAAGCACCTCGCCGCTGGAGGTGGGGCAGGGGGAGTGTTGGCGGGGGCAAGGGAGCCGAGAGGGGGAGGAGGCCGAGCAGGTGGGTGGGTGGCACGCACAGCGGGAATAAAGACTGGGAGGCCAGAAGGCAGAGTCAGGGGCGGGGATGGGGAGAGGTTCAGTCTGACTGGAGAGGGGGGTCTCTCGGTGGAGCAGTGGGATAGGAATCCCACTGGGCTGTGTTCCAGGTAGACTGTAAACGCCTCTCAGGTCGGGGTTCAGATGCTCTTCTAGTTGGCCCTATTATCATCGCTTGCTCTTTTTAAGTTGTGAGCTCTAATACCTGTGCAGAGCAGCACAATAAACATCATAAAACAAAGTCCCGTGGGGCCAGCTTCTGCAGCCCCTGGTCCCCCCGGCCACCACCTAGACACCCCTCTCTCCCATCCTGACTCTCGGGGCAATTGCTTCCCAGCATCTCTTTATAGTTTTAATTCTCAGTGTGTGTCCCTGAATGATACGGATTCATGTTCCCTGTCCTTGAACTTTGTATAATCACAGTGAGGCTGTGTATTCTCTCACGACCTGCTTCTTTCACTCCGTTGTGTTCGCAAGATCTGTCCAGTTGCCAGTGTGGCTACAGTCTGTGCGTTTTCATCGCTAAAGAGCAGGGGTCGTAAACAGCGGCCCCAGGGCAGGGGTGGCGGAGTGAGGGGAAGGCTCAATCCGCCCCGCTGCCTTTCGGTAAGGCCTGCGAGGTAGGAGTGGTTTTTCTCCCATGTTTTTAATGGTTGGAAGAAAATCAAGAGAAGGATATTTCACGGCACATGACAATGATACAACATTCACATCTCAGCGCCCACAAATAAAGTTTTATTGGAACACAGCCACGCGCATTCATTCGTGGGCGATCTAGGAGGCTGTCACCCTCCATCGGCAGAGCGGAGCGTTGGGACAGAGACCCTATGGCCCCCAAAGCGGAAAATATTCACCCTCCGGCCCTTCACAGAGCATGTTGGTCAAGTCCCGCTGCGGAGTGTCCCACTGAAGGAATATATTGCAATTTCTTTCTCTGTGATGGACATTTCAGGCCTTGCCGTCGGTGGCCGTGAGCACTCCGGTGTGGCCTCCAGGCCCATGGGTGTTCGAGGCCTCTGGGAGCGCGTGTTTCCGTGGAGGCTGCTTCTTCCCCAGCTGTCTGCCTCCCTTAGGGGAACTGTGAGCTTCAGGGGGCGGGAAACGCGTGCACTTTCTTGGTTTGAATCCTCGACACCTAGCACAGAGCCTGGCACCCAAAGGACGCCCGGCAGACTCCAAAGACAGTGGCCAGGATTGAGCTCCTCAGCCCAGGAGGAGTTCCATGGGGGGCGGGGGGGAGATGTGACACCGCAGGGAGAGGCACGAGGGTCCAGGCCTACAAGGTGGGTCCGCCTGTAGGGCGGGGGCCTGGCCTTGGGATCTTCTCGGCACAGGCAGAGCAGCGAGACCCTCGTGTCTTGGGGACGAGAGTATGGATACGGGAATGCCACGTCCCCATGGGCCCTGACACAGGAGAGCGGACCCTTATTGTGGATCTAGGGGCCGTGGTCAGAGGACTGGCCTAGGGCACTGGGGTGGGGTCTGGAAACTGAGGAAGGGAAGGGGGGGGGACCTGAGGCTGGAGAGGGGGAGGGGAAGAGATTGGGTGTGAAGTTGGTGGGAGGAGCTCCTGGTCCCCTGGGGAAGGACAGTGTGGCCGGCCTGGGGTGAGCTTTGAGAGACGTGGCCAAGTCACCCCAGCACTCCGCCCCTACTTCCCTGTCGGGGTCCTGGGCGCCCTCTGATGCAGGCCCCTTGCCAACGGGAACAAGAAGGCACATCCAGGACCACCGGTGGCCCTGGGACCTGGCCCGTGGGACCCCTCAGGGAGGGCCTCAACCATGGGGTTGGGGTGCCTGTAAGGGAAGGTGTGGTGAAGCCTGGTTGTTTCCGCTGTCCCCACCTCCACCCCCAGGACTGCATGGACTGTGGGGAAAGAAGGTGAGGTCAGAAGCCAGATCCAAGCTCGCTGGCGGTGGGCTGGGGGAGAGGGGCCGCGCGAGCACAACCCCAGGCAAGGCAAGCCAGCTTCTCAGTCAGCAGAGGCCCTCCCGGCGGCGCAGGCTCTGTGGCCATATTTCTGAAGGCCACTTGGCGACCTATAGCAAAAATTAAAAATTTAAAAGGATCCCCACCCTTTGAAGATTTATGTATTTCAGAGAGAGAGAGAGAGAGAGCACACCCTCCAGCAGGGGAAGAGGCAGAGAGAGAGAGGGAGAGAGAGAATCTCAAGCAGACTCCCCGACCTGGGGGCTCGCTGTCACCATCCTGAGATCATGACCTGAGCCAAAATCAAGAGTCGGATGCTGAACCACCTGAGCCACCCTGTGCCCCCTGGGTACATCCCCTTTGAACCACTAACTCCCCTTTTCGAGACCAGACAACCTTTATATACAAGCCCGATCCCTCAAGGGTCCGTGGAGCACAGCTGCAGACCCCCAGGGCCACCAGCTATCCCCTCACCACAGTGGGTTTAGACAAGGCCCTCCCCCACACCTTGCCCCTGAGCTACCCTTGGCTCTTGGCTCCTGCCTCCCAAACCCACTTTCCAGCCCTGCTGGATGACTGCTTGCCCTGAAGCCTTTGCTCCCGATGCCCCCTTTTCCTGGAAGGGGTCCTTGCACTTGCCCACCTGGTGACTCCAACCTGTTGCTCAAGGTCAAACTTGGCGACCTTCTCTGTGGTGCCCACTCTGGTCCACTCTCCCATGCCCCCCACAAACCCAATGGCCAGCCCTGCCCCACCAAGGTGTTCCCCTGTAGTTCTGCTCAGGAACTAATAGGAATGAAGGGCATGACAGAGCTCCCCTGGGCAGCCGGGGGTCCCGACAGCACCAGGGAACAGGTCCCCAACCTTCAGAGGTGGGCTCTGTGCAAAAAGCCAGAGAAAGGGCCAGGAGAGAGGGTGCTGGCTGGGGAGCTCTGGTGGGAGGAGGAAAGGTCAAAGACGAAGACATTTGCAAGTGAGGGTCAAGGCCAGAAGCAGTGGGAGCCACAGCCTCGGCTCTAAGATCTTGGCTGACCTCCGCTTGCCATGGGAGGGGAGGAGGCTGACAGGAGGCCGGGACAGGGCAGGGCAGAGGCTGAGGAAGGAGAGGCCGGGGAGGATGGAGGACAGTGAGTGATTTCGCGCCCGGAGGGCACCAGATCTTTGGGGAGATAGAGATTTAAGAGAAGTCAGGATAAAAGTGATCTGGCAAAGGCGTCTATAGGAAGGAGTTAGCGTGTTGACAGCCAGAAGCATTTATATTTTAGAAGGAGACTGGAGGGGGAGGGGTCCCAAGCCGTCAGAATGAATCGCTAATGTGAGGGTTTTAGGCAGCTGGAGAAGATGGGAACTCTGTAGTGTTTCTCTTATTATCTTTCTTTCTTTCTTTTTTTAGATCGGGGAGGGACAGAGGGAGAGGGAGAGAATCTTAAGCATGCTCCATGCCCCACGAGGAGCCCAACACGGGGCTTAATCTCACAGCCCTGAGGTCATGACCAGAGCCGAAATCAAGAGTTGGACCCTTAACCGGCTGAGCCACCCAGACGCCCCTCTCTTGTTGTCTTTCTAGAACAGAATGGGATCCTGTCAATCCCAGATCTAGAAGCCCTCAGAAGCTCCCCCTGGGTTTCCAGGACAACACTTGCCCTGCACTGTCTCCCTCCCACCTCCCGGAGCCCCCCCTCAACACTTATGCCTCCACAGCTCCTTTTGAGTCCTCCAGCTACCAATGATGACTTCTAGAAGCTTCATCCAAGAGCTTTTTGTGCTTAACCCGCCCCTCTCTGCTCCCCTCCCCCACCTGGCTGCCTCTCACTCTTCCTTCAAAGCCCAGCCTGGCAACGTGATGGGATGTCCACAGCCATGATGTCAGGGTGGCAAAACTGTGGGCAAGTTCAATGTTCTTAATCCTTCGCTGTGGCGTCTAGAACTCCTACAGCGCGCACGTTTCCTTTTTGTAAGAGGGGGGAGGGGCTGAAGACTTATAATTAAAAAAAACAAAGACCCAGTCCCAGAGTTGCCCCTCCTGGATTCCTCTACTCCTCCCAGCAGGGCTGGGTCCCCCGCTCTGGGTTTCTGCAGGCTCTGGGACTTCCCTTTATCTCCCCACGTTCCAGCTTCATCAGCGAGCTCTGCCCAGTGGCAGGGCCCAGCCCGCCCTGGCAGGACTTTGGGTGGGTGCCCCCTGCAAGGGCGTGCCCTGGTGGGGTCTCCCCCCTCGCTCCATTTTGTCCTACACGCATCCAGGGACAAGAACCAGAACCCCCATTCTCCCTCTTTGGTCCTATCGCCATCTCCACCCCAACCCGACGTCCTTCTTTGAGGGCAGAGGAGGGTATGAAGGGAGAAACTGAGTCTCCAGCTGTCCTAGGCGGCACCCTCAAAGTTGGAGAAACTTGCCTTTTTCAACCTGAAGGAGAGGTGATTGTTATACAAATGCCAGTGAGTACCCACAAAGCCTCTGCATTTCTGGGACCAGACAGTCGACCTTCTGCACTCAGTTTGTGTCCCCGCGTAGCCACGGTGCTCCCGGGGTCTAGAGTCTGGAGGCTTTAGAACAGAACGCAGGCAGGGCGGTGGAAATGGCCCCCGAGGCCAGCCACGTCCGTCTGTATCTTTGTAATTCGGAGGTGTTGAAAGATGTGACAGCCGGTCTGATGGCAGCGTTCCGAGGGCACCAGCGCTAAAAGCTTCAGAGTACACACTCTCTGTTCAAAGGTTGCCTTCCAAGACCTGCTACACGCTTTTCCCTAATCAGCCACTTGGCCATGCGCCGTTGTTTGATGCACGGGTCCTGAAGGACTCCCCCGTTTTTCGGTGGTGTCCTGGGATTCGTGCTCAGGCAAATGGCCAGAGCCCTGTGATAAAGCCAGCAGCCCCACGTCTGTGGCTTCCCAGCAGCCCTTCACATGGGCCTTAAAGGAAAAAAAAAAAAAATGGCATGGCTCTGAGAGATGCCAGAATTAAATTAGAGGGTGAAACTCCATGCCTAAAATAAAGACCGTGGGAACTGCTTTCTTCTGTAGCTGGAGAATCAAAGTACTTTCCTTTAAAATCGACCGAAGTGGGGATGGATACCTTTGATCAGCACGTCTGGACTCTCACCCCTTGGCTGCCGAGGCTGGGGGCCACAGAAGGGATCGAGTTCCAGGCATAGTGGACAGCTGGGGCAAGGTCTGGGCCAGGTGGGTCAGAGGGGCTGCGAGGAGGCCAGGGCAGCTGGGGAGAGCAGGGAGGGAGGGCCCGATGCCGGGGCTGGGGGGATGTCATTGCTGCAGTGAAGGAGGGACGCTGGCTGGCCCTTTGGGCACTCGGTTGGCGCTGATACGGGACTGTCTGTACACGGTTTGTGGGACCACATGCTTCTGCTCTGGGAGCTGCAGATCTTGAGCTGGATGACAGTAGCTGTCCCTCTAAAGCGGCAGGGGCTGTTCTGGTGAGGACCTTTGTCCCCATATCCTGCCAGATGACATGTCTATTAGATGACCCAAATCTAGAAAAATGGCCTCTGAATTTGTAGCTCCCTTTAAAGGGGTGCAGCTCAGGGTACCTGGGGGGCTCAGTCATTAAGCGTCTGCCTTTGGCTCAGGTCATGATCCCAAGATCCTGGGATCCAGCCCCGCATCGGTCTCCCTGCTCAGCCCCTTGCCTGCTTCTCCTTCTCCCTCTCCCTGTGGCTCCCCTGCTTGTGCTGTCTCTCTCGGTCTAATAAATAAATGAAATCTTAAAAAAAAAAAAGGTGCAATCCTTTCATTTGAGAGATGTTTTCTTTGTCTTGCTCCCAGATTTTAAAATTGTGGCATAGGGCAGTGATGAAGAATTTGGAGTTAAGGACCCAAAGGGACTCCGTTTACAATCCCATCCCCGCCTCTGACTAGCTGTGCTTCTGGGCAAACCTCTTCCTCTCTCAGAGCCTCGGGTTTGTGCAAAAGGGGAGTGTGCCCCCCCCCCCGTCCCCGGCCCCGCAGTAACGCGTTGTCATCACACAGCTTCACAGCGACGCCCGCCCAAGAGTCTGTGTGGGGCAGAGGGAGTCCTGCAGACGGAGAGGGTGACCCCCAATTCTGGGAGAGGAAGGGAACAGGATGGCATTCTGAGCAAGAGGAACGGCCAGGCAGGCCTGGCGTCCGCGGGGGAGTGAATGGAGGGCAGCTCAGCTGGCAGCTCAGCTGGGCTGCGTAGGGCCCGGAATCGTGGACTGGATCCTCCAGCCCAAGAACTTGCAATTTTTTTTTAAAGGTGACCCAAAGCAAATGGATGCATGTTAGAGCACGACCCTGTCTAAACCCAGTTGTGCGACTGTAACTGAAACCAAAAGTTCACGAAAAGCGCCGTCATTACGCACAAAATGCTGCAAGGTTCTATTTTTTTAAATTGCTTGTCCTCACCGTGTAAATTGATTTCAGACTCCTTCCTGGGTCTCCTCTGGGGTGGGGGGCACTGCAGCAGGGTCAGTCAGCAAGGTGGTCTGTGGTTCCCTGGGGAGCAGCTCCAGGCAGCTCTCTGCCTGGGGTGGGGATACGGGGCGGGGTGCTGGGAGGGGAGTCCAGATTCCAGAGCAGGGCTGCAGTGCGGGGTGCCCTGTATAGGGGGTGGGGAGGGCAGATGGAGGGGCATCCTTTCTACACCCAGCCAAGTTCTTTGATTGTGAATCCCTCCCCCCAGGGACTTGGCATGGGGTCCCTGGGCCAGGGTAGGACTGGGGCCCCTCCCTACCGCTCTCAAGACCACTGTGCAAGTGGCCACAGATTCAAAAAGTGGGCAGTAGACAAAATCTTTCCCAACAAGGGCAACAGATAAGGAGTAAGCGGAGAGAGCAGGAGGAGGCCGCTGCTGGGGGGAGGGTTCTCTCTGCTTGCTATGCTGGCCACCCCGCAGGGGAGCCTGGCGTCCCAGGTTTGGGTCTGCACCCCAGGGAGTCCCCCATTCCCCCGTGTCCAGCCCAGGGCCAAGGCCTGAGGCGGTAGACAGGCTGTCCTGTGGAGGCCACCCCAGGCCGCGTGTGCCCTGCCCTGTGGGCCTGGTACTTTCTAGGCAGAAGGGCCAGTCTGGCGTTTGCTTTTCTAGATTCAGCGAGGACTTGGGACTCCTCTAACTTCCTTGCCCCTTTTTTGTCACTGGGGAAAGGCAGCCCCGCGCCCCCCCTGGAACTGCCCTTTGAGTTTTCCCGGCTCCTCCCGCTCCCTTCTCTTCCTCTCCTACCAGCGCTGGAAAGAGCAGGTGCTGGGGCAGGTGGGAGATCCCGCCTCTCCACTCCCCTCCCCTCCTCAGGGCTGCCCCATCTCTGCCCTCCCTCCACACGGCCACCTCCAGGCCCTTCGCCCTCTCGGGCAGAGGGGATCTGCAAGTTGGACGAATTCATCTCCCCGCAGAAAACAAGCCAGGCTCCTGGCAATGCTTTCCTCCCTGTACCTGTCCTGGCCTAGGCTGTGCTGAGGACTCACCCGCCTCCCAGAGAATTATACGAAGAGCAAGTTCCTGTCGCTTCTGTAGCCCTTTTGGGTCTTTTGTCTTGGGGACATGTCTGCTGGCACCTGGAGAGAAAACCAAGCCAGGCTGGGCTCTCCCAGCCCCTGTGCCTTATGGTCACTCACAGTCAGAACCAACTCCTGGTTCTTCATAGAACCAGCCCTGTGCACTTGGGGGGCAACCTGCAAGGTTTGCGAGGGTCCCACCAGAGCCCCTCTGGGTCTGGGGTGAGAAGCAGGTGTCTGAAGTGGGGGGAGGGGAAAGCCCTCCGTACCAGCCCTGGTGTGGCCACTTTCCTGGTGGTTTTGGCCAGGTTCCCACCTCCCGACCCCCAGCAGGGAGGACTGGCCGCCTGCAGAGCCAAATAGGAGAATGCAGCTAGAAGTCAGAGGGGTCCTGAGCTGAGTCTGGAGGTCTGGGTAGGAATCCCAGCCAGAAGGGCGTGCAGGGGTAGCTGCAGCGTGGGAAGTGGCCCTTTGGTGGGGGGGTGCATGGCCACGGCCTGCATGCAGCATGGCCTTGCTGGGCAGGGCAAACCAGGTCTGTCTCAACCCTCTGGCCCCTTGTCCTTACCTGGGATGATGCCATGACCCCTTCCTCCGCCCACCGCGCCTCTGCCCTGGCTGCCATGTGTCAGGGGAACTTCGGGCCTGAATCTGAGCTCCTCCTTCTTACGACAGTACAGAGCGTTGTCATTAAACCACAACGGCAACCCCACTGGCACGCCCAGTGACACCAAGGACCCGTGAAATCCTTCCCATCCCGCACAGTGGAGGAGAACCCTGGGTCTTCTCCAGGTGTGACCACTGTCATAGTCATGCAGGACAGCGAAGCCGGTCCCCTCAGTCCCCTAGACATCCAGCCTGGTCCCTGGAACTGTCACCGCCTTTTGCTCTTTGGTGGAGGGACGAACTCTTCAGTGACTCAGCACGAAGCTCAAAATAACCACGCGGTGGGAGCTCCGAGGGACTGGCTAGTTGAGAGGATCCCCTCTGTCCTGTCCCCAAGTCTTCCAGAGCCCTGGCCCCACCTCCCCTGGGGACCCAGCGCTGGGCTCATCAGAAGAGCCCAGAGACCAGTCCAGTCTGGCCTCATGCCAGCCCCACACCCCGGTGCCCCGGGGGCCCACGCCTTGCCCTCCGCCAGAAAAGTACACCTGGCCGGCCCTCTGAGCCCTCTGAGTCACTCCAATGTGTGATCTTCTCCCAATGAACAGCCCGGCCGGCGTGTTCTTGGCTGCTTCCTGCCGACCTCAGTTTAGAACTGTCCGTTCAGCTGCTGGAGAAGGAAGGGGCTAGGGGACGAGGCATGCTGAATCGGCGGGGGCTTGTGTGCTGATGTCTGGGGGTGCGAGGGGACCCCTGCTGCTCGGGCCCGGAGACTGTGGGAGGGTGGGAGGCCCAGCCCGGCAGGTGCCAGTGTTTTCCTCGGAGCCTGTGATGAGGAGGGGTGTCCAGGTGTCCAGGAAGGAGGCTCGCACAGACACCTGCCTTTGTAACGGTCATCAGACATCCTGGTCGTGGCCCAAACGGCTCCCTCTGTGCTGCTGGAAAGCTGCTCTCGGGGCATTTTTTGTTACTGTCCATAGAAACTTGACAAATGCTTCTCCGAGCTCTGATTCAGGGCAAGGCTATTCTCTCCTGATGGTTGGCATGGCTCCTCCTCCGGGCTGGGGAGAACCCTGGCTCCCCTCCGGGGGTCCACTGCCGGGAAGCTCTTCTTCCTGCCAGGGAGCATTTATTTGTCTTGTCTCCTGCCTCCCTCCTCTTTACTTCTCATTCTCCAGCAGCTCTGGGTCTTCTCAGGCTGGTGCTTTTATCCAATGTGGCTTCTTGGCCTTTGATCAGGAGAGCAGTTAGGGCTGTGGGGGCTGGAGTCTGCCCGCCTTGGGCAGGGTTGTAGCTCCACGCCATCCCTGCTGAGAGAGTGAAAGCCAGCAGCTTGACCTGCCTGACCCTCGGACTCTTCCTCTCTGTGAAGTGGAGCTCTTACACACTTCGCCTTGGGTGTGTCGGGAGATGGAGAGTTCTATGTGTGAGACACTTGGCACAAGGCCCGCACACAGCACCTGCATGGACGGTGTGAGTGTGAACGTGAGCTGAGGTCCTCGGGAGGAGGTACAAAGGACTGAAGCCACCCAGAGGGTAAGCTCCCACTCTTTGCTTTCTCTTCCCCTGCAGGAGGGCAGTCCGTGACCCAAATTGGTGCCCCCATTTTGGTCTCTCTGGCCAACAAGGCCATTTCCTTCGACTGCAGAATCACGTACCCGGACAGCCCCAAATTCAGGGACTTCACAACCCAGTACTTTCACGTGGACCTCCAGAAACGGGAGAGCCTCAGGGAGCAGATGAAATGCTCACCCGACCTGGCCAAAGAGAACCAGACGCACACCCTGCAATGCCGGGTCACCCCCACGCTGCCCAACGCGTCGGCCACTGGTACCTACTACTGCTCCGTGGACTGGCAGGACTTGAAAATAATCAGCCAAGGCGTCTTCATCCTGGTCAGAGGTGAGGCTTCCTGCAGGGTCCAGAGGGTTCCCCTGCTTGTGTTCCTTCTCTCGCTGTGTCTCTCTCTGTCAAATAAAGAAATAAAATCTTACACAAAAGACATTGGGAGATGAAGAGAAGGGAGTTGGGGGAAATCAGAGGGGGAGACGAACCATGAGAGACTGTGGACTCTGAGAAACAAACTGAGGGTTTTGGGGGTGTGGGGGCTGGGGTGAGCCTGGTGGTGGGTATTCAGGAGGGCACGTATTGCATGGAGCATTGGGTGTGGTGCACAAACAATGAATTTTGGAACACTGAAAAAAAATTTAAAAAAGAGAAAGAAACATGGAGATTGCTACAAAAAAAAATCAACAAGAAATAAACCAACAAATAAATAAATAAAGCTGTCTCATTGATCAAGGGGAATATCTGTCTCATTGATCAGCTTGGGTAAGAGGCAACCGTGTCCTCAGGGAGCCCCTGACCACGCACGCAGGTGTGCCGACGTCTACCTTGATTTGGGAAGGACAGAAGCCTGGGTCGTGGCTGTGCCTCCAGCCACCTCTGGCAGGTGCCCAAGAGAAGTCCCTGGCGTGCTGGTCTCAGCATCGCTGCAGCACCAAGTGTGTTGGGGGGGTGGGAGGGTGTCGGAGGCTGAGTACACGATTGGGCTCATGCATGTGTATGTCTGTGGCAGCACTTGGCTCAAGTAGGTATTTCTGGGAAAGGTTCCTAGTTTCATCACATCCCCGAAGGAGTGATGACTGAAAATTATCATCGGCAAAGCCATGAGGCTCTGACCTGCGTCCGTGCTTCCCACCAGGAGCTGCGGGGGTTCAGGGAGCTGGCTGGCCCGGTTGTGGCTCTGGGCCCGGGCTTGTGGCAACACCCTGTCCATCGAGGGCTTTTATGGGGATGAACGGGATCCTGAGTGCAAGGGCTGGTGTCTGCTACTAGGAAATGTTTGATTAATAACAGACATGGACGTACCTGGCACGTGGTTGGCACCTGGCCCTTTCTGCCGGCAGATGGTGGGAGGGAGGGAGGGAGGAAGGGAGGGAGACATAAAAGGAGGGATGGCCCAAGGGAAGGGGCCGGGCTGGGCCCTTCACCTGCCCCTGGTGAAGGCCAGTCGCCTGCTAGGCCCAGGCCACCACCACCCCCGCCCCATCACACCTGTCCCTGTGGCCGCCGTTCCTCATGCGGAGCACAGAAGGCCTTGAGAGATGTCGCAACTCGCCCAGGGTCCCACAGGCAGCTCTCAGGGGAGCCGATTCACCCCGAGGCAGGTGACTCAAGAAGCAAAAGATGGGTTCCTTGCCCTTGACAAGAATCAAGGCTGACAACCAAGAAAGGGGTGTGGCCAAAGCCGGCGTGGGAATGAGAACCTTGCTGGCCGCGGGGGTCTGGGGGGCTCATGGCGTCCTGGGTAAAGAAGAACATAGGAGTGGGGAGCCTGGGGGTTGGGGGGGTGGGGTGTACCCCTGCCTCTCTCGGGGGACTAACCCTCTGCTTCCCTGCCCTCCTCCCAGACGCAGGGTACCGAGCCCCCGCGCAGGACTCCCGGCTGCTCCTGCTCTCCGGCTTCACGGGCCTCCTGACCGCATTGAGTGTCTTGGTCACAGCCCTGCTGCTCTGGAAGAAGGTAGGGGATCCTCACACACGGCACGCTGCCCGTCCGGGCCCTTTGCTGTGGCTCCGGGAGCTTCCCAAGGAGCAGAGGGGCCGCCCGCCCGCCCCGCACGGCGTCCCAGGGGCCCTGGTGAGGGCTGCCGGCCGTAGTCTTCCTTGTGGCCTCCCTGCACCCGGACCCCTCCTCGCTCACCTCCACAGTTGGGCCCGGGGTGCACTCTTGCCAACGCCAGGTCCCCTTGGATCTTGCACAAAACCAGGGTCCACCCGCCTTTTCTAGGTCACAGGTCCTCCCGGGTGTTTCGGTGCAAGGCTCAGGCCTCATTTCTGGCTCTTTTGAGTCGGAAACACTGTCCTGGTTTTCCCGGATCCCCAGCACCCCGGAAGGGAGGAGGAAGCGTTTCCTAACAGCCGCTGTCTACCAGGCACCCTTGCCCTCCCCTCTGTGTCCCACCGTAGCTCTGCGAGGGACGTTTCTTCCCATTTTACAACTCTGGAAAGCGAGGCCCAGAGAGGTGGTGGCTCGCCGAGGTCTCCCGGCAAGCCTGTGGCAGGGGCGGGGGCTGGAGTGGCAGGTGGATGGGGTGTTTGGTCCAGGTCTGCGCCCGGCTGAGTCCTGTTCGGGCTGTGGTGGCACCAACACAGGGAGGGTTGTCTCCCCCGTGGGCTCTTGTCACTCTCCTTGTCACCCAGTCCTGGGGGGCTGGTTCCGTAAGTGCCCTGAGGACAGAGGCCACAGTGAGTTTGTCTCCGTGGCTCTGTGCAGGCCCTCGCGTGCTCAGTAGATGTTTCTTGGGCGGTAGAATGCCTTCCCAGTGGGTGCCAGGTTCTGCCCAGCTCAGGGTGGGGCGGGGGGGGGGGGGGGCAAAGATGGTGGTCAGGGCCCCAGCCTGCAATTCAGACCCTCTGTCCTGGCTCCTTGAAGGCCTGCCTCAGAACAGCTCGGGCCTGTGCTCTGTCCTCTCCGGACCAGGAGCTCTCCGACTCCTTGCCTGCCTTCGGGGGCAAGTCTGGGGAGCAGCCCCATCAGCGAAGGCCCTGAGTGTGGGAAGAGGGTTCTGCACCACCATGGGGGATTCTCGGGTCAAGAGAGGCTCAGCCCCTGCACCCTGCCAGTCCCCATCCACACCCAGGGAAGGGCCCCCCGAGACGGGATTTCATGCGTTTGCTCATTCAACCCCATGAGGACCTACTCGATTCCAGACCCCGTGGAGGCCCCAGGGCCATAGCAATGACTAAAACGGTCCCCAAGAAATCCCTGCCTGCGTCAGATTTGCATTCCAGCTGAGGGGAGGCAGACCCTAAACAAACAGAGAAATAAATAGCCAACGGATGTGATGAGTGTTGGGGGAGAACACAGCAAAACAGAGAGTAGTGAGTGTGGGAAGGAGGGAGATTGTGGTTTTCAGTAAGGAGCTGGGGAGGGCCTCCCGACACCACACCCGGAAGGAAGGGGGGGGCAGACGTCAGGAAGAGTGTGTGCAACAGGGGAACCGCAGGTATGGGTGCTCTGAGGCAGGAGCTGCAGAGAGGCCCCGGGGTGGGCCGGGCCGCCTGAGTTCAGGGGCAGAGTGGGGGAGGATGGAGACCATGTAGGTCAGGCAAGGCACATTGATTGGGTTTACTCTAAGTGAACTGGGAGGCCCCGCAGGGCGTCAGGAGACGTGAGGCAGGATTAGACTGACCCCGATGGACCCTCCAGCAGCTGTGAGAAGCGGGGGAGGGGAGACTCGGTGAGGAGCTACTGCAGCAGTCCAGGCAGAGGCGACCGAGGTGGGACGAGGGTGGCTTCTGGGGAAGTGGCGAGCGAGGCAGGTTGGAAGCTTGGACCCCGGCCCCAGTTTCCCACTTTGCCTTGGGCTGGAGACATGGTCACTCTCCAGAAAAGGCTCCAAGGTGATAAAAGAAGGTGAACATGGCCACTTGGCCGTCCCTAAAACTCTGGAGGCTGCCTTTCCTGCCATCTGGGAGCCGGAGCCTGGTGACAACTTCAGCCACCATTCTAGTTCCTCTGCTGTCCTGTGATCTGCAGGTGTGGGGCATGACCCTGGCGTGACCAATTCCTAATCTGGCTCATCCGGCTGACAAGCCACAGAAGGAGTCCACTCCGTTGCACCCAGGAGCAGGCTCTGCTATGAGGTCCCCGGGGAGGCGAGGACCCCTCTGAGGGCCCTTGGCCCCCTGCCTCCGGCCTGGTCACAGGGACAACTGAGCAGGGAAGACGGAAGACGATGGGAAATGCTTCCCTGGGCCTCCCATGAATCCTGCATTTAGGAGAGAGGCCCACCCGCCACTAGGCCCTTTCCCTCCTTCAACCAACATGTGCTGAGCCCCTACTGTGCGCCCAGCTCGGCTCTTACCCCCAGTATATTCCTTCCCCCACCCCCGCTGCTCTTCCCATGATGGCAGCAGGTAGGACGCTCTGGACTTGTCACTCAGCAGACATCAGCTGAGCGTCTAGTGGGACGTGGGTGTGGACACAGAGGCTGTGTGTTGGGCAGGGGCGATGAAGGACCCCCACTCGGGCTGTGGACCCCCATACCAGCTTGTATGGGAGACTGCATGGGTGCCTTCTGCAGGCAGGAAGCCCAGCAGGTGAGGGTCAGAACCGAGTCAGGGCGAGACCTTGACCCTGAGCCTCCACTCCAGCCGCTGCTCTGCAAATACTGGATTGTAACGGGTGGAGCTCAGGGTCCTGCCAGGTCAGGGAGGCACCCAGAGCAGAGTAGGTGGTCAGTAAAGTCCAGGGAAGAGGGGAGTTGGGGGTAAGACTCAGCCCAGCCCCACTTCCGAGCCCAGCCCCTCCCCCTCCTGCGTGGCTTCAACCACTCCTAGCCTCTCTCTCCTTCCAGGAATAGCTCCCGAGTATCTAGAACGTGCCAGGCACCGGGCTAAGTGCCAGACACAGTGGAAAGCAAGACAGAGGCAGCCCCTGCCCTCTCACCAAGCTGCAGCCCTCTCTGAGCCTTGCTCTCCTCCTCCAGGAGCGGGGATGAGGATGGATCCCGCCTCACCTGGGAAGGGTGGAAGAGAGCATTTTGGAGACGCCAGCTGGGGCGCCTGACCCACAGTGGGAAGGCGGTGTGGAGATGCTTCCTGGCCTCCCTCCCTGCACGTGGGGGAGGAAGGGCTGGTGCAGGAGCCTGGCCTTGGAAGAGAGAGAAATTAGAAGGCCAGAGGCCAGAGATGTCCCCAGAGCTCCCTGGAACTGGATCCAAATTTGAGGTGCGGGGTCTGTGGCTGCCGTTCCGCGTGGCCGACCCCTGCCCCTCACAGGCAAGCGTGGTTTGAACTGAGTGAAAGAACAGGGCATGGGGGGCAGGGGGGGACCCCAGCCAGTGGCCAGGCCAGGCAGTCAGCCATGGGGGCCAAGAGGAGAAGGCCAGGCAGGAGGGGAGGCACGGAGGACCCTAGGAGCCCAGGTGGCTGCAGATAAATGAATCGAAGCGGAGCTCCTGGCCCAGAAAAGGCAGATGATTCCTGCATGAGAGCAACCAGAGGGCTCCCCACCCCCGACCTGGGGATGGATCAAGGCTGGCTTCCCAGGGCTGGCAGCCTCTGACTTTGATGGCCTATCTGTCCTCATCCCCTAAGGGTACCCTCCTCCACTGCATACATCTTCCCGTGCTTCCTGGACCCCCAGGGCAGCCCTGTGCGGATCACTTGCGTCTTTGTGGCCTCTACACAGGGCAAGTCTCTGGCCCCTTCCTCGGAGCACTCCCCGCTCTGTCTACACGGATGGTGCCCGGGCCCCTCCCTGAGCCCCAGAGCCCGTCCACGGTGTGAGCCCGATGGCATCCGCACCCACGGCTCCTGACACCACTCGTAGCTCCCAAGCCTGTCCTGCCTAGGCAGATGGCACCATGTCCCCAGACGCTCAGGCCAGAAGCCTCCGAGCTGGGTGTGGCTCCCCCCTCATCCTCCGCAGCAAGCCCTGCCCACAGTCTGTGTAGGATCCGGCCCCTTCTCGCCTGCCTCAGCCCCCAGCCCAGAGCTTCCCTCAGTCACTCCTTACCCGAATACAGGTCTCCCTGTCCCACTCATGTCCCCTCCAGCTCTGCTCTCCATACCTGTGCTTATGTCTTTGTCACTGTTTCCTCCACCATAACGTAAGCCCCAGAAGGCAGGGACTTGGTCTCCCTGCTTGTTGGGGGCTGGGTAGCCTGACACACATCAAGTGCTCGTGGGAGGGATGGCTTAGTTAAGAGATCGCTGAGACTTGGAATATGAGTCGCAGCTGGCCAGGCTGTGAGGTGGACTCCCATAGTACAGAGGGGGAAACTGAGGCTCTACAGGTTTCCGGAGCTGCTGGTGGCCACATGGATTGGTTTGTTCGTTTGCAGATCACAGTTGGAAGGGCAAATGCGAGTGGCAGGGAACAAGGCACATGGGGAGGGCAGGGGTGGTTCCAAGGGGCCGAGCGTCTCGCCCCTGCAACAAAACGCACTCATCTGATTTTTTGAGACTGTCACCCCCTGTGGGCCACAGCCCGGGCCTCCTCTCCCTGCCACTGCACCACCCTTGGAGATCTGCCTCCTCCTCTTGCCGCCCCTCCCAGCTCGCAGCCAAATGCAGGTCTTACTAAATCTGATGGCTTCCCTGCCCTCCGAGGGAGGACATGGTGGATCACGCCTTCTGTGGCAGTGCCCTCCTCAACAGCCTCCCGGCTCGGCTGCTGTCACCTTTTACTCCCATCGGTGGCTTTCTATGTGATGGTCCATCCTTGAGGATGTCCCTGACGTGTGACATTCCTGCCCCCATATGATCTGGTGTCTTGTCCCCATGGCCTGTGGCCTGCGATACTTTCTCAGACTCTTCTGTTTTCGGGAATAGGGCAAGCGCTCAGAAGACCGCCCCAGACCTGTGGCAGTCGTGGGGTTCCTTCCCACAGCCCCACAGTGACACTTACCTCCCGGCAGCCCCACCAGTGTCAGTAGGAGCACCACAAGGCGGGGCCTGGGTCTTACTCACCACGGGGTCCAGAAGAGCCCCTGCCCATGAGCTCACACCCACCAGCCTTGACAGTGTCCGGGCCACCAGGCTCAGTGCAGGGGAGAAGCACCAGCCCCCCAGCCGTCTTGAGGTGAGCCACAGCCTCTGACTGTGACAGACGCCTCCAGAAGCATGTGGTGCAGGGGAGGGACACTAGACTTGGAAGAAGACAGCTGGGTTCCATCCAAAGGCAGCCATCCGACTAGCTGGCCAGGCCTCAGTTTACCCCTCTGTAAAGTCTACTTCCTCAGGCTATGAAGATAATTAAATGAGACTAAGAACATGTCTCATGGGTTTTTTGTACACGGTAAAGTGCCACGTGGAGGCCAGCACCTATCTAATGGGCTCTGTGGCCTCAGGCAAGTCTCTTGCCCTTTCTGAGCCTTCTCATCCTCAAGTGTAGACCAGAGATGGTGTGAAGACTTGCCTTGCAGGTTTGTGGAGAAGTACATGAGAGGGTTTGGAGAGAGCCCTGGCTGGCATCCAGAGAAGCCCCCTCTCCTGGGCCCCGATCAGGCTGTGACCGGGGTGGTTCTGGCTTCTGCCTGACGGTGAAGTAGCTTGGGAGAGCTAATCCTGCGAGCACAGGCAGGGGACGGGCAGGCGGCCAGGAGTTTTAATTAGCCCCGGCCCTGCCATGAGGCTGTCATGGCTCTGCGGTTGGCAGAGCAGTGCCTACGAGGAGGGGGACGTCTGGGTGGCCTCCCTCTGCCTCAGAAGGAGCTGCCTGTCTCCCGGAGCCGGGTGCCTCCCCACGGGCCCAGCACCCCTGCCTCTGTGGCCAGCGTGAGCTTCCTGACACTTGCCCCTCCTGGCCTCTCCTGCATGAAGCTCGGCTGCTTTCTGCCATCCACGCTGTCAGCTGGGTCCCCCTGTCTGGGGAGGTCCCCCCACCTCCCCTCGTTGACCCTCTTTAGGTCAATGTTTAGGTCCCCCCCTAGTTGACCCTCTTTAGGTTCCTCCATTCCTTTAAGTCTTGGCACACGCTTTTTTCCTCTCCCTACCCTCCCAATCTTGCCAAAGGAGTTTCTCAGCCTTTAAGTTTGTTTTTTTTTTTTAAGATTTTATTTATTTATTTGACAGACAGAGATCACACAGGCAGAGAGGCAGGCAGAGAGAGAGAGAGAGGAGGAAGCAGGCTCCCCACTGAGCAGAGAGCCCGATGCGGGACTCGATCCCAGGACCCCGAGATCACGACCAGAGCGGAAGGCAGAGGCTTTAACCCACTGAGCCACCCAGGCGCCCCAGCCTTTAAGTTTTAAACACCACTTTCTGGGGCACCTGGGTGGCTCAGTCAGTTAAGCGACTGCCTTCAGCTCAGGTCATGATCCCGGGGTCCTGGGATCGAGTCCTGCGTTGGGCTCCCTGCTCAGCAGGGAGTCTGTTCCTCTCTCTCCCTCTGCCCACTCAAGCTCCTGCTCTCTCTCTCTCAAATAAATAAATAAACACCTCTTTCTGCCAGGTGAGGCATTTGTCCCCCAGAGTGTGCCAGGGGCTCTGTCCTCTCGGTCAGCACACGGGCCACACTTTAGTCAAATGGGGTTCATCGTCCATCTCCCCATTAGGTCCTCAGTCCCAGGAAGGCAGGGCCGGTGTCCACCTCTTCACAGCACCTGGCTAGCCAGAGGTGGCTGACAAGGGTGTGTTGGTTGGCCAAGGGCCACCTCATGCCACCTGAGTGCCAAGCACTTACCCCTTCATCCCCTCCCTGAATCCTTGCGACAACCTCACGAAGGAAGGTTCTGGCTGAAGAAAGTGAGGCCCAGAAAGGGGAAGGGGCAGAGGGAGACTGGACATCTGGTCTGGCTGGCACTCGCTCAGGACCACTCCTAATGGTCAGCTCTGCTGCCGGGGACCCTGTCACCCTGTCCCCGTGTCACCGTGACCGTGACCCACCATGGGCAATCCCACCTCCAGTCTGTGCAGACAGATGAGTGGCATGATGTGGGTCTCAGAGGCATTTGCCGCGCGTCCTTGGGGACGGTGGGGACGCGGTGCTGAGTGGCCCCTGCCAACCGGCCATTCTCTGCCCTGGGGGGTCTGTGGGGTGGGAGCCGCCCATCCCCGGCTCTGACCGCCCTGACTCCTTTCCTCACAGAAACGGAGGCAGACTCCTCGGAAGCAGCCTGCCCAGAAGGGCTCGGACCCAGGCGCCCGCAGCCAGCAGCAGCCTCTGGACGAGTCTGTCTACACGGTGAGTCTCAGGGCTGGGCTCCCTGATGGGTCAGGTCCCAGCGCTGTGAAACTCCGAGCCTCTGGTTTCTTGTCTGTAAACTGGGGACAAGCATTCCCACCTGGTGGAATTTCTATGAAGATGAACACGTGTGTGGCCCCTGGCCCCCCGCAGGCACGCAGGTGCCCCTGGGCCCCCTTCCCTGGCTCACCCCTCCACTTCTGGAACAAGGGGCGGCGAGGGATGACCGAAGTTTCGCCATCCGACCTAATGATGTTGAGCAGCTCACCAGCCCCTTCCTGTTTTGATTACACAAGCAACATCACAGCAACAACAAAACATCACAGAGAGAGGAAAAGGTCAGGCACCATCACGAGCCCTAACACACTTGATGCTTCTCAATTCTTCACGCCTCCCCCCCCCCACACGCAACCTTGTTTTCTATCCTTTTTTTTTTTTAAATATTTTATTTATTTATTTGACAGAGATCACAAGTAGGCAGAGAGACAGGCAGAGAGAGAGGAGGAAGCAGGCTCCCCACTGAGCAGAGAGCCCGATGCGGGGCTCGATCCCAGGACCCTGAGATCATGACCTGAGCTGAAGGCAGAGGCTTAACCCACTGAGCCACCCAGGTGCTCCCTTCTTTTCTGTCCTTAAACTCAACCAGAGACAGGGGCCTGGGATGCCAGGTCATAAGCATTTCCTGTCACTGCATCTGTCTTGGTGTTTACCTGGGGGAGGCTCAGCCTGGTGCGCTGGGTGTGAGCCCGCCCACTGGCCGGGACACGGCCCCTTGGCCCAGCGGCTGCGAGGGGGACAAACATTCTTTTCCAGTCCTATTTTAGTTCTGCAAGGAGCATGCGCTCACTGTAGAGAAGGTGAAGAATGAATGCCACCCCGTGTCAGCTGGGGTCTTAACTCTGTGAGATCTAGAATCAACAGGTTAGGAACTGGGCTCCTTACCTGGCAGGTGCCAAGTCTTGCTGGGGACGTGTGGGTTCCCCAGGGGCATGTTCGAGGGCTCCCCCTGCATGAGGGTTCTGCCTGTCTGTGCTGTCACTGTTCCTGTCCTCACCACCCAGACATACATGAAACTTGAGTCCACACACGGGGCATACGGGGTATGGGTGTTTACTGAGGGTGGGGACCGATGGGGAGGAGGCAAAGGGACTGTCGCTATAACACCAACAACTCCAAACAGAACATAACGCGGCCAGCCCTCAGACAACCTTCCCCTCCGTCCCTGGGAATTTCCACCAGCCACTGCTTCCCACGTGGCCTCAGACTTCCCCATATTCCCTCTTCTCTCCCAGCAACTCATGGTATTTTTCATGTGAGGACTTCTGGTGTCAGCTGTTGAATAAAAACATTTCTCTCTCTCCACAAACACACACGGGCACACACGTGAGATATCTCTCTCTCTCTCTATATATATATATATATATATACACACACACATATATATAATATGGGATATAGACAGATATATTGTAGAACTATAGATATATAGATAGATCGATCTATCTATATCACATATTATATATATACATATACATACGCATATATATAAAGAAAATAACCATCATCCTAAGCCTATCTTCTTCCAGGATAAATACTAGTAACACTGACTTCTATACCTTCCAGTCTTTTTTCTATAAATATGCACAAAAAGACCCATACACACACTCACAAGCACTTTTTTTTTTCTTTTTGGAGTAGTACAGCTATTTTTGTTCATGTTACAATATCTCACGAGCATCTTTCTACATGAATAAATACTCTTCTACGAGAGCAGTTTTTTTTAAAGATTTTATTTATTTGATGGAGAGAGAGAGAGAGAGATCACAAGTAGGCTGAGAGGCAGGCAGAGGGGGAGGAGGAAGCAGGCTCCCTGCCGAGCAGAGAGCCCGATCAATCCCGAGCGGGGCTCAATCCCAGGACTCTGAGATCATGACCTGAGCTGAAGGCAGAGGCTTAACCCACTGAGCCACCCAGGTGCCCCTACAAGAGCATATATTTTTTTAAAGATTTTATTTATTTGACAGAGAGAGATAGTGAGAGAGGGAACACAGGCTGGGGGAGTGGAGAGTGAGAAGCAAGCTTCCCACTGAGCAGGGAGCCTGATGTAGGGCTCGATCCCAGGACGCTGGGATCATGACCCGAGCCAAAGGCAGATGCCTAACGACTGAGCCACCCAGGCACCCCTACAAGAGCGTATTTTAATGGAAGAGACTCACTTCTGCTTGGAACATCTTTCCTGCGTGTGTTTAGACTTCTCTGAGGCTTGGGCAGACTCCTGTGGAATGTGGGGAAAAGGCTTGACTTCCCTGCAGAGTTAAAGGGCAGCTTTAAGAGATCCCGAGACAAGAAAGGAGGCACAAAGGGAACAGTTAAGAATGACATTAATGACAGGGATGATGGCATCAGGAGGCTTTGTCAAGTTCCTGCGACATGCCAGGCACTGCGGTAGGAGTTTACACCTGTTACCTCATTGATACTCATATTAGGGATTGAGGATACAACTATCGACCCCAGTTCAAGTTTATTTTCTGGTTGTCTATTGCTGGTATGTAGGCATATGACTGGTTTTTGTATATCGACTTTATATGGAGTGACCTTGCTGAATTCATTCATTAATCCTAATAGGTCTCTGCAAATCCCTTTTGATTTTCTATGAACCCAGTCTATTCACATCATCCATGAATAAGGGAAGTCTCATTTCTTCTTTTCCAATCCTCATGCTTTTATTTCTTTTCTCTTCCTTTCCCTCACTGCCTCAGACCTCCAGTCTGACGATGAGTAGGAAGGGTGACAGCATCCTTGTCTTGTTCCCAGCCTCCAGAAAAGGGTTTTTGTATCTTCTACCTCTACTTTCTTTGGAAGGATCCTTGGATCATTGATTTTTCTATCTTTCTTCTTTTTGAATCTGTGCATCAAAGGCTATGAACTTCCCTTTAACTACAGCTTTAGCTGCACCCCACAAGTTTTGATACATCCTCTTTTCACCAACTTTCAGTTTAAATTTTCTGTTGAGAGTTCCTCCTTGCCCCCGTGGGTTGTTTAAAAGTGTTTTGCTGGGACGCCTGGGTGGCTCAGTTGGTTGGACGACTGCCTTCGGCTCAGGTCATGATCCTGGAGTCCCGGGATCGAGTCCCGCATCGGGCTCCCAGCTCCACGGGGAGTCTGCTTCTCTCTCTGACCTTCTCCTTGCTCATGCTTTCTCTCACTGTCTCTCTCTCAAATAAATAAATAAAATCTTTAAAAAAAATAAAAGTGTTTTGCTTCATTTTCAAATGTTTAATTACTTTTTAGTCATTGTTCTGCTTTTTATTTCTTGCTAATTCCACTGTGATCAGAAAATATATTCAGTATGATTTTAACCCTTTGAAGTCTTGAAACTTGCTTTGTGGCTCAGTGTGTATTTCGTGCACACTTGCAAAAAGCTTGCACTGGGCATGGCTGACTAAATGTTCTATGTATATCAATTAGGTAAAGGTTTTGTTTGTTTTTTTTAAGATTTTATATATTGATTTGAGAGAGAGGAGGAGAGAGCATGAGCGAGGGAAGGGGGCAGAGTAAGAGGGGGAAGCAGACTCCGCTGAGCAGGGAGCCTGATCCGTGCCTTGACCCCAGGACCCAGGATGCTGAGATCACGACCTGAGCCAAAGGCAGATGCTTAACTGACTGAGCTACCAGGTGCCAGTCAATTAGGTCAAGTTTGTTGATCATGTTGTTTAAAATATTTCATTCCCTTACTGATTTTTTTTTTGGTCAATCAGGTATTAAGAGAAGTGAGTTAAGTCTGTCCATATGATTACAGATTTGTTTATTTCTCCTTTTAGTTGTGTCAGATTTTACTTTTTATTCATATGGGAAAATGTTCATGATATATTGTGACATGAAAAAAAGTTGTGTCACTCTAATTTGTTTTTTAAACGTGATCTATTAAGGAGCATGGATTTGTAGTGGGTCAAACAGACTGGGGTTCAAAGCCTCGTTCTGTTGCTCACAGATTGTGTTACTTAAATTTTCTGAGTCTTGGCTCCATAATCTGTGAAATAGGACTTAACAATAGAATATTGCATTCACAACTTGCAAACATGCTACAATTTCTTCCATCCTGTATTTCTCGAGCCCACATCCCTCTCCAGTGACCCTGAACTTTCTCCACGACTCATAAGAGAAATGTCATAACTTGCTGTCTTCAGCTTTTCTCTCTCCTTTCTGACCCATTCATTTGGGCTTTCTGTCCAAGTATTCATCAAAATCTGCTCTCTCAAGGTCACCTTCGACCTCCACATTGTTAAATCCAAAAGTCAGTTCCTGGCCCTCATCTTCTTTGATGGATCAGCAGCTTCTGACACTATCAACCTCTCTCCCCTCCTTGATGCACTTTCTTTACTTGTTTCTGGAACATTCCACACCCTCCTGATGCCCCTGCGCCCGATTCACCACCAGGCCTCCTTAGCTTCCTTCAACTGGTTCTAGGAACCAATGGAACTCTGACCTCTAAACACTGGAGTCCAGTCTTGGGACCCTTCCTCTTTGACCTCCATCCCTTCCCTGGGGATCTCATTCAACCTCAAGGTTTGAGACCATCAATATTTTGACAACTCCCACATTTCTGTCTCCAGCCAGACACGTCCTCTAAACACCAGAGTCATTCCATTCAAGTCACTGGCTTCACTCTCAGACCTGCCTCCAATTCTTTACCCACCAAGGGGCCTCTACTCATAGTCCCCATTGCAAGGGACTGACTGCTCCATCCTTCTAGTTGCTCAGGCCAAGCATCTGAAGTGGTCTTTTCCTTCCCTCTATCGCTACTCACATCTGATCTGCCGGCACATCTTTTTTTTTTTTTTTTTTTCAAAACATATCCCTTCCCACCGCTCCCCACCCTTCCTGCCCTAACACTGGTGGGAGCCACCCCAGCCGTTTCTTGCCTGGAGTCCCGCAATTTATTTCTGATCAGCTGGCCTTCTTTTTTTTTTTTTTTTTTTAAGATTTTATTTATTTATTTGAGAGAGAGAAAGAGCATGAGCAGGGGCAGAGAGAGAAGCAGACTCCCCACTGAGCAGGGAGCCCAACATGGGGCTCGATCCCAGGACTCTAAGATCATGACCTGAGCTGAAAGCAGTCGCTTAACTGACTGAGCCACCCAGGCACCCCTGGCCTATTTTTTTTTTAAAGATTTACTTACTGGGCGCCTGGGTTAAGCCTCTGCCTTCAGCTCAGGTCATGGCCACAGAGTCCTGGGATCGAGTCCCACATCAGGCTCTCTGCTCAGCAGGGAGCCTGCTTCCCCTCCCCTCTCTGTCTGTCTGCCTACTTGTGATCTCTCTCTCTGCCAAATAAATAAATAAATAAAATCTTAAAAAAAAAAGATTTACTTACTTATTTGAGAGACAGAGAGAGCGAGAGAGCAAGTACGGGGAGGGGCAGAGGGAGAGAGAGAGAAACTTTAGCAGACTCTGCACTGAACATGGAGCTGGATGAAAGGTTTGATCTCACAACCCTGAGATCTGGACCTGAGCCGAAACCGAGTCGGATGCTTAACTGACTGCACCGCACCGCACCGCCCCCCCTTCGCTGGCTTATTATTACCCTTGTCCTTGGGCAGCAGCCAGAGTGACTTTGCTCAACCACAGACTATGCTCAGAGCACTTGCTGATTCCTGGTTCTCCGAGAAGCAGCCACCAAGCTGGGGCGAGCCTGACATGGTCTAATAAGGGAAACCACTCAGGAGAGGAAATGGGGAAGCCTAGGTGAGCTGTGGGACGAAAACAGAGCTGGTCCTGAGTGAGGAAAGTGGGAAGGACGGCCCCGAGGCCACACTGTGCAGGAAAGGCTCAGCAAGGCCGGGGAGTGCCCACGGCAGAGTCGTCTTCTGTCCCCCGGGGCAGGGGGCCGCGCTGCCATGCCCACTGTGCACAGGGCTTCTGGCCTCCAGGCACCCATGATGATGGGTTCCAGAGCCCGGCAGCTGGGACCTCTGGTCCGTCCTGGTTCCTGCCGCTGGAGCTCTGGGAAGCGCATTCTCACAATAGCTCAGGCCTCACTCAGAGTCCACATCAGAGCCCCAACAGAGCTCCCAGGGCTCCCCGCATCCCACCCCCATTTCCCCCTGTTATCTGCTGGTGCCCATCACCCTGGCTTCCTCACTGTTCCAGGAGCACCAGGCGTGTCCTCACCGTGGGGCCTTGGTGTCAGCCTCGCCCTTTGCTCGGGACCAACCTGTCCGCAGTGGTCGGTGGGGCTGCCCGCTCACTCCTCGATGCTCCGCTCCGAAGGCGCGCCGTTTCAGGGAGGTCTTTCCTGAGCTCCCCTTTAAAAGGGAGAGCTTTGGGAGGCTCAGCGGGTTAAGCCACTGCCTTCAGCTCAGATCATGATCCCAGGGTCCTGGGATCGAGCCCCACATCGGGCTCCTTGTCCAGCAGGGAGCCTGCTTCTCTCTCTGCCTCTGCCTGCCTCTCTGCCTGCTTGTGCTCTCTCTCTGACAAATAAATAAAATCTTAAAATTAAAAAATAAATAAATACATAAATAAATAAAAGGGCGAGCTTCCCACCCCCTCAGGACCCGAACCTCCCTGTCTTCCTTCTCATGTTCTCCACAGCCCTTATGTCCCCCTTTACTTCTGTGATTGCGTTTGTTCCACACAGAGCAGGTGCTCAGCATTCGGGGCCGTGGGCAGCAGTGGAGGGCCCTTCCTCCCTTCCAGATGCCAGGGTTTCCGCGGGGTCTCCGTGCTGGGCACAGAGTAGGCACCCCGGGGCACACATGGGACATCAGCTTCGTGGTGTCGCTCTCCCTCAGGGGCACTTGGACTCCTCCCCTCAGCTCTGCTCCGGCCTTGGCCGTCCTGTTGCTCTGTTCTTGCTCGCTGCCGCCGGCGGGCCCCGCTGACACACCACCGATGCCTTCCCTTCCCACCGGGCAGCCTCCAGGGGCTCCCTGCTGCCAGCCTTCTGCCCTGGCCCGAGCTGGGACGGCTACCCTGGCCCGGCCTCCCCAGACTCCAGTCCCTCCCCAGTCCAGGCTGCTCCTTTCAGACGTGCCAGGACACTACCCTTCTTCTGCCCCGAGGGCCGCTCCTTTCCGAACAGCTCCGCCAGATCGCACCCGTCGGCCCCGCAGTGCCTTGTACAAGTATCTGTGCAGGAGCCCACGAGAGTGCAGCTCTTGTGTTTCCTCGGTCGGGGGAGAGGCAGGTCTCACAGGGGCACCAAGGTCTAGAACCCTCTGAGTGGTGGCCCGCGGCAGCTGACTTTGGCTTTGGCTTCAGCGGGGCTAGAGGGAAGCTTTGCCACGGACTTCACACTTCTGCCAGGGCTGACAACCGTTTGGGTCAGCACTGTCGCCCACGGAGCGGCAGGAGCCAACAGTCTTGGAGGGCCCGTGTCCCAGGCAAATCGCCCTAGCCCAGCCCAGCCCAGCCCAGCCCAGCCCAGCACAGCACAGCCCAGCCCAGCCCCAGCCCAGCAGAGCCCAACACAGCCCAGCCC
>NW_022631078.1:6333907-6371695 GCF_010015895.1 Lontra canadensis
AGCCCAGCCCAGCCCAGCCCAGCCCAGCCCCAGCCCAGCAGAGCCCAGCCCAGCCCAGCCTGGTACAACACAGCCCCCCGCAGCCCACTCAGAGCCCCGGGCAGTCCTCTGGCAGCAAGCACACCCTGAGGGAGGCAGTTCCCATCACCACCAAGGAAGGCTAGGAGGGTCCAGCACAGGGCCTCAGAGGGTGTCCTGTTGACAAGGCAGCGGCACGTCACAGCCCAGAGATGTGGGTCACACACCCTGAACGCAGTCACAGCCCGGCAGGTCAGGCCTTGTCCAAGGCTTCACTCCACAGCTGCTAATTGGCCCGCAGCCCCTGCAGCCCCCCTGCTCTTGGTCCCACAGCTGCTCCCGCCCTCAGCCTGGCCAACCGCCAGTGTGGGTCAGAGGCCCGTGGGGTCCCCCGGGCCCAAGAGCCCCTAGCCACGGCCCGACCCAGTGGGAGCACGCAGAGCTGGGGCGGGAGGCCCGAGTCTCAATCCCGGCCCCACCTCCAAGATGCTGTGTGACCTGGGACAACTTGGAGCCTCTCTAGGCTAATGTGGGACAGGCAGCCTATGTGAGCCAGACACGAGGCAGAAGGGAACCACCTGTGGGGCCCCAGAATGGCTCCCCAACCAAGGGGTCAGTAAGGAGACGTTTCCCTTCACTGACTAGACACATGAGCAGACCCGTCCACAGCTAGGAGGGGTGCCAGCACCGTGGAGCTCCGGGTCCAGGTGGGCAGGGGTGGGGGCGCAGGGCTGTCGAGTGACAGATGCCTGGTCTGTGTGCCAGGCTTGCTGGCCGTGGCTGGCGCTCTGAGCAGGCGTCAAGACCCCATAGGCCAGAGCAGGCCCTGGACATGGCCTTCTACTGAGGATGGGGCTTCTCCTTCGGGCAATCCTGCCCGCTTCCCTGCCTGGAGGGAGGTCGGAAGCCCCCCTCCCCAAGACCCACCCTCTTTCCGACTCAGGGCCCCTTGAACTGATCCCCAGGGCTGCCGAGCCATCTCTGTGTGCGATGCCCTTGAAGTGAGGGTCTCCCCAGCGAGTTTTCACGCACTGCTACCTCTCCGCGCCTCCCTCCTCCCCTCTCCACCCCCTCCCCTTGCCTCAGAGCACCACCTGTCTCTCCAGCCTGCCTCGGCAACCCCTGCTTGCCTGTTACCAGGGAAACCACCTCCTTGGCAACCAGCCGGCATCCATATGACACGTACACGCGGGAAGGGAAGGTTCCTGCCTCTCGCTTAGGCTGTTGTTGGCTCTGCTCTGACGACTCCAAGGAGCAGCATTTGCTTGTCGCCTGGGACCCAGGTGCCCAACGGAGTCTGAAGGAGGGTCCAGGCTGGGGCCGCAGAGAGGGGAGGGAGGCATCAGGCCCCCCTCCTTGACGATCATTCAACTGATGATCATTCAGCAATTATTAAGCACCTACTATTTACGAAGCCCTGTGCTGGGCCCTTCACGTGCAATATCTCATTTAATGAGGCTTCGAACCTGCAAGATCAACATGATTATTCCCCTTTTGCAGATCGGGAGACTGAGAGAGGTTCAGGGCTGCCCTGGGCTGGGATGTGTCGGAGCTGAGAGCTGAACTTAGTCTTGTCTGATTTCAAAGCCTGGTTCTTTCTACCATCCTGAGGCCTCTGATCAGGCTACTCATAGCGGGGCCAAGAGTGAGCATGGCCACAAGACAGGCAAACCCATGAGCAAGGATCTCATAGCTCGTATAGGGCCATTGTCCACATACGCCAAGCAAACTGTCCATTCAGTGACCCAGAGGTGAACCAGGTACAGCCTGACGAGAGACGTATGTGACCCCAGTGGGTGGCTAAGTCATCCGTGGGCACAGGCCAAGGTGGGGTGTCAAAGGAGTCCTAGAGAGGAGGAGGGGTGGCCAGGACCTTCACAGGGGAAGGAGCTTTGGCCCTGGGGGAGTGAGGACAGATCCCAGGGCGCCATCCTATTGGAGCCACAGCCACGGTGTCATGGCTGGGGCTGCTGGCAGCCACGTTCCTGAGGGCCTAAGGACAGGCAGGGACTGTGGGAGTGGACCTGGGCTCCTCCTTTAGCTCCCCAGTAGAAGCATGGAGAGGGCCCACCTGGGCTGACCACAAGGCTCTAATAGAGCCTCAAGATGGTATGAGGCAGGCGACAGGGGGCCCAGAGAGGGTCGCTTTGAGCAGGCGGGGGACAGGGCAAGGAGTCTCCTCGAGAGAGGAGAGCAGGTGCAAAGGTGCAGAGGTGTGGCTGGGCGGGTGGCCGCCCCCTCACAGGCTCTGGCCCAGAGGACTCCGAATGTTCCCTGGGCTCCCGCAGGCAGGGGCAATCCACAGGGAGGCCTGGCTGCTGGGCCACCATCCCTGCCCTTCAGTCCACGTTCCTCTGACCCTCGCCCTCTCCTGCAGGCCCTACAGTGCGGAGACACTGAGGTCTACTCCTGCATCCAGAACGAGGCCAGCAGGCTGCCGCCCACGCAGAGCCTCCTCTCGCAGGTATGTCCGGGCCCCTCTCCTGGTCTGTGAGGCTAACAGGCCCACAGGAGGGAGCTACCTGCAGCTGAATCCCAGCCCTCTCCCCTAGGCAGGCGGCCTGGTGGTTAGGGGGACTGGAGGGTTGGAAGCCCTGCTCCATCCCTTCCTAGCTGTGCAGCGCCCGGCCGATGGGCTCCCTCTGAGCCTGAGCCCCTCCTCCGTAAACCGAGGAGCCTCACAGCCCCTCTGCCCCAAGATCTGCCAGGAAGGTTAAATGTCGTCCTGGGACCAGTAGGCCCTTGGGCAGTGTGAGCAGTGTCGACACTGGCCAACCAGACAGGGGGTATTGCTAGGCTTCTAGCTGTCCCCCAGGCTGACACTGGCTAAAGTGCGAAGCTAGGGTCTGAGCTGGTGCCAGCCTGGGCTGGCCTGGTCAGGGCTCTGTTGTCATCATGATGGGGGCCAAGTCGTAGCACCTGATCATGATTCCCTCTTAAATCTCAGTTTGTTCATCTGTAAAGTGGATGAGTAACATTTTTCTGCAAAACCAGCCGCGCTGAATTTAAATGAATTCTGGGTTAAATAATCTATGCCGCTACAGGAGCCCACGGGTGGTGGGCGGGACCACGGACACCTTGAAAGAGGCGTCAGGAAGTGAGGGGGCCAGTACTTGGCCTTCCCCAGCTCAGGGGGCCCAGGCTGGCATTGTTTGTTGACTCTCCTCTTCTCAAAGCCCTTTCTATACTCAGCCCTGAACTTGGCCCTGACTGGAAGCAGGGCTTCCCCAGGCTGAGACCCCCAAGGATGTCTCGGCCATCCTAGTCACTGTCCGCCCTGTGTCGGGCCCTGAGGGTCTGGCCGGGACAGTTGGACGTGGCCCTGTCCTCTGGAAGCCTCAGGTCTGCAGGAAGAGGCATTGACCTGACAAACAGAGACGTTGGCAGCCCCCTGTGAGGGGTGGGCTGCGGGGAAGCTGGGGCTGGGGGAGGGGGCACTCAAGGATGCTGAGCCAAACTTGCAAGGTGAGTAGGAGGTAGTGGGGGAGCAGCTGGGGGTGGGGGAGCCCCCCAGATGGCGGGGAGAGCTTGTGAAGAGGCCTGAAGGGCTGGAGGGCAGGGAACAAGTGTGGGTGGCATGGGGGGAGAAGAGGTTGGCGGGGTGGCCGTAGGGAAAAGGACAGCCCTTCCTGTTAAAGCTACGCAGGAAAAAAAAAAAAAAAAAGCCACGCAGGAAGCTATGTGTTGACTTCTGACTAAAACTGAATTAGTGCAACTTTGTTCTCTTCCTATTGCTTTTTCTTTCTTTCTTTCTTTTCCCAGGAGAAACCGCAAAGATTTACGGATGACAGTGAATTTAACATGGTCTATGAAAACCTCTAGAATGGGAACCACTGGCCCATTGGTCTGGGCCTGGATCCGGGACCCCATGCGGCCCCTCCCTCCACAGGATTGGCCCCACACCAGGCGCAAGGCCCCAGGGGTGCCCCATCACCTCGTCCCCACATTCGAGGCACTTCAAGCCTCGGTCTGCCCCCTACCCCCCCATTCTGTGGCCCAGCCATACCCACTGAGCATCTCACATCTGGCCTTTGCCCGGGCTCTTCCCTCTGTCCGCCAGCCCTCCCTCCATCACCATGGGCTCTCTGGGACCTCCCCATCCCCAAGCCCTCCGCACTTTCTCAGAATCCACAGGCTCACTCACCGCCAGCCTGCCCTGCACGCAGACTCTAAGGCCAGCCATGGGCAAGGGACCCTTGTCCCTGCTGTGAGCACGAGCATCAGTGGGGACACCTAAAGGACCAATTACACAAATGCCCCCTGCCCAGCTGGGTTGAAGGCACAAGGCAGCCGTGCAAGGTGGGGCAGGGGGCTGGGGCGGGGGCGTGGGGGGTGGGCAAGAAGGGAGCTGCGCAGAGGCTGGGCTGGGCTCAGGGACAGGCCAGGGAGGCGGCTGAGTGGAGGTCATCAGGCTGGGGGCCTGGAGCCAAAGGGTGAGGAAGGAGATCTGACATTCTTGGGACAGGGGACGAGGAGATGCCGGCCACAGGGGTTAAACTGCCTGAAAAGCTCCATCCCCCCAGCAAGGACCCTGAGGTGGTTTCCCATCAGCCTGGCCATCTGCACTCCATGCTTGGTCACCCCGTCCAGGCCTCAGCTGCTCCTCCTTCCCCAGAGATCCCATCTGGCGTACCTGGACCCCACCCCACTCCTCTCTGGTCTGCCTCCTTCCCCTGGCCCAGGCGTCTGAGGAGCCCTCCTCCCATGATCTAGCTGCAGGGCTTGGTGCCTGGGGCTCCTCTAGCAGGTGGACAGCTGCTTGGTGGTGCCGGAGCTCAGGCCCTGTACAGACGGGGGCCCCTCGGGGCACGGAGCCATTCGGCAGCCCCCAGTGCTCGTTCCTCCCTCTCAGCAGCCCTGCTGGAACCCGTTTCATAGGGGTGGGGAGTCACCCAGGCTGCGGGGCTCGGCTCCTTCCCTCCCCTGCTCTCCCCCCCCCCCCCCCCCGTCCCTCTGCCACTGCCTTCTACTCTTTCATTTGTAAAACCCTCCCTCCCACCCCCAGGCTGCCCCAGAGGTCCTTGAGGGGCCCTTGCCCACAAGCATGTATAGTGACCATGAGGGGCCCAAGGCACAGGCCCTGACCCTGGCCCCTGAGCAGTACTAGGTCACCCAACTGTGGGCATCCAGATAAAACATCTATGGGATGCAGGTGCCTGGGGGGCACAGTTGGTTAAGAGGTTAAGCCTCTGACTCTTGGTTTCGGCTCAGGTCGTGATCTCAGGGTCGTGGGATCAAGCCCCGCGTCGGGCTCCTTGCTCATTGTGGAGTCTGCTGAAGTTTCCCTCTCAGTCTCCCTCTGCCCCTCCCCCATGCGCTCGCTCTGTCTCAAATCAATCAATCAATCTTTAAAATAAATAAATAAAAACCTGCCTGGGATCACATCCCTCCTCGTGCTCCACAGTTCCCACCGTCCCCAGTTCCCCACCTCACTGGGAACGAAATCCTAACCCCTTCCCAAGGCCTGTGAGGCCCTTCAGGACCAACCTGCCACCCTTCTGCACACACAGCCGCTGTCCCCATCGTGGCCGAGTCTGGCCCGGGGCAAGACGGGGAGGGTACTGAGGTGTCCAAGGAGCAGGCAGAGAGGCAGGGAGGAGAAGGGAGAGGAGGGTCAAGCTGGAGGGGTGGGGTAAGAGATATCCCGGGACTCCCAGTGTGGAGTGAGGACGATGGAGCACCTGTCCCTTCACCTCCAGGGCTGAGAGCCCCACGAGCTGGTGCAGGGGTGGGGGGCCGGGGGGTGGCAGATTCCCGCAGGGGGAGCAGGGGACATTAGGGAGGAGAGGGCTTCGAACTGAGCTCCTTGAGGGCAGCCCTATGTGGACTCTGGACTCTGAGCAGGTGAAGGAGGGAAGGACGGAACTTGGGAGCCCTGTAGGGCTGGGGGCTGCTGAGCTCTCTGGAACCCCAGCTCTGCCTCCCAGCAGCCGTGCCCTCCTGAACCCTGGTTGCGGGGATAATCGAGACCTCTCAGAGCGGCTCAGAGAAGACAGATGGGGAACTCTCTGCTCAGTGGGTGTGCATTTTCCTCTCGGCTTCTCCTCCAGGAAAAACAGGCAATGGCAGAACAGTGCGGAGGGGGTTCACTAAACAAGGGGCCCGGGCTCTGTCGCCCCCACGGGGAGGAGGATCTGAAGAGGAACAGGTCAGGCCCTGGTAAGGGGAGCCTTAGACCCGAAGGCTGGATGGCAGCATCCCCAACGGTGGGTCCCAGGCCTAGGGCCGATAGAAGTCCCCTGCGGTCCCGGAGGGCCAGGCCCTGGGCACCACTCCTTCCCACCCCGACCCTGCCCCAGGGTACCCCTTTGTCCCCTCGGAGGGGCAGTCGGGCCTGGCCTGCCTGGCCCTGACGGGGATTTCCTCCCGGCTCTCAGCAGGGCCTGCCTGCCCTCCCGGGTCACCGTCCGCAGAGCCTCGGGTGCCTGGAACCGGTCAGTTGCTTCGACACCCTCCATCTCCAAGGGCCTCTCTGGGGCAGCCCCTCAGACGCGGCCTGCACTGCCCCTTCCCTCCGGCTTCAGCCAGCAGCCCCCCTCCTGCTCCTGCTCCACTCAGCGCTTGCTGGAGAAAATCATCCCTGAAAACCAAGCCCAGGAAACACAAAATAGGTGCGGGAGTGGCGGCCCCTCCTCGACAACAATTTCCAGAGGATTCTGTGGAGCAGAGTTTCCATGGGAACACGTGCACTTCCACATAGAACCTCGGCGGGGCTGGGGTTCCCCCTCACAGCCCAAAGGGCAGGACCAGGGCCCCGGGGGCTTCGGCCCCGCACGGCCACGGTCGCGGCCCCCCACCCTCACCAACCTGAAATCAAGCTACTGGCAAATCTGCCTTTTTCTTTTCTTTTCTTTTCTTTTTTACATTCTAATTTAAAGGCGCACTCCATTCTAAGGATGCCTTTGGGATTTCCAGGATGGATTTTTATGTAGCTCAATAGTTTTCTTGGCAGACCGCTCAGCCGGGAGAGGTAGGCTGTGGCCCCAGCCCAGCTAGGCTGACAAGGCAGCGTCTCTCTGTCCCTCTCCATGCCAGGGGACATCCCTTACCCACCTGAGGTGCTTCCTCCCACCCGGATTCAGACTCCACGTGTCGGGGGCACCAGCAGGAGGCGCTGGACCACCTTCCTCACCAGGCTGCTTCCTTGACCTGCCGTCCTAATTTACCACCTGCGAGCCTTGACCCGGTGCAGGTTGGGTCCCTATCAGCACTCTGTATTTTGCGTGTGTTTATCTAAGCAGGTGCCGCAGATGTAACGGGCATCACGCAGGAGGTCAAATTTCTTTTCTTTTCTTTTTTTTTTTTTTTAAGATTTTATTTATTTGACAGGCAGAGATCACAAGTAGGCAGAGAGACAGACGGACAGAGGAGGAAACAGGCTCCCTGCAGGGCAGAGATCCCGATGCAGGGCTCGATCCCAGGACCCTGAGACCATGACCTAAGCCAAAAGCAGAGGCTTTAACCCACTGAGCCACCCAGACGCCCCTGGAGGTCAACTTTCCTCTCCTGCCAGTCGCCGCATCCATCCCAGGCCCCTCCAGAGGCCACCCCGGGGTCATTGGGGTGTGTTTTTTTCAGGCTGTTTTCATTGTGTCCACAAACAAATATGCATAAGTATGGACATATAAACTCTACAGTGATTGCGGGGGGTTCTAAAAGCTTAAATGGGATCATTCTGTAGGTGGTGTCTGTGCTGGCTTTGTTCATACAGCCCCACGTGGTGGGGATCTGCCCGTGACAGCGCACGGAAGCTGCCAGACTCCTTAATTACAGCAAAGGATTCCGCAGCACCCATGGACCCTAATTTACCCAGAGCCCTATAAATGGCCTTTTCAGTTGTTTACAATTTCCAGCCTCACAGAAGGTGCTGCAGGGAACAGTCTTGGACATAATCTGCAGAACTTTCTCTGTGGGAAATGACAGAAAGGACTTGCCGGGGCCCCGGGTGTGGACATTTACTATTTCAGCAGATGCTGTCAAGTAGGCACGCAGAAGGTTTGTACGGGTTTCCATTCTTTAAGGCTTCTATCTGCACTATCTCATTTAATCCTGAAAACCCCCTGCAAAGTGGGGGGCAGGGGGTTTGTCTCCCCATCTTACCAAAGCAGAAACTATAAGAGAGAGAGGCTGAAGGTCCTGTAGCCCAGAAGGGGCAGCCCTGGGCTGGCTCCCTGTGTGTGGTTTTCGGGCTCCATGGGTAAGATCGGGGAGGGGGAGGGGGTTGCACAAAGTGCAGGATTGTTGGGGGGTGGGGCGAGTGTCCTCCTTCCCCACCGTTGGTCTATCTTCTTGAGGAAATGAAGGCGGGTCTGTAGAGGTTGGTGGACCTGGGCCCGCCCAGCAGACAGCACGCACTGTGGGGCCTGGCTTCAGGCAGCCTAGACATTTGGATCCCTAGACTCCCCTGAAAATTTCTGGGCACAACACGCCTGGAGGTGTGAGCCGCCCCTAAAGCCGGGATAATGCTGCTGTAATTGACAGTGGTTTGCATTTACAACCCTCTCGTTACCTGAAAATCTCCTCGCGATGGCTGTACCTAGAGAGGGTTTAAGTTTACCACTTTGTGGACCTTGAGGGGCCGAGGAGAACAGGCGTTTTCTCTGTGCCCCTTCGCCCACCCCATTCTGATCCCCCAGTGAGTGCCGCAGGCAGGCCCGGGGGCCCCAGGCTGGCTGAACTCATGGTCTTGGTTCAGGGCACAGCCCTGTACCTGGCTCCCCATGGGAGCCCCAGGTTGATTAGGGGGTCATGTTTCTCCCCAATTCTCCCTCCTTCCTGGGTCCAGCCCACTCATCTCGTCTCCCTTCAATCCCCTCTCCTGCTGGCCCTTCCCAGTCTCTGCCACCAAACTGATCTTTCTTTCTTTCTTTCCTTTTAAAGATTTTATTTATTTATTTGACAGAGAGAGAGAGACAGTGAGAGAGTGAATACAAGCAGGGGGAGTGGGAGAGGAGAAGCAGGCTTCCTGCCAAGCAGGGAGCCCGATGCGGGGCTCGATCCCAGGATTCTGGGATCATTACCTGAGCTGAAGGCAGATGCTTAACCACTGAGCCACCCAGGTGCCCCACCAAACTGATCTTTCGAAAGCACAGATCTGACCATGCCTCTCCCCTCTCAAAACCCTGTAGTACCTTACATTTATTCATTGCAACAAAGGGGCCACGATAACGCAATAGGGGCAAAAACAGGCTTTCAACAGGTAATGCTGGGAGATACAGACGTTCCCATGCAAAAGGATGAAGCCAGACCCCTGCCTCACACCCTGCACAGAACCACACAGTGGCTTCCACCATCCACGGGTTGGAGCCTTGACTCCTCAGCCCTGTGCTGAGAGTGGGATAAGAGACAGATGCTTCTGGGGCGCCTGGGTGGCTCAGTCGTTAGGCAACTGCCCTCAGCTCGGGTCATGATCCCAGGGTCCTAGGATCGAGTCCCGCATCAGGCTCCCTGCTCCGAGGGAAGCCTGCTTCTCCCTCTCCCACTCCCGCTGCTTGTGCTCCCTCTGTCGCTGTGTCTTTCTCAGTCGAATAAATAAAATCTTAAAAGAGAGAGAGAGAGAGAGAGACTCTGTCCTCTGTCTGCTTCTGCCCTCACGTTGTCCATCAGCCTCATTTCTGACCTGCTCCCGCCGGCCCGGACACAGCTGCAGTTCCCGCAGCTGCAAAGCTCTGAATTGTTCTCCTGCCATTTTCTCTGTCCCAAGGCCCTTCACTCCATGCTTTGCCTGAGGTATTCCTGCTCAAAAGCCACTTCCTCCATGAAGCCTTCCTTCAACGCCCCCCCCCCCCCCCCCCGCCTCCATCAACGCATTTCTCACTGCTCTGACCTTGAGTTGAATCGGGTCACACACACCCATCCCCCCATCCCCCCCAGCAGGCTCTGAACTTCCGGAGCGCGGAGAAGCGGCCGTGTGTATCTCCTTAACTCATGGGAGGGGCTCAAGAGCCAATTGTTTAAAGAATAAATGAACTTTTACCTTTGCTGGCGATTTAGTGCCCGTTCTTGCTGAAAGAGGAAGAATGATTTTATTTTCCAGTTTCCAGAAAGTGATCTCTAGAACGTGATCCATTTCACATCGGTGAGAACTGAAACAGACATGGTGCTCCGGCCGCTCCGGGAGAGGGGAGGCCAGGCACGTGCAGGGTCTGGAAAGCTGGCACCAGCCCTCCAGACAGGAGGGGGCAGGCTCTGTGCGGACTGGTTGGAGGCCCAGGCACATGAGGAAGAGAAAGGTGAGCGAGAGCGAGCAGCGGCCCCGGGCTTCACCTCCCTGCTCCCAAAGCTGTCAGAGGCTGGGATCGATGACACGTGCCTGTGGAACTTGCTTCGGAGGCTGAGAGCCCTGTTCGGGTGGTTCTGTTAATTGATCCCAGAAGCCCCTTGTCACTGCCAGGGGATGCTTTAGCCGGCTCAGCAATGTTCTGACCGCCGTTCCTCGCCTCACCAGATGGCCGTTCCTCCCGCCTCAGCTGCCTCGAGCCCTGACCATGTGGGATCTGGGATCCTCCAAGCAGCCAGCAGCACTGATCCCATGGCAGGGAGCAGGGTGGGAGCCCGAAGAAGCCCCTTGGCCAGGTCAGAGCCACCCAGACAATGTCTGGATGGGTAGGGGAGACTCAGGGTTTATAAAAAGTCCTCTACTCTGATCTCTCTGAACTCAACCTCAAATGCCCCCCACCTGCCTCCAATGGCCTCATGGCCCACTGCCTCCTGCGGGCAGGGAAGCTGGAGTGCTGTATATTGGGGGTGAAGCCAGGACAGCTGCCCCTTGACCCATTAGGAAAAGTCTGGCCAGGTTAGTACTGGGGGAGGGAGACTCTGGAACGAGTGACTAGGTCCAGGAAAAAAAAAAAATGCTGTCTGTGTTGATACAAAGTGAGCGCTGAGCTCCCACACCTCGGGCCTCCTCAGCCTTGTACAGTGGGTTAACCACCCTGCCTCCTGGATTATAGTAAGGAAGCCGAGAGAGGCTAAGGAGAGTCAACCCCAGACTGGCCTGGTCCCGCGGCTGTTACTTCCAGCCCGCAGCTCAGTGCTACAAGGTACCACTGTCTTCTCCCCTGGTTCAAGCCTGGAGTGGGAGATCGCAGAGAGCTTTAAGATGCTCCAAAAAACAAAAAACAAAAACAAAAAAAAACCCAACAACAAAAAAAACCCTTGCCCTTGCCTTGGAGGAGGAGGAATGGCTGTTAATGGATATGGGGTTTCTTTCTGGGGTGATGAAAATGTTCCAGCATAGGATAATGGTAATGGTTCCACAACCCTGTGAATATGCTAAAAGTCACTGAATCGTACCCTTTAAAATGGTGAATTTTATGATATGTGAATCATATCTTAATAAGACAAAACAAAGCCAGACACTGCCCTATGTCACCACTTTCTGTGTCCCCTGTTCATGACCCCCAGGACAGAGGACAGAGCACACATCACACATACGTGTGTGCACACGCGCGCACGCACACACACACACACACACACACACACACTTCCCCGGGAAGGCATCCAAGTCCACCACCCTCCAGCTCTCCACCCCAGCCTGCCCCCACCATGTCCTGTCCTTCCTCCCTCCCTCTTACACAAGGGTCTTTCCAGACTCTGACACATGGGAGTTCTCTCTGCCTACTGTGTAATTACATGCCTGCTACATTCTTATCCAGAGCAAGGCATTGTTCCCATTTTATAGATGAGAAAACAGAGTATCAGAGAGATGTAGCCTCTTGCCCAGGTCCACATGGGGGCGGCGGGGGGAGGGGCAAGGGATAAGACCGAGATAGATACAGGCCCAGCGGTGACTTCAGAGTCTGTGATCTGACCCTCTTTGCTCAGTGGCCCTCTGCCATAGGCTGAATAGTGGGCCTCCCTGAGACGTCCACATCCTAATTCCTGGAACCCACAAATGCCACCTTATATGGCAAAGACCCTGCAGGTGTGATTAAGGATTTTAAAATGAGATTATCCTGGTTATTACAATTCGCAAGTGTTCTTTTAAGAGGGATTATCGGTGGAAGGCAGAAAGCTATATGGAAGTAGAGAGATTTAAAGTTGCTACACTGTCGACTTTGGAGGAGGATGGAGGGAGGGGCCATGAGCCAAGGAATGCAGCTCTAGAGCTGGAATGGGTTTCAGCCTGGTGAAACTGATTTTGAATTTCTGGCTTCCAGAACTGTCAGAGAACAAATGTGCACTATTTTAAGCCACTGAGTTTGTGGTACCTGCTTACAGCAGCTGTAGAAGTCTACTATGCTTTCCCTTCTAGAAGGGCCTCGTTCAGCCTCCCAGGACTGGTGTGTGGCTCCTCCCTGCTCTGTGCTCCCTGTGGTCACTGAACCTCTGAATCAGGTTCTGCTGCTGCTCTGCGTTTGCCCCAACCTTGGCCCTCTTCTCTTGCTCCCAGCACTGACATTGCCAGGCTGGTGTCATCTTCCAGTTGGCCAAGAGTAGGCACCGGCTACTGGGCTCTGGGGCATAGCAGAGGAAGAAACTGAGGCTCAGAGAGGGACAGTGAAAGCCCAAGTTCACTCAGCTAGCAAGGGGCAAGGCCAGGTTTGAGCTTTGGACCTGGCTGGTTCTAGAGCTGGTGCTCCTAACAACTCCTCTCCCAGTGGACACTGAATGAGGGTCCCTGAGTGACCCTTGATAAGTACTCCTGAATGAGTGACAGTAAATTTCCCTGAAAGGCAGGCAGACACTGAAACCCAAAGAAAATATATTGTCGGAAGGGCTATGGGAGCCACAAGGAGAGTAAACCAAGCCTGAGCTAACCAAGGAAGGCTTCCTGGAAGAGGGCACCTTGAAGGATGAAGGCATTCCAGATTGAGAATATCATGAGCTAAGGCCTGAAGATGAAAGGAGGGATGGCAGAACACGTGAGGTGTCTGAGGGAGCCTGGGGTGATGGCACCAGGCCTAGATCATGAAGGGCCTTGGGTATCAGACTGAGGCCTGAAGAGCACACAGAAGTTGGGGAGCAGGAGAGCAAAATCCCCTACACTGTCCTTTAGGAGGCAACTGAAGTAAATGGCTCAGGGGAGGCTGGTTTGTTTCATTTGGAGGCTGCTGACACCAGCGAAAGCTTTGGGACTGGGACTGAAGCCAAAGAGATATAGCCTGGGGCAGGGGACAAGACTCTAGAGCCACTTCGGAGGAGAGGGGACAATAAGACCTGGTGATCTACTGGCCTCAAGTGTCCATGCCTCATCCAGGGGACAGAGGCTGATTTCAGTAAACACAACCAGAAATGCAGGAGTGGAGCACCAATGTAGGGAGAAATCTGGGCAACAACTAGGAGGAGGTGTCCTAAAGGCAGTTAAGAGAATGGATCAGGACTCAGGGGACAGGTTGCGATAGCAGACACATGATGAGCAGAAACTGGGAAGGCTGTGGTGGGCATAGCTGCAGGGGGAATGAGGTAGTCAGGGAAGGTGTGGCAAGAGGTGACCAGGGCACCCAAGGTCAAGGACTCTTAAGGAAAGACCCTTTCCCTCCTCTGCTGCTGGTGACTCAGGGTACCAACCCCAGCACCCACCTGGGCCCATATGGAATTGGACTTTTCCTGATGGGCTTCACTTTAGGGAAAGCTGATAGGAAATTCTAAACCAATAAGAGCAAATAAATGAGGGGTGATTACCGACAATAGAAGAGGGTACACCACGGGGTGCCTCCAAATAGCATTTCCTCCAGTACATTTTAAGTGCTTTATAGGTCATTAACTACTTGACAGAGAGAGCCTGACACTTAAAGCAAAGAATTCTGCGCCTCTGCCAGGGAAAATCAATCAGAAATGAAGATTGAGCATTGCTGATGTTAAAATGTACTGGGTGGGCAAAAGGGATTCGATTTACACATAATGTTAAGGCCCTCTCCGTTGTGTAAAGTGGGGCACACTGGTATTTGAGGCCGTTTATAAGTCCCAAACTTAACCCCCCCCGCCGCCATTTTTTGTTGTTGTTATTGTTAATGAAATATTTCAAAGACACGGAAAAGTACAGAGATGAGCTTAACGTCTGAGCCCACCACCTAACTCTGTCAAATAAAACATTACAGCTACGGTTGAAGTACCCACTTGTTAAAAATGTTACTTGCCTTTTCTTCCTGTCTTTTCAAATCCCTTCTGTCTTCCAGCCCCCGCTCTTCGGGGAGACCGAGGCTGACCACCCATCCCTGCCCAAGACATCGCTCCTTCCTCTGAAATCTGACTGTCATTACTGCCTCTTTAATTAACTTGGCGATTAATCACCACCTGCTTGTGAAACAGCTTTTATTGTCCTTGTCCATCTCATATGTGGGATGTGGATGGGGGTGGGGACCATGCAGGCAGGAAAAGGAGGGACAGGCAGGCTGGGCAGAGTCTGCTGGAGAGAGAGGCTTGAGAAAGCCTCATATCAGAGCATCAGCTCACTCCTGGCTCCGCAGCTGTCACGTAACAGGAGCTGAGAGGAGCCGAAGATAAGACCCCAGAAGGCAGTGGGCACTAGAAGGATCACCTGCTCTTGCTGTCCCCCTCCGACCAGAATGTTCTTTCTTCACTGAGCCTTGTTGCAGGCGGAATTGTGTCCTCCAAAAAGAGATGTTGAAATCCCGACCTGTGAATATAACTGATTTGGAAATAGGACGTTTGCAGATGTAGTGAAGTTGAGATGAGGCCATACTGGGTTAGGTGGGCCCTAATGCAATGACCGTTGTCCTTATAAAGGATCCTAGGAAAACAGAGACACAGGGAGAACTCCCTGTGCCATCAAGCCTGCTCCTCTGCATGCCTGAATCTGGCCGTCCAAGGATCTTAGGCGGCGTGTCTCTGTCAATTTTTTTAAATTTGTTTTTTATTTTTTTTTAAGATTTTATTTATTGGGGTGCCTGGGTGGCTCAGTGGGTTAAAGCCTCTGCCTTCGGCTCAGGTCATGATCCCAGGGTCCTGGGATAGAGCCCCGCATCGGGCTCTCTGCTCAGCGGATAGCCTGCTTCCCTCTCTCTCTCTGCCTACCTCTCTGCCTACTTGTGATCTCTGTCTGTCAAACAAATAAATAAAATCTTAAAAAAAAAAGATTTTATTTATTTATTTGATGGAGAGAGAAAGAGATCACAAGTAGGCAGAGAGGCAGGCAGAAAGAGAGGTGGGGGGGGAAGCTGGCTCCCTGCTGAGCAGACAGCCGGACTTGGGCTCCATCCCAGGACCCTGGGATCATAACCTGAGCCTAAGGCAGAGGCTTAGCCCACTGAGCCACCCAGGGGCCCATGTTTCTGGTCAATTAATGCTCTCACCCAACTCCAGAAGCAGCTCCTACACCCTCTTTTATGGGAGGAAACCTTCTCCTCTATCCCATCTCAGAGACCGACCTTCAGTCAGAAGGACCAGTCTGGGGGGAAATCTGGGTGACTCAGTCAGTTAAATGCCTGACTTTTGATCTTGGTTCAGGTCTTGATCTCAGAGTTGTGATTTCAAGCCCCACAGTTGGGTTCCACGCTGGGCATGGAGCCTACTTTAAAAAAGAAAAAAAAAAAAAAAAAAAAAAAAAAACCAGTTTGGGATGCAGTGGGGTTTCCCAAGCATTCCCTCCCCCCGCAATAGTATGCCTGGTCAAGTCAGTTTCCCTGGGCTCCCCCTAGAAAAATCCTCCCACATGTCCCCAAACCCTCAGAGGTGGGTAAGGTAGTCTGGTTTGACCAGAGTGCTTTTAACGTCCGCTGTGATTTGTGGGGGAGGGGTGCCAGAAAAGGAGAGGGACCCAGAATTTAACACCGACAAGCACAGGGCTGCCTACAGCATATTCACTGAAACAACTTCCAAACCACCTTCCGCAATCAATCTGATCTTTGGACAGGTGTGAAACTGAGGCCCTGACGGTCCACAGCGCATCGCTGTGTAGAGATCTGAGGTCCAGTGGTGTAAGCGTGTCCCAGTATCAGCTCAGCCATCACTCCCAGGCGACAGCATTCCTGGGCAGGTCTGTCTCTCCATTCTTGAAGGAGAATGATAATATCATTCTCTAGGGATGTTACCAGCCTTCAAGAGAGCTCTAAAAACCTGTATGCACATTTTCCGTTAATCCAATCAACAAACACATTGTGAGTACATCCTGCATGCCAGGCCCTGGGGGTACAGGGGTGAGCACCGCGTACCCAGGGTCCCGACCTCAAAGTGCTACCTCTTTGGTCGCCAAAGGCAAAGAAATGCAGTTACACTCGGGTGGTTAAGTGTTACGATGGGGTGCACGGAAGCAGCGATGAAAAGGCTGCGGATCTCAGGAGGGCCCAAAAGAGCAGCGGTGGCCGCAGGAAAGAAAAGGCAAAGAATGAAACCCGCAACCCCCACCCCACCCCATTGCCTGAGCCCCTTCTTCATCTCAGCCAGTCAGGCCTCAGCGCCGCCGGACGGCCGACCAATCAGCGCTGGAACAGGAGCGCCGGCGGCGCGGCCCCGGCTTCCCGCGGAAGGGCCGCTGGAGCCCCAGCGCCCCGCCCGGCCCCGCCCCTTCCCCGCCCACTGTCGGCCCAGGCCCCGCCCCGACGCGGCCAGGAGCGCCCGCCTGGAGCCCCCGGGCCAGCGGCCGGCCGCTGGGGCCGAGTATTGTCTCAAAGGCCGAAAAGAGAGGAAAGCGGGGAGACTGGGGGGCAGCCACGTGACTGGGAGAGGATTTATAATATTTTCTTTCGCTGTCGACAGTATTGCAAAATGTATGAAAGGGACTGACCGCACCGCCGGGACCGGAGCGTGAGGGCGCGGGCAAGGTAAGCAGCCCCCGGCCGGCTTCGCGGGGCGCGGGGACGCCGGGGGAAAACGCGGCACCACCCCGCTCACTGAGCGGCTGTCGCGGGGTCTGCGTCCTGGGTCGCCCTCTGAGCCTCGTGAGCCTTGAGCGGTGTAGACGCGGTCCGGGAGCTGGGGCATGTCGGAGGCGGCGTGGACGCGGCTTCTGAGCCGAGGAGTCTTCAGTGACCCGGGGGACTGCCGTGGCGGTGTAGACGCGCGCAGGCGGTCCCGCGGAGGCGCCTCCGAAATCCCGAGGTAGTCCAGGCGGTCAGCGTAACTACCCGGAGTGAGACGGTGGAGACGCGGACACTGACCGAGGCACGCCGCAGCGCCGGGGAGGGGCCGGGGGAGCGCCGCAGAGCCGCGGGGCGGTGGAGACGCGCGCGGGGGGCGGCGGCGGAAAGTTTGCCGGAGCGCGCGGGGCGGGCGCGCGGGGGCGCTGAGCGCAGAGCGAAGCGGCGCGGGGCCCGGGGCGCGCGGCCCGAGAGTGTCCGCTGCTCTCCGCCGCGGGAGCCTGGGGGACCCCCGCGCCCCGGCCCAGCTGCCGCCGCAGGGTGGAAGGGGGCGGGCGGAGGGAGCAGCTGAACTGAGCGCGGGCGGGAAACCGGAGGAGATTGACTTCGAGCCTTTCAGACAGGTTCCCGAAGCGCCCGCGCTGTGCCCGCTGGAGCCCGGGGGTCTCTCCAGCTCACCTGGAGGAATCTGAGGGGCAGAGGCCAGCTTACCGACACGACAGTCGCTGAGGGGCCTCAAACCCGGTCTGGTCCGAGCCCGCAGCCCAGCTCCTTCTCTCCTTCCACTTCGCCTCAGTGAGGAGAAAGGCGTGGGGGGGGTGGGGGGAGGCGGGTGCAGATGGGACTTGGGGGTGGGGTGTAGGGAGAGGATCGGGACTCCTGGATCGGCCTCCCGCTGCCTCTCCTTGGATCTGGGGGGCACTTGAGCACTGGAGAGGGGGTGAAGGAGGGTGGAGGAGGGAAGACAGGGATGGGGAGGAAGCCTATTGGGCAGGTGATGCTAGTCCCCGCCTTCCTGATGCTATGCCTGGGGCGGATGGAGTGGGACAGAGTATCTGTGTGACAGTCTCCTGTAGGGTAAGGAAGACCCCGAAACCCAGTTTCTGCCACAGGAGGAAGGCAGAAGGCAGCCCAGAGGAGAGAAGAGATACCAGGGTGGCTCTTGGGGTGGCCCAGTCCCATTTCCCACTACTCCCTGTGACTTTTGCCCCCATTCTTATTCCTACACTCCCCCTTCTCTCTGATTCCTGCACCACAGGTCCTTTGCACATGTTGTGTGTTTTTTTGATCAACAAGTACTCATCGAAAATCCCAGGCACAGGTGACTCAGTGGTGAACAAGGCAGACCTAGTCTGGGACTTCCAAACCAGTGCAGGGACACAGATGATGAATAATAATCCAGAAGGGAATGGGGCACGGGAATGGGAGGCAAGCTTGTGTAGTCATGAGGAAAGGCTTCCCGGGAGAGGTGACAGTGAGGGATTCTGCCTCCTCAACCTTTGGGCTCCAGTCATCTCCTCCAGGAAGCCTTCCTTGACCTCACTGACCTGACACTTCCCCTGTTGACAGGCTGTCATAGCCTGGAAACCACTCCTTCCATGGACATTTTAATGTCATTATTGGGTTAATATTTGTTTCCCTCCATCAAATGGGAGTGTAACGAAGGCAGGACCCAAATTTCTTTTGGGTAGACAGTAGACAAATCGAATAAAGGATGGGTAGAATTTCCCCCAGAAAAACGCAAGCTGCTCAGCCAGGTCGGGCATCCAGATGGCAGAAACTTCTCTCTCCTTCCCTGGACTGAGTCCTGGGCTCCACACCCCATTTGCAGTTCACAGAAGCAAAGTAAAAGAAACAGCAGGCCTGGTGAGGAAGTGAGCAGGGAGAGGCCTGGCCCAGATGGCCCGCTGAAATTCCAAGGCTGTTCCACTGGAAGGGAAGGGACTGCAGAGGGGGAGGCCAGAGGACATGTGCCTGTCCTGTTCTCTGAGCTCAGACCAATCTAGTCCTCAGTTCAACCTCTGTCCCAGCTCTGGGAGGCTTGATTTCCTTCAGATGCTTCTCTGGAGAAGGTGGTGGCCAGCAGGGTCCCCAGATGGCCAGGGTCGAGGGCCACAGGACCTGCCTGGTCTCCCCTGCCTCTCCCCCAATCTGGAGCCGACAGGCTGTCTGTGGCACCTGCCTGCCCCAGAGTCAGGCCTCTGGGCCACAGATCGCTGTGAGGAACATGGAGGTTCCCCACCCTTCCCTGAAACTCCTGGCAGGAAAGTAGGACTCAGGCTTTGAAAGACCAACTCTCCTTAATTTTCATAGTTTCCACACTTGGTGAATTTCTCCCTCCCCTGGCTCTGTCAGACCTGTGGGCCTGGCACTTTTCCGGTGGCAGATTACGCTCTCACAGATGCCCAACAAAGCTTTCAGCTCCCCCCTCCCATCCCACCCATCCACCTCAGGGAGCTGCCTCCATGCTCCACTAGAATGTCTGCAAGCTTTACTCAGGCTCTGGTGGGGACCAAACAGAAGCGGCCTCCCCAGCCAGCCAGCCAGCCAGCCCTCCTGACTGGAATTGCTTTAAAAAATTAATTTGCAATGATTTACGTCCTTCTGTTCTGTGGAGATCACCAGCATTTTAAATATGTATTTAAATCAGATTCACTGCTCCCATTTAAACCTGAAGCATCTCCCCCCCCACCCCCCCACCCCCCAGCAGAAGGAGCCCTGGATTTGGAGTTGGCACAACTCAGAGGTTCAGGCCAAGTTCTGCTAATGACAAGCTGTGTGACCTTGGGCAAATTACTTAACCTCTCTGCGCCTCCATTGGCTCCTCTGGTAACTGAGGTTAATGATAATCCTTCCCTCACAGGGTGTTGGGAGGATTAAATTAGATAACGTTCAGGGAAGGGCTGTGCAATGCCAGGCCTGTGTTTTCTGTTTCCTGGTACAGGCTGTCCCGCTAATTAGCCTGGTGACCTTCCGCAGGCCACTCAGCCACTCCTGGCCCTCAATCTCCCCATCTCGAAAGCATAGGGGTTGTTCTAGGAGATGAGGCCACAGAGCGCACCCCCAACTCCATCGCCGAGCCCCACCACACCGTGGACCTCCTCCACCCCTCTGCCAGACACCCTCCCTTTGGCCACCCTCTTTTGCATTATCTAGGCGCTGGGTTCTAATTGGAGATGGCCCCCCTCCCCAGCTGCCTCTCCTCCTGGCTCCCTGCGAAGCAGAAGCCGCAGGGTTTGGGCCCCAGGGGCCTGCAGTTCTTGGCTCATTTTCAAGAGCAATTAGCCGTGATGTCACAGGCCTCCGTGGTGGTCTCAGTGGGTGTGTGTGCCTGGAAGCCCAAACGCCACTCCGTCTGTGGCCTGTGGGACTCCCCCAGGCCAGGGGGTCCCCACTGCTAGCTGAAGGGAGGCAGCTTCCCCGGCAAAGCCATTTCTGTACTTTATGACTCCTTGAAGCCCCGAGCCTCAGTGTAAATTAGTTCTACCCTGTGCTTTTGTTGGCACTGTCTGTTCCTTGGAAGCGAGGGGCTTTGTCAGGAAGAACAAAGCTGTTTGGTGTTTTTCTGATTTGGGGGAAGCGTGCTCCTGGGGGAGGGCTCATTGCTTCTCAGTGTCAGTCTGGAGTCCTCGGTTCTCAGACTCGCTGGTTTTGTTTTGGGTTTTTAAGTCCTGTGGCTTAAGAGTCACGTATGTCTGTGTGAGTGTTGGCTATGGGATTGCTTTCTTCCTTTCTGGCTTCTATAGCGTATTCCGTGGAAGCTAATTCCAGGGACTGAACTTTTCAAATCACTGCTTCAACAGCTTCTAAAAATCTGGACCTAGTTACCCTTGTCATCCATGTGTAAAGATTTAGGAAAAAATTCCCAACCCGAGGGTGGGCAGCCTTGAGGATGCACGGCTCCTGGCAGCGTGCACTCGCCACAGACTCGAGGTCAAAGCCGAAATGCCGGGCGCCTCTTGGGATGGGAGGTAGTGGGGTCTGCTCGGTGCCAGACATCTGGATATTTAGAAAACATCTGGGTGGCTGGATTTTTCAGATTTCTGCCTGACGTTACATATCACAAACATTGAGCCTGCCTCCCGTCCCCCACCTTCCTAACACACCCAGCCCCTTCCCCCCCCAGCCCCCCTTTCCTGACGGGCAAGAAACATCCATTCTTTCCAATTCCCCAGCGTTTCCCCCCTACCGGAAATCTGATGGGCTTATGACATCATGGCTGGCTGCTGAGCGATGAGTGGATGCCACAAAGAAATCCGACATATCAGATGGATTCTGAAATCAGTTTCCCTCTGGCTGTAGTAACGGGAGTGAAGTCAGGAGAATGTGAGCTTTGTTTAAAAAACAAAAAAATAAAAGTAAGCCTTGTCCTGTATTAAATAGTCTTTTTTTTTTTTTTTTAAGCAAACGGACCTTTTGGATATCATCCTCTTTTAATAGAAATGCTGGTTTTTATGAAATGAAAGCGTCTAATAAATCAGACCTAATGCAATGTGTTCGCTTTCGGTTGAGTTTTTGTGTGTCCTTATTCACTAATAAAGGAGGAACTGGGAATGGTTTCTGTCCCTTCGTTATTCAAATGGGGTAGTTTTTTTGTTTGTTTGTTTGGGTGTGTTGTTTTGTTTTGTTTTGTTTTGTTTGGGTTTGAGGCCAATAAAATTCACTGGGCAAATTGCTGGTTTATGTCTTTCCAGGAATCCATTTTTATAGAGTGACCTTGGACCTGACCTGGTCTGCAAACATTGTATTTGCCTCTGCTGGTTTTTCTGGCTGGGAAACTGTAAAGACAGTGCAGTGAAGCCTGCTTTTCAGTGTCCTTCTCGGCAGGGCAGAGCCAGGAACAGGGAGCTGGGAACAGGGCGGTTTTGGGGATGAAAAACCTATTTGAAAGGACAAAGTCAGGAGGGGAGCAGACAGTAAAGGGGCAGCGTGGGCATGGGGGAACCCACTGTCTTCCCTGCCCCCTCCAAAGAGGACCTCAGAGCTCAGAAATAGCTCCAGACGGAGGGAGCTCCCCGCTGATGCTGGCCCAGGTTACAGGAAGCTCAGGTTTGGGGGTGCTATGCCTACCACGCCTCTGGCACTGGCACTTAGAGTCTGTCAGATCTGCATTGGAGTCTCCACTCCCACTTGGACAAGCTGTGGGGCCCCGGGCAAGTCACGTCATCTTGTAGTCAGTGCCCACCCCCCCCAACCCCCTGGCACAAGGGCCCCACCGTGCGTGCTGGGAGAATCCGTAAGGCTGGACAGTCCTCGGGTGCCCGGCCACTTCGTAGGGCTCCGGGGACAGCCTTGGAGCCAAGCAAAGCCAGTATAGATTCTAGTCTTTACGTTCTGGTTCTGCCAGCTGCTATCTGCGTCATAATAATAGGGCCAACCCCACACATGGGGCCATCGTGAGGACTGACATAGTGAGCGATCACCAGGCCTTAGCTGTTTTTACGAGATGGGCCCCTGAGCCCTGCAGGCAGGTTGCCCGGTAGGACCGTTGGGCCCGGGATGCAAGGGGACGTGTCAAGCTGAGCACAGGAGGAGGATAACCAAGGGCCGAATGGAACATTCTTCATCGCTCTGCACAGAACTTTCCATGGGTCCCCTATGTCCATGATTCCTATTTTAGAAGCAAAAACAAAGACATTAAGCATCTTTGCCCAAGGTCACGGAGCCCAGGTTGGAGCCCGGGGGTGGGCTCCTGCACCTGCCCACCTCATTCCGGCTCCCCGGCTCTGTCGAGCCTTCCCCCACCTGTTCCAGCTCATCCGCGAAGCCGGAGCCCTGCCTTCCAGTGGCTGCCCTGTCCCTGCCAAGACTCTTCCACTACTCCATCCAAGAGGCCTTCCTAGATTACCCTCCCGCCCTGTCATCTTTGGCTCCTCTCAGGGTGTGGCTCTGCGCTGGGCCCCAGGGCCCTTGTCTACCTCCCCTAGAGGCCAGGAGTGGGACTGTGGCCAGTTTTGTGTCCCCCACAAGGCCCTGTGGGCCAGGTCAGCAGCCATTTACTAAGGACCTACTATGTGTAAAACATGGGGACTCATACGGTTGGTGCCCACACCCAGCTTGGACTTCTCTCCTGAACTACAGACCCATGCCGCTGATGCCCTCTGCCACATCCCCATGTGGACGGCCGCTGGGCCCTCTCCCTCAGAGGTCACTCCCAGAAACCTGCCCCACCACCACGTCTTCCCCATCTCAGGTAAGAGCACCTCCACTTTCCATGCACTTGCTCAGGCCCCCCAGCCCTGCAAACACTACTAATGCCTCCCCTCCCTTTCTCTCCTCTGTCTCTCCCCTGGGCTCCTCCCTTATTCAATCCATCAGCAAATATCACTGGCTCTGCTTTCAAAATATATCAGCAATTTGACCATGTCCACTGCCACTGTATGCATGTAGCTGCCTCCTCGTGGGTCTCCTGCTTCTCCCTGGGGCCCCTCGCTTCCATTCTCGGTGCAGCAGCCAGAGTGATCCTGTTAGAACTTAGGTCAAATTCTATACTCCTCAACCCAGAACCCCCGGTTCGGTCAGGGTCAAAGCAGAGTCTTGTGTCTGTCCCCTGCTTGATCCCTCTCAGTTCCCATCGCCCTCACACCACTCGTTGACCTCCTTGCATTTCTTCCAACATCTCGTGTATATTCCTACCTCAGGACCTTTGCACTTGCTGTCCCCTCTCCGGGTATGCACTTTCCTTAGATGTTTATATCACTTTCTCCTTTGTTTCAGAGAGGTTATTTCCTGAAGGTGGTGGCTCAGGAGGTGGCCAGAGGGGGAAGAGGAATTGGAGGAAGAGGGGTTGGGCAGACAAGTGGGAGTGCACTCCGGGGGCTGAGGACGGGGCTGGGTGGGCACAGGACAGTAAGTGGGGCCTTCAAGGTCAACAGGAACCTGGTGGGTGGAGAGAAGGGCAGGTTTTCCAGGTTGGGGTTCCCCGAGGGGGAAATGTACCCGGCATGTATGTGCACAGCTTGGCCGGCAGGGGACAGATTGGGGAAGGTCTTAAGTGCCACCTGGAGAGGTGTTAGGAGGACCTGTGGAGGCTGCGTTGGAATCCCCGCTGTCCCTCTGTATCTCTGTGATCCTGGATGCAGAGCTTCTCCTCCGTTGGGCTCAGCTTCCCATCGGTAGTCTCCTGAGCACAGCCTTTCCTGCAGCACTGTCCTACTTTACAGAGAGGGAGAGACTTAATTAAGCCTGGAGAGACCCAGGGTAGAGAGAGGTCTGCCTGGAAGAGCATGGTAGGCAGGGGAAACAGAATGTGCAAAGACATGGGGCCCTCCTCCGGGCTGCGTTTCTTCAGTCCCTCCCTCAGCGAACAGAGAGGCAGGGAAGACAATGATGGGGGTGGCCTGGCTGTCCCCAGTGGAGGCCTGAGGCGCCCCCGTCTCTGCACTCAAGGGCCTGACCAGCTCTAACCTCATACTCTCCTGAGTGCTGCAGCCCTGAGAGAAAGGCCTTTCCCTGGAGCTGGAGAAGCCAGGGCTCAGAGCAGAGAGGTGACCTGCTGGTACATTACCAAACCGCTGGGAAACGGCAGACGAAGGCCTTGAACCCATGCCCTGCTGTCCTTCAACAAAACTGAGCCGCATTCTTTGGGTGGGGCAGGTGAGCTCACTCCAGGTCTGGGAGAGCCAGAATTGTACAGGTGAGGGGTGTCTGCTTGATTCAGCCAGTAGAGCACGTAACTCTTGATCTTGGGACTGTGAGTTCAAGCCCCACATTGGGTGTAGAGCTTTCTTTAAAGAAGAAGGAGGAGGAGGAGGGGGTGGGGGAGGGGAAGGAGGGGAAGGGACGCCTGGGGAGCTCTGTCGGTTAAGCATCTGCCTTCAGCTCAGGTCATGATCCCAGGGTCCTGGGATCAAGCCCCCTGTCAGGCTCGCTGCTCAGCAGGGAGACTGCTTCTCCCTCCCCCTCTGCCTTCCACTCCGCCTGCTTGGGCTCTGTCTCTCTCTGTGTCAGATAAATAAATAAAATCTAAAAAAAAGAGAGAAAAAGTTGGGATTACAAAAACCTCTTTTAAAAAAAAGCAGAATTGTACAGTGAAATCCCCATTCATGACAGACTTCAAGTTTTCGTCCCTTCCCCCCCACAACCACGAGGTTGCTCTGATCAAGGCCACTCCCTCCTTTGGAGAAGGTGAGTCAGGCCTCTGGAAAGCCCCCTGAGCCTCTTTTCTTGGCTGGAGCTTCTCTGAAGACTCTGGACGCTCCTGGAAAATTCCTAGGCTGTTGGCTCCCTGAAGCCTCACAACCACCCCTCACACAGGGGCTGTTGTTATCCCCATTGTACAACTTGGGAAAGTGAGGCTCAGAGAGGAGCCCTGTCCAAGGAGGCATGCTGCTTAATTGGGGGTGTCCTGCTATATTCAATTTCCCAAGGCTGCCCAGGCATGGGGGCCTGGCGCCCTGTGCAGCAGATCACTGGGGGCTCTGTTGGGAGCTTTAGGTCGCCCATTTCAGCCCACACTGAGAAGAATGTTCTTTTGGGGATGCCCAAGATGGATCTTTGCAGGAGTGAGGTCCCCATCATCACTGGAGTTCCAACAACCTCTGCATTTGGTGGGAGGGAAGAATAACGTCAGAGGGGCTTTTGGACGGACTGAGCAGTTCAAATTTTTTTGACCTCTCCAAGCCTCAGTTTTCCGAGCTGTACATTGGGAATATTAATTCCTAGCTGTCTGAAGTAGTAGTCTGGGAACACCGTAAAGCACCCACAGAAGGTACCCAGTAAGTGCCACTGTCCCCTCCTGGGACTCCCAGACTTCTACGATGGCCAGGCTCTGAGGTCAGAGTATGAAAGGGGCCACTTCACCAGCCCCGTCTCTGTCTGGGGAACTGGGGGTCTGTGCAGGGCTTGAACTGTCCTAGGCATCTGTCTCCCATCTCATCTGTCAGATGGGCTGGGCCATCTGTGGGGATGGGGTCCCCACAATGACCTTGGAAAACATGGCCTTGAGGGCAGAGGGGACCTCTTGCTACCACAGACTTCCCAGCCTCCAGGAGGGGCCGGGTTTACCTTTTTTTTTGTCTCTGTGAGAACCTCACTGCTCTAATTACAGACCCACCCAGGCTCAACTCCGAGCCTCCCTCCCCTCCAGGGCTTCCTGGTTCCTGGCTTAGAAGTGGCTCCATACCAGGAGCCAGAGAGCTGGGGGACTGTCACCCAGATGGGTTCTGTCATGATGCCCCAGGCAACTGCTCACCCACTCTGGGCTGGGGACCTTCCTCACCTCTGCTTGAACAATTCTTGAAGTGGGGCCTACAATCTCGTGTCACAGGACAGAAGGCCGTATTTCAGGGAGAGGAAAAAACTGGGCTGAGCGGTACAAGAGCCAGAATTCTATCCCAGTGTATAAGTGTGCGCGGCTTATGCCCTGCCCTGTCTATGCCCTACCACCCCTCGGGCAGGACGGTGGAAGCAGCACTGCCTTCAGGGCCCTGGGATGTGATGGGGGGGCTCTGAGCAGTGCAGACAGGCACAACCCAGACTATGCCCTCATATCTTTGTACATTCTGTTCCCCCTGCTCACCATGCACTTCCAGGCAGGCTCCATCCTCCCCTGAGCCTCTTCGGACTCAAGTCTCTCCCTCTATGAGGCAGAGCAGGGCGGCAGGAGATGCACAGGTCAGTTTTCAAATCCTGCCGTGCCACCGCTGGACCCGGAGGGAAGCAGAGGGGAGAGGACATGCACATTGGGGACTGCAGAGACAAAGGCAAGCGAGTGTGAGCGGGCTGCATCAGCTAGGAGGGCAGAGCCAGGATCTGGCCGGGGAGGGTTGGCTGCTCTTCCCTCACTCTGGCCTTGGCTCAGGCTGCCCTCTCTGCCTGGCCGCTTCCCCTTCTCCTGTCGCAGCCTTCCTACCCTTAGGTCCCTGCTCATGGGTCAGTCTCTTCCTGAGCCATCCCGTTCAGCACCCTCCCTCCCAGTGCTCTCACAGCCTCGGGTGCTTTCTCGCTTTCTCAACTTGAGCAATGACCCAGAGGGAGTGTGTAGCTTTCTGTCCTGCCGGAGTGTGGTGGTAAGACCCTCCACCCACATCCTGCTGCTGTCCTTGTTCTGCTTGCTGGGTGACCACGGACCAGTTACGTCACCTCTCTGTTTTCTCATCTGCAGGATGGCACTAGCGGCTCCCAACTCACAGGGTTCTCTAGGGGATTAAGCGAGGTTGTGTTCATAAAGCAGGAAACCACACTGCCTCCTAAAGCCAGCCAGCTGGGACCCATGGGTTTGAGAACATCATTATTATTTACAGGTTCCCTGAAGGCAAGGCCTTGTGTCCCTGCCCTGTTCACAGCAAGGCCAGAAAGGGGGCTCTGGGATAGCTTCTGGAACAAATGGGTAGCCCATTCTCCTTCTCCAGTGTGAGCTCTAATAAAACTACCAGTAAACTAAACAGTTATAGTGTTTTGAATACCTATATTATCTTGTTCAATCTCGACCACCTTGCGACGCGGGAATTAGTAGACCCATTTTGCAGAAAATGGAGTTGAGGCTTGGAGAACCAGGGACGGGTAGCTGAATCGGGTTTTGCCTCTGGGTCTGGCTGACTTCGCTGTGCCGTGTGTTGGTTAGGATGCTGTCCTGTTATGGCCCCGGCTGAATTGTCCAGAGACCTTCTCCCCTTCCTGGGTGCCCTGCTTCATCTCTAGACCACCTTCTTGGAGTCACCGGGGGGAGGGGACATGGATTTGGGGGCCCATGGCAATCTGCCTGTTCATGAGCCCGGGGGCCTGTAATACTTGCACACGTGCACATGCACACACACTCAAATGCACACATACACACATGTGCACACATATACACGCACCCTCCACAGGCAACAAGTTCCCTGAGTCTCCAGAGTCAAGGGTCTATGACCACAAACCCGTGTGAGGTCCTTGTGAAACGCTGCAGGTCAAACTGTCACCGCTCATCTATCGGTTGGCCGCAGTCCCCAAGCTGTCATTGGAGCTCAAGTGGGCATGACACTCCTGGGGTCTGATGGGGCTTGGAGACTCCCTCCAACCCTGGGGGCGGCCCCAAGGGACTCCGGGATCCTTTAACCCCTGGTGGGCTAAATCAGCTGGGGCCAAGGGGAAAGGCAGTGATGGGGCATCGAGGACCTGCATGGGCATTGGGCCCAGGGCAAGCCAGCCCAGTAAGAGCAAGCCTGAACCCCCTAGATTCATTCATTCATTCTGCAAATGTTCACTGAGCTCCTCACTTGTGACTTGCAGACCCCTGTGCTCAGGGCTGGGGACATGGCAATGGACAAGACCCCTGCCCTCATGGAGATCACATTCTAGTGGAGGAACAGAGACAAACAACATACTAAGGGCGTAAAAAAATGTTTTGCTCCAGAGTGATAAACGCTAAGAAGAAAAATAAAACAGGAAAAGGAAACAAGGTAGATTTTTATTTTTATTTATGAATAAGGTGTCCAAGGAAGGTCTGATAGAGAAGGTGACATTTGAGCAAAGACGGCAAGGAGGTGAGGAGGTGAGTCCACGGCTCTTGGGAGGGACGGACTTCCAGGCAGAGGGAAGAGCCAGGGCAGAGGTGCGCAGCAGGGAGCGTGCCGTGCGGTCCAGGAGTCGCAAGAAGGCTGGATCCGGTGTGGCTGGAGGGGAGCGAGGGAGGAGGAGGCGGTAGCCGAGGCCCCCCGTGAGGAAATGGGGGCCAGATGGTGAGGCCTCCCAGACTCACCATTTACAAGGATCCCTCTGGCTGCTGAGCCGGGAGTAGGCTGGGGGAGGAGCAAGGGCGAGCCAGGGAGCCAGATAGGAGGCTGTTGAGAATAATGTAACAGGATTTGCCGACGGATTGGATGTGGGAGAGAGAGAAAGAGAGAAGAGGAGGAGAGGGGGAGGGTGTGCGTGCAAGTAAGCAGGGGGGTCAAGGCTGGCTCCAGAGAGTTCTGGTCACTTTGCTGGAGAGGCCAGCCCGGCCGAGAGCCCCAGTGGAGGAGGCTGGAGACCAGGCAGTGGGCTGGGATGAGGCGGTTCTTTCTGTGCTCGGTGGATCCCGGCTCAGCCACGGGAAGAGCCGTTCACTCTGGATGCGGCTCTGGGGCTGGGATGAAAGTGGTCTCTGGGCCCATAGGAAGACCCCTGAGCCTGAGCCTCCTACCCACCCATGCACCCACACGGCTACCTGGTCTCCCTGTCCCTCCCTCTCTCTTTCCTATCCTTCTACTGTCCCTCCCCCACCACCCCGCCCAGCCCCTCCTTAGCACCCCAACAGCCACGCACTGCCCCGGGCACTGGGGCTGCACCAAAGAACTCGGCAGATGGGGTCCCTGCTCTCACGGACCTGACATGCAGTGTGTCTGGGCTCAAAGCAACTTCACGGGACAGACTAAAACCCATGGATCCTCTTAATTCTTTCCTATTTAAGGTCATGCAACAAGTGTGTGACTCCATGTGATTTCATTGTAATACATTTTCTAAGTCATTTCAAATAAAGTCATGATCACCGGAAACCCTGGTCAGGTCATGCCTCCTGGTTTGTGTTCCAGAAAAGACTGGCAGAGCCCAGGGCCCCAGGCTGCCAAGGCTCAGGGAGGAAGGGCTCCCAAGGAGGCAGAAGCATGGCTCACCCAAAGGCAGGGGTGGGGGGTGGGGCCGTGGAGCAGGACTGAGCGAATGTGGGGTGTGGGGAGGGCTGCAAAGCCAGGTGGGTCCCCGGGAGCACCTGGTCTTTTTTCCGAGGGCAGTGGGGAACCACCGATGTTTTCTGAGCTGGGGACCAGAGAGAAGGCTGTGGCCTTGGCCGGTGCAGGGTATAGAGACCTAACCCAGAAAACAGGAGTATCAAGGGGGTTGAATATGGGAAGTGTCCCAGGACTGACTGGTTGCATCTGGATGTGAGGCTAATGTGACCTGCTGGCGTTCCACAGCTGGCTACCTCAGAAAACCTCATACCAGATGTGCTCCTTCTACAGTGCTCCCCACCTCGGAACTGGCCCCATTCCCACCCAGCCCTCTGCACCGCTGGGATCCGGCGCCCTCCCAGCCTCCCTGTCCTCTACATCGGTGCTACTTCCAAGTCGCTTCAATTCCGGCTCTCAGATTCCTCCCCAGCCCGTTCCTTCTCTGTCCTGCGCAGCCTCTGCTCCAGGCTGGGCCCTGCCTCTTCAGGCCTACACCCCAGGCCTCTTCGTGGCCTCCTCCCGGCCTCATGCCTCCAGCCTGGTACTGCTCCTTCATCCCTTGCACAAAGAGCCAAAGGGATCCTTCTAGAACCCAAGTCTGGCATGCCATCCTCCTCATCCTCACGGTTTCCCACTGCCCTGAGGAAAGCCCACCCAGTACAGCCCACCCTCCTAGCTGAGATCCTGAGGATGAGCAGGACTGGGAGAAAGAGTGTTTCAGGAAGAAGCAAACTCCAGAGCAAAAAGCATGGGCTGGACCCACGGCAGGACGCAGCGCCCACCCTGTCAGAGTGGCCACTGCCCCGCACCCCACCATCCACCCAGGAAGGCAACTTGGAAGGGGCAGGGGCCACGACTGGGTAGGCCAACTCCTGGGGGCCTATGGGGTCGACTGCTCTGTAGGGACCTTACCACTTAAAAAGCAAAACAAAACAGTTTTATCAAGATATAATTCACATACCATAAAATTTACCTTTTAAAAGTGTACAATCCACAATTTTTCGTATATTTACAGGGCTGGACAACCATCACCGCTATCCAATTCCAGAACACTTTTATCATCCCCCAAAGAAACTCTGAGCCCACTCGTGGCCCCTCGGCTCCCCCTCCCCTTGGAAACCACTCACCTGCTTTCTGTCTCTGTGGACTGCCAGTTCTGGACATTTCACATTATGGAATCAGACAATATGTGACCTTCTGTGTCTGGCTTCTTTCACGGAGCGTATGATGTGTTTTTGTTTTTGTTTTTGTTTTTTTTAATAATGTCCCTTTCACAGGACTGTCTTTTTTTTTTTTTTTTTAAGATTTTATTCATTTATTTGATAGACAGAGATCACAAGTAGGCAGAGAGGCAGCCATAGAGAGGGAAGGGGAAGCAGGGTCCCCGCCAAGCAGAGAACCCGATGCGGGGCTCTATCCCAGGACCCTGGGACCATGACCTGAGCCGAAGGCAGAGGCTTTAACCCACTGAGTCACCCAGGCGCCCCTCATATGATGTGTTTTTAAGATTCACTTATTCATGGGGTGCCTGGGTGGCTCAGTGGGTTAAATCCTCTGCCTTCAGCTCAGGTCATGGTCCCAGGGTCCTGGGATCAAGCCCCACATCGGGCTCTCTGCTCAGCAGGGAGCCTGCTTCCCCCTCTCTCTCTGCCTACTTGTGATCTCTGTCTGTCAAATGAATAAATAAAATCTTAAAAAAAAAAAAAGATTCACTTATTCATGTTACAGCACAAGTCAGTCCTTCCTTCCTAATGGCCGAATAATATTCCATGGCTACCTTGCCCGCATTTTTCTTTATAAAGTGGGGAGCATGTGGGTTGTTCCCACTTTGGGGCTACCACAAATAATGTGACTAATGCTGCTATAAATGTTCGTGCGCGAGATCTTGTGTGGATGTGTATTTTCATTTCTCTGGGGTCTAGACCTAGAAGTGGAATCGCTGGGTGGTACCGTAACTTTCTCTCTCTCTCTCTCTTTTTTAAAGATTTTATTTATTTGACAGAGAGAGATCACAAGTAGGCAGAGAGACAGGTAGAGAAAGAGGGGGAAGCACGCTCCCTGTCGAGCAGAGAGCCCAATGCAGGGCTCGATCCCAGGACCCTGAGATCATGGGCCCAGCCGAAGGCAGAGGTTTCAACCCACTGAGCCATCCAGGTGCCCCCCCCGTAACTCTCTTTTTAATCTTTAATGAATGGCTAGACCTTTTGCCAAAGTGGCTTTCCCCATTTTGACATTCCCACCAGCAGCGTACGGGGGTTCCGAGTCTCTGCATCCTTGCCAACACTTGTTCGTGCCTGGCTTTTCATTATAGTCAGTCTAGTAGGTGAGAACTGGTTTCTTATTGTATGTGTGTGTGTGTGTGTGTGTGTTTAAGATTTATTTATTTATTTGAGAGAGAGAGAGAATGAGAGCATGGTGGGAGGAACAGAGAAGGAGGGAGAGAGAGTCTCAAGCAGGCCCCTTGCTTAGCACGAAGCCCAACGTGGGGCTCGATCTCACGAACCTGAGATCAGGGCCTGTGCCGAAACCAAGACTCAGATGCTTAACAGACTGTGCACCCCAGGCACCCCCTCCGTGTGGTTTTGACTGATGGCTGATGAGTTGGGCACTTTTTCCTGGGCTTATTGGCCATTCGTATACCTTCTTTGGAGAAACGTCTGTTCACACTCCCTACCTATTTAAAAACTGGGATACTTGTCCTTTTATTGTTGCATTGTAAGATTTCTTTACCTTTCTGGATCCAAGCCCCTTGTCAGGAACTCCAGGCTGAGGAGCTAGGCTCTGGGGCTGCCCTGAGCCCCACACTCCTAGTCCCAAGGTCTGTACCCTGGGCCTCACTGAGCGGCTCCTTTATCCCCTGGGAGGGTGGGCGTCTGCCCCATGAGTCACTGTCTCCCACCAGCTCCCTTGACCCACTTCAGACACCAATGCTTCCCAGGGACCATGGCGGCTCCACCCATCAGGGCCCCAGACCAGCAGCAGGTTTTCATAACAAAGGGAAAGGGAAAAGGCCGATCCTCGATCCTCGAAGAGGCAAAGAAGCCAACACCTGTTCCACACCCGCTGTGACATGGCTGCGACCCCAGCTGCAACAGGCCGGCTGCCTCCACGGCCCAGAGGTCAAGCCCGCAGCTTACCAGGACATCCGCCCAATGGACAGGCAGCAGAAGAGGGGGGAACATGGCACCCTGTCCCCCCCCGCCCCCTCCCCCCTCCCCTACACTGTGCTGTGGGAGGGATGCCTGCCAAGGCAGCCGCAGCCCCCTCGGGCCAGGCCCTCCCTCACCCTGCTTATTTAAACTTTCCTGAACTTTCCACAGTTTGTAAGTTGAGCTCCTATAACTTTGAGAATCAAGGGAAATGGTAAAAAAACAAAACCCAACCGTGTTTGCTGGCTGATTTAGCTTGGACATTTGGGGGTTCTTTCTCTGTGGCTGCCCAGGGCTGGGTGCTAGGAGGAAAACACAGGGGCAGGGCTCGCTGGGCCGGTCGCATGGGGGTCTCACTACCTCACTACCCCCTATAAACCTCTGGGCTGGGATGTTTGCCAAGGCAGTGACCCCCCCCACCCCCCACCTCACGCCATTGGTCGTGACTCTGTGCGGGGGTGTGAGGGGTTGGGATGGGGCCTCAGTCCCTGCAAATTCACCGCCCTCAGGGACACAAGAGGTACAAAGAGGGGAAGGGGCCTGACAATTCTGGGAAAGGAAGACCAGGCATAGCTGGGGGGCCTGAGGCATAGCCTCCGGGAGCTGGGGAGGGACGACAAATGGGGGCTTCTAAACTGTCCTTCAAGGAGGGTTAGAATTTCAAAGAGACAGAAAAGGCATTCAGACTGAGGACAGCATATGCATGGGGGTCTGGCACACAGAGGATCTGGGTGAGGGCTGTTATCTAAGGGGTAAAGGGAAGCAGGTCAGAAGCCGGGGCTGGGGCTGATTGTCCCTGGACCCCTTGTGCTTGGCCGCCAGCCCACCTCCCTGATGAGTTTCCTAAGTGCTAAGGCAGCCTCTGGTCTCTTCCCTCACCTTTGCCCCACCTCTCAGTCCTGCAAACCTGTTCCCTCAAGCCCCGCTGGCTGGCTCTCCCACACAGCTCTTCTCTCTGCAGGATCCGGCCTGAGGACTTGCTCCTCACTCCCGTGGCGCCCCAGCTGGGCCTGCCACCAGCCACCTGCCAACCGCCCACATGGACCCCCCCCCCCTGGTCCCGCTGGCTTCAGCTTTGGCAGGCTCTGGGCCCTGAGGCCCCTCTGCTCACTGATTACACAGCAGCCGGTGGGCTCGAGAGCCAGAGCGAGAGATTTATTGTGGTTTTTAGGGGGCGTTTAGGAGCCGATGTGATAATGTCTGTGAACTCACTCTGTAAACTGTAACGGGGGAGTGCCATGCACATGTGAGGGGCTGGGGATGGGGAGGGGGCGGGAGCCCAGCCCCCAGATCACATCCTGAGGCTTAGCTGGTAAGCCCCTCCAGTCCTGGAGGTGGAGAAGTCCTGCTGGAGGGCAGGGCAGGAGTCCCAGCCTGCATCTGCTGAAATAGGACCTTCCTGGGCCTGGGGACCTGTCTGTGTCACCAGGCAGCCCTGGAATGAGCTGTGAGCCAGAAAATTGCTCAGGTCGCTCCCTCACCCAAGAGGCCCAGTTGCACTGCAGTGACAGTCACAGGCTTCCTGGCCGTGGTGGGGGAGAATTCAGGCCTCCTAATGCCACAGTGAGGGGAGCTCATATAGGGGAGCTGCACAGTGGCTGCACTGGTGCTCTTCTGGGAAGGGGAGCTGCCCACAAGCAGAGGGGCCCTGCCCTCCTGTCCTTCTAGCTAAATGTTACCATCTGAGAATGTTTCTCAGGTGCCAAACGTTTATTGAACACCTACTTAGAGCTTGGCAATACTGTAGATGCTGGGGGTACATCCAGATGCTGGATCCAGACAAATTAGAATCCTTGTCCGCACACCAGGGTGTGAAGGTGAAGGTGAAGACAGACAATACATACCTTTAAATACTGGTTGTTACTACAGAGACAGTGAAATGGGGGGATTGGGAACTGCTGAAGTTGGGGAGGGAGGCAGAAAAGTCCTTCCTGAGGGTCCCTTTGCCCTTTCTCCAGATGGACCCCTCTCCATGGCCTCTGGGAAAATCCTAAGCCCTGAGGGGCTTAGATGGTCCTCCAGGGATTTGCCAATCACCAGACCAAGGCACGCATACTCCTCGGCTGCCTCCCAGGCCTGTGGTCAAGGGGCCGACAGAGCTCATGTGTTCCCCATCTGGCCAATGTGGGGGGCTGCCAGCATCCCCTGCTGGGCTGTGTACATTTCATCCCAGAGCCAGTGAGAAGCGGTGGGTGGGCGCAGCCCGAGGACCCAGGCACAGCTGGAAGAGTTGGCCACGGCAGGTGCCGCTCTGTCTGCCCCCATTCTCCAGATGAGGAAACCGAGGGATCCCTAGCTGGTACGGGTAGAATTTGAACTTCAGCCTACTTGTTTTCCAAAGCAAACTAAACTGAAAATCATGCCCCTCATCTCATAAGGACAAGCAGGGAAGTCTCCTTGAACTTGGGACTAGTTGCCTTTACTTATCTCCAGAGTAATGAGAAGTGAGCTAACGCTGTTTGAGGCTTAACAGGGCCAGGCGGTGTTGAATGCCGGCTCTGAGCTAAGTCAGTCCCCAGTGCAACTCAACACTGCGGTAACTGCCATCAATATTCTCATTTTACAGACAGGGAAACTGAGGCCCGGCGAGGTTACCCAGAGCCATACAGCTGGTAGAGTGGAGCTCGGATGCGAACCCTTCAGGGCCCATGTTTCTAACTGTTCCCTTCAAAAATGCCGCAGGCCTTGGGCCTTATGATTGCCAGGCTCTGCTGAGTGGTTCTGCATGCATCAGCCCACATCAGGCTCATTATGGTCTCCTGAGTTGATTGGTCTTCCTATGATCCGCCCTACATTTTTTACAGAGAAGGGAACTGAGGCCCCGAGCAGGGGAGTCACAGTCGGGAAGCTGGGAAGTCAGGATTGGAACTCGGGCCACCTCACCCCAGAACCCAAGCACATAACCTTTTGGCTCTCTGCCCTCTTTGTCTCATCTGCTATCTTGTTTTAGCCCCCTGAAAACCCGCAGAGGCTCAGCTGTTCTCCCGTATTGCAGATGGGCACACTGAGGCTCAGAAAGGTGTTTTGTGATTGACTTGTCTGTCGTGGCTGGCTGTTGAGTTAGGCTTGCCTTCTGGGCCTTTCAACGAGAAGGCCCGTGGCTGGCCACTGTGGCCAGGAGATGGTTGGGGGTGGGGTGGGGCAGACAGGGTATTTGCCCAGGTGTGCAAGGTTCTGGGAGGGAGGACTGCTCAGAGCCAGCTCTGGGATCCAGGCACCAGCATCCCCTCCATTACAGACCAGTCCTTAGCTCTGGAATCAGCCCTGAGGGGGTCTCACTTCCCAGCAGGGCAGGGCCCTCTGGAGAGCCATGAAGTCTCCTGGCTTAGCATCCTACCAACCTGTGACCTTGGCAAGGTCATCTTATCTGAGCTTGCTCCTTCTCTGTAAAATGGGATCCTGGTGTCTGCTTGGATTTGTGACACATGTTTTTAATGAAACTGTGGTGTGTTTGGTGGCTGCAAAGGTGTGGCTCTTGCCTGCCCACCACCCCCGCCCCGTTCTTTGCTCAGGAACCTAGCAGGATGAAGGAAAACTGGAGGAACCTGCCCTGGAGAATCATCACAGCTGTCTTGGCCACCGAGGGCTCTCTGGGCTACTCTGTCCCTCGCATGGACCCTGGCCAGATGCTGTCCTCCGCCCTGTGGTCCCGAAACTTCATGTGACCTCACAGCTGTCATGGAGGCACAGCTGGACCCTCCCTGAGTTTCCTGGACATTCCCCAGGTGGACTGCACCTTCTGGGAGAGATCTGATGCCAGTCTGAGGGCAGTGGCAGCAGAGGCCCTGGAGCCTTGGCAGTGGGATTAAGGTGGAGAAAAATGAAGCGTGGAAATCATTAGCTTCCTTGGTTGGCAAGAGCCACCCTGAACGAACATTTGAGGCTTTTAAAATGAACATCAGCTGCAGGGACTGGTGCCCTGTGCCCACCATGGCCCAGGCCGCCTAGCGGAATCCCAATCCCGGCTCTTCTTCTTTGGTTGCCACTCAGCCAACACTTACTGAGCGCCTACTGTGGGCCAGGCCCAGAGCCAGGATGGGAGGGAGAATTCAGCCAGAGAGCAGCAGCCCTGTGGCGAGAGCGCAGCCGCAGAGGCCCTGGTGCCAGCCAGCAAGGAATCAGACAGGGCGGGGCAGGCGCCACTACCTCCTGGGGGGCTATGGGAGCAGGGAGGGGGTGGGTGGCCCCGGGGGGACAGGTCAGTGCCAGGAGGTCTCCCAAAAGAAGGGTCTGAAGGGGTGGGGGTTGGTTTCCCACGGAGAGGGACCTGCAAAGGCACTGAGGTATGAAAGGCTCCAAGCAAGAGAAAGCACATGCCTCTGGGGCCAGGCAGGTGGGCCTGGTGGGGACTGAGGAGAACTGCAGGCTAGCGTTCTAGCAAGATTGCCACCAGGGAGAGGGGGTGGCTGCCGCGAGGTTGGGGGAGGCTTCTGCCTGAGCTTCCTCTTTCCCAAATAAGCTGGAAATGTGGATTTTTATGTGAAAATTCCCCATTTCTACATGTTGGGAATTATTTTTAATTAGGAACAAAAAAATACTATGGGGTCAAAGCAAGCGGGCTTTGGCTGGGTTGGGCCTGTGGGCCAAGTTTCTGATCTCCAGTGACAGAGGTGATGGGGAGGAGGCGGGGAGGTGGAGCAGGCTGATTAGAATTGGGGGGGGCTGGGCAAGGGGAGGAGGCTGGGCAGGGTGGGCCGGTAGGAGGATGGGGGTTTTGTGAAAGGGGAGGTGGGGTGGGGGGGGCCAGTTGGGAGGAGGGGGCTTTCTAAAGGGGTGGGGTGGGCCGGTTGGGTGGGGGGCTGGCCTAACCCCCACCAGCGGAGCCAGTGCGTGGAGGGGGGGGCTGGGCGCGGGTGGGCGGGGGCTGGAGGCAGCGCCCCCCCCACACACCCCAGCCCCGCGCGCCGCGGCCGCCCGCCGCCTCCATCCGGGCCTCTCCCCACCTCCCGTCCGCCCGCCCCCGCCCGCGCCCCTCCCCCGCCGGCGCGCACGGCTCCCGCCGCCCCTCCTCCGCCCGCCCGCCCTCCGCCCGCTCTCCCCGGCTCCCTCCCGGTCTCTCTTAAGTGCCATCGAGGGGCGCCGGGAATTGCAGCCAGTAAATCGCGTCCCACCACTCAGCAGCGGGGCCACCGCAGCGGCGCCGCCCGCGCCCGCCGGGAGCCCGCGCCGCCCGGGCGCCTCTCCAGGGCCCGCGAGGCCCGCCCCCCACCCGGCGCGGCGCTGCGCAGGGCCTGCCCC